>NC_054470.1:122703684-123006714 GCF_017639515.1 Carcharodon carcharias
ACGGTGCGTGTGATTGACACAGACACGGTGCGTGTGATTCGCGTGGACACTGTGGGTGTGATTGGCGTGGACATGGTGTGTGAGATTGAAGTGGACACGGTGCCTGTGGTTGACGTGGACACGGTGCTTGTGATTGGCGTTGACACGGTGTGTGAGATTGACGTGGACAAGGGGCGTGAGATTAACGTGGACAAGGTGCGTTAGATTGACATGGACACAGTGTGTATGATTGACATGGACACGTTGTGTGTGATTGACATGGACACGGTGCGTGAGATGGACGTGGACACGGTGCGTGAGATTGACGTGGACACAGTGTGTGAGCTTCACGTGGACACGGTGTGTGAGATTGGCATGGACATGGTGCGTGAGATTGACATGGACACGGTGCATGAGATTCACGTTGACACGTTGCGTGTGATTGATGGAGACATGGTGTGTGAGTTTGATGTGGACACGGTGCTTGAGATTGATGTGGACACAGTGCGTGAGATTGACGTGGCCACGGTGCGAGAGACTGACGTGGACACAGTGCGTGTGATTGATGCGGACACGGTTCATGTGACCTACGCGGACACGGTGCGTGTGGTTGACGTGGAAATGGTGTGAGAGTTTGACGTGGACACGGTGTGTGTGATTAAAGCGGACATGATGCTTAAGATTGGCGTTGACACGGAGCGAGAGACTGAAGTGGACACGGTGCTTGAGATTGACTTGGACACGTTTCATGTGATTGACGTGAACATGTTTCATGTGATTGACGTGGACACGGTATGTGTGATTGACGTGGACACGGTGCAAGAGATTGACGTGGAAATGGTGTGAAAGATTGACATGGACAAGGTGCGTGTGATTGACATGGACACGGTGCGTGCGATTGACATGGACACGGTGTGTGAGATTGACGTGGACACGGTGCTTGAGATTGACGTGGACACAGTGCATGAGATTGACGTGGACATGGTACTTGAGATTAACGTGGACATGGTGTGTGAGATTGACGTGGACACGGTGCAAGAGATTGACGTGGACACAGTGCGAGAGATTGACGTGGACACGGTGTGTGAGATTAACGTGGACACGGTGCTTGAGATTGACGTGGACACGGTGCATGAGATTGACGTGGACATGGTACTTGAGATTAACGTGGACATGGTGTGTGAGATTGACGTGGACACGGTGCAAGAGATTGACGTGGACACAGTGCGAGAGATTGACGTGGACACGGTGCGTGAGATTGACTTGGACACGGTGCGTGTGATTGACATGGACACGGTGCGTGCGATTGACATGGACACGGTGTGTGAGATTGACGTGGACACGGTGCTTGAGATTGACGTGGACACAGTGCATGAGATTGACGTGGACATGGTACTTGAGATTAACGTGGACATGGTGTGTGAGATTGACGTGGACACGGTGCAAGAGATTGACGTGGACACAGTGCGAGAGATTGACGTGGACACGGTGCGAGAGATTGACGCGGACATGGTGGGCGTGATTGTCGTGGACACGGTGCGAGAGATTGACGTGGGTACGGTGTGTGAGATTAACGTGGACACGGTGTGTGAGATTGACGTGGACACGGTGCAAGAGATTGACGTGGACACAGTGCGAGAGATTGACGTGGACACGGTGCGAGACATTGTCGTGGACACGGTGCGTAAGATAGACAACTTGCGTGAGATTGACATGGACACGGTGCGTGTGATTGTCATGGACACGGTACGCGAGATAGACAATTTGCGTGAGATTGAAGTGGACATGGTGTGTGAGATTGACGTGGACACGGTGGAAGAGATTGACGTGGACACAGTGCGAGAGATTGACGTGGACACGGTGCGTGAGATTGACTTGGACACGGTGCGTGTGATTGACGTGGATACGGTGCGAGAGATTGACGTGGACACGGTGCGTGTGATTTACTTGGACACGGTGCTTGAGATTGACGTGGACACGGTGCGAGAGATTGACGTGGACACGGTGCGTGAGATTAACGTGGACACGGTGCGAGAGATTGACGTGGATACGGTGTGTGAGATTAACGTGGACACGGTGCTTGAGATTGACGTGGACACGGTGCATGAGATTGACGTGGACATGGTACTTGAGATTAACGTGGACATGGTGTGTGAGATTGACGTGGACACGGTGCAAGAGATTGACGTGGACACAGTGCGAGAGATTGACGTGGACACGGTGCGAGAGATTGACGCGGACATGGTGGGTGTGATTGTCGTGGACACGGTGCGAGAGATTGACGTGGATACAGTGTGTGAGATTAACGTGGACACGGTGCTTGAGATTGACGTGGACACGGTGCATGAGATTGACGTGGACATGGTACTTGAGATTAACGTGGACATGGTGTGTGAGATTGACGTGGACACGGTGCAAGAGATTGACGTGGACACAGTGCGAGAGATTGACGTGGACACGGTGCGAGAGATTGACGCGGACATGGTGGGCGTGATTGTCGTGGACACGGTGCGAGAGATTGACGTGGATACGGTGTGTGAGATTAACGTGGACACGGTGTGTGAGATTGACGTGGACACGGTGCAAGAGATTGACGTGGACACAGTGCGAGAGATTGACGTGGACACGGTGCGAGACATTGTCGTGGACACGGTGCGTAAGATAGACAACTTGCGTGAGATTGACATGGACACGGTGCGTGTGATTGTCATGGACACGGTACGCGAGATAGACAATTTGCGTGAGATTGAAGTGGACATGGTGTGTGAGATTGACGTGGACACGGTGGAAGAGATTGACGTGGACACAGTGCGAGAGATTGACGTGGACACGGTGCGTGAGATTGACTTGGACACGGTGCGTGTGATTGACGTGGATACGGTGCGAGAGATTGACGTGGACACGGTGCGTGTGATTTACTTGGACACGGTGCTTGAGATTGACGTGGACACGGTGCGAGAGATTGACGTGGACACGGTGCGTGAGATTAACGTGGACACGGTGCGAGAGATTGACGTGGATACGGTGTGTGAGATTAACGTGGACACGGTGCTTGAGATTGACGTGGACACGGTGCATGAGATTGACGTGGACATGGTACTTGAGATTAACGTGGACATGGTGTGTGAGATTGACGTGGACACGGTGCAAGAGATTGACGTGGACACAGTGCGAGAGATTGACGTGGACACGGTGCGAGAGATTGACGCGGACATGGTGGGTGTGATTGTCGTGGACACGGTGCGAGAGATTGACGTGGATACAGTGTGTGAGATTAACGTGGACACGGTGCTTGAGATTGACGTGGACACGGTGCATGAGATTGACGTGGACATGGTACTTGAGATTAACGTGGACATGGTGTGTGAGATTGACGTGGACACGGTGCAAGAGATTGACGTGGACACAGTGCGAGAGATTGACGTGGACACGGTGCGAGAGATTGACGCGGACATGGTGGGTGTGATTGTCGTGGACACGGTGCGAGAGATTGACGTGGACACAGTGCGTGTGATTGACGTGGAAATGGTGTGAGAGTTTGACGTGGACACGAAGCGTGTGATTGATGTGGACATGGTGTGAGTGATTTACGTGGACACGGAGTGAGATTGACATAGACACGGTGCGAGAGACTGACATGGACACGGTGCGTGAGATTGACATGGACACGGTGCGAGAGATTGATAACTTGCGTGAGATTGACGCGGACACGGTGTGTGTGATTGTCGTGGACACAGTGCGAGAGATTGACGTGGACACGGTGCGTGAGATTGATAACTTGCGTGAGATTGACATGAACATGGTGCGTGAGATTGACAAGAACATGGTGCGTGAGTTTGATAACTTGCGTGAGACTGACGTGCACACGGTGCGAGAGATTGACGGGCACATGGTGCATTAGATTGACGTAGACACGGTGAGTGAGATTGACGTGGACACGGTGCGTGTGATTGACGTGGACATGGTGCGTGAGATTGATGTGGACACGGTGCATGTATTGACATGGACACAGTGCGTTTGATTGATAAAGTGCGTGTGATTGACGTGAACACGGTTCAAGAGATTGACATGAACATGGTGCGTGTGATTGATGTGGACATGGTGCGTGAGATTTACGTGGACATGGTGCGTATGATTGACCTGGATATGGAGCATGTGATTGACGTGGAGACGGTGCATGTGATTGACGTGGACATGGTGCTTATGATTGACATGGATATGGTGCGTGAGATTGACGTGGATACGGTGCATGTGATTGACGCGAACATGGTGTGTGTGATTTACACGGACATGGTGCGTGTGATTGATGTGAAAATGTTGCGAGAGATTGACATGGGCACGATGCGTGTGATTGATGTGGACACGGTACGTGTGATTGAGGTGGGCATGGTGTGCGAGATTGACGTGGAGATGGTCCATGAGATTGACGTGTACACGGTGCGAGAGATTGATGTGGACACGGTGCATGAGATTGACATGGACACGGTGCGTGTGCTTGAGGTGGACTCGGTGCGTTTGATTGACGAGGACATGGTTGCGTGTGATTGAGGTGGACACGTTGCGTGTCATTGATGTGGACACGTTGCATGTGATTTACGTGGACACGGTGCGTGAGATTGACGTGGACACGGTGCGTGAGATTGACGTGGGCACAGTGCTTGTGATTGACGTGAACATGGTGTGTGTGATTGATGTGGACACGGTGCGAGTGATTGACATGGACACGGAGTGAGATTGACGTGGATACGGTGCGTGAGATTGACTTGGACACTGTGCATGAGATTGACTTGGACACGGTGCGAGAGATTGATAACTTGCGTGAGATTGATGGGGACACTGTATGTGTGTTTAACATGGACATGGTGCGTGTGATTGTCATGGACACAGTGCGATTAATTGACGTGGACACGGATTGAGATTGACGTGGACACAGTGTGAGTGATTGACGTGGACACGGAGTGAGATTGACATGGACACGGTGTGTGAGATTGACTTGGACACGGAGCGAGAGATTGATAACTTGTGTGAGATTGACATGGACACGGTGCGTGTGATTGACGTGGACACGGTGCGAGTGATTGACGTGGACACAGAGTGAGATTGACGTGGACACGGTGTGTGAAATTGACTTGGACACGGAGCAAGTGATTGATAACATGCGTGAGATTGACGCGGACACTGTGTGTGTGTTTGACATGGACATGGTGCGTGTGATTGTCATGGACACGGTGCTTGAGATTGACGTAGACATTGTGTGTGTGATTGACGTGGACACAGTGCGAGTGATTGACGTGGACACGGAGTAAGATTGAAGTGGACACGGTGTGAGAGATTGACGTGGACACGGCGTGAGAGATTTATGTGGACACGGTGCGAGAGTTTGATGTGGGCACGGTGCTTGAGATTGACGTGGACATGGTGCGTGTGATTGACGTGGACACAGTGCGAGTGATTGACGTGGACACGGAGTGAGATTGACGTGGACACGGTGTGTGAGATTGACTTGGACACGGTGCGAGAGATTGATAACTTGCGTGTTGCGTGTGATTGTCGTGGACACAGTGCGTGTGATTGAAGTTGACCCGGTGACTTGGACACGGAGCGTGAGATTGACTTGGACACCGTGCGTGTGATTGACGTGGACACGTTGTGAGAGATTGACGTGGACATGGTGCGACAGATTGACGTGGGCACGGTGCTTGTGATTGATGTGCACACAGTGCGAGTGATTGACGTGGACACGGAGTGAGATTGACGTGGACACGGTGTGTGAGATTGACTTGGACACGGTGTGAGAGATTGATAACTTGCGTGAGATTGACGCGGACACTGTGTGTGTGTTTAACATGGACATGGTGCGTGTGAATGTCATGGACACAGTGCTTGAGATTGACTTGGACATGGTGCGTGTGATTGACGTGGACACAGTGCGAGTGATTGACCTGGACCCGGACTGAGAGTGACGTGGACACGGTGCGAGAGATTGATAACTTGGGTAAGATTGACGTGCACACGGTGTGTGTGATTGACGTGGACACGGTGCGAGAGATTGATGTGGACACAGAGCGAGAGTTTAATGTGGGCACAGTGCTTGTGATTGATGTGCACACGGTGTGTGTGATTGACATGGACACATAGCGAGTGATTGACGTGGACACGGTGTGTGTGATTGACATGGACACGGTGCGTGTGATTGAAGTGGACACGGTGTGTGAGATTGACGTGGACATGGTGCGTGAGATTGACTTTGACACAGTGTGTGAGGTTGACATGGACACGGTGTGTGAGATTGATGCGGACACGGTGTGTGTGATTGACGTGGACACGGTGCGTGTGATTGTTGTGGACACGGTGCTGGAGATTGAAAACAAAAACAGAATTACCTGGAAAAACCCCTTTCCTATTTCTACTTAGTTCTGTCGAAGGGTCATGAAGACTCGAAACGTCAACTCTTTTCTTCTCCGCCAATGCTGCCAGACCTGCTGAGTTTTTCCAGGTAATTCTGTTTTTGTTTTGGATTTCCAGCATCCGCAGTTTTTTTGTTTTTATCTCTGTGCTTGAGATTGACTTTGACACGGTGTGTGAGGTTGACGTGGACACGGTGTGTGAGATTGATGCGGACACGGTGTGTGTGATTGACGTGGACATGGTGCGTGTGATTGTCGTGGACACGGTGCGTGTGATTGACGTGGACACAGTGCGAGTGATTGACGTGGACACGGTGCGAGAGATTGATAACTTGCGTGAGATTGACGCGGACACTGTGTTTGTGTTTGACATGGACATGGTGCGTGTGATTGTCATGGTCACGGTGCGTGTGATTGACGTGGTCACGGTGTGTGAGATTGACGTGGACACGGTGCGTGAGATTGACTTTGAAATAGTGTGTGAGGTTGACATGGACACGGTGCCTGAGATTGACGCGGACACTGTGTGTATGTTTGATGTGGACACGGTGCGAAAGATTGATAACTTGCGTGAGATTGACGTAGACACGGTGTGTGAGATTGATAACTTGCGTGAGATTGACTTGGACACCGTGCATGAGATTGACTTGGACCCGGTGCGAGAGATTGACGTGGACAGTGTGTGTGTGTTTGACATGGACATGGTGCGTGTGATTGTCGTGGACACGGTGCTTGAGATTGACGTGGACACGGTGTGAGATTGACGTGGACACGGTATGTGAGATTGACTTGGACACAGTGCGTGTGATTGACGTGGACACGGTGCGAGAGATTAATAACTTGCATGAGATTGATGCGGACACTGTGTGTGTGTTTGACATGGACATGGTGCGTGTGATTGTCATGGACACAGTGCTTGAGATTGACGTGGACATTGTGCGTGTGATTGATGTGGACACAGTGAGTGTGATTGAAGTGGACACAGTGTGAGAGATTGACGTGGATATGTTGGGTGAGATTGACGTGGACACGGTGCGAGAGTTTGATGTGGGCACGGTGCTTGTGAATGATGTGCACACGGTGTGTGTGATTGATGTGGACACGGTGTGAGATTGACGTAGACACAGTGCGAGTGATTGATGTGGACACGGAGTGAGATTGACGTGGGCACGGTGTGTGAGATTGTCGTGGACACAGTGTGTGAGATTGACGTGGACACGGTGCGTGAGATTGACGTGGACACGGTGCGAGAGATTGATAACTTGCATGAGATTGACGCGGACACTGTGTGTGTGTTTGACATGGACATGGTGCGTGTGATTGTCGAGGACACAGTGCGTGTGATTGAAGTGGACACAGTGTGAGAGATCGACGTGGATATGGTGTGAAAGATTGATGTGACACGGAGCGAGAGTTTGATGTGGGCATGGTGCTTGTGACTGATGTGCACACAGTGTGTGTGATTGACGTGGACACGGTGTGTGTGATTGATGTGGACACGGTGTGTGAGATTGACTTGGATACGGTGCGTGTGATTGACGTGGACATGGTGCGTGTGATTGACGTGGACACAGCACAAGTGATTGACATGGACACAGAGTGAGATTGACGTGGACACGGTGTGAGATTGACTTGGACACGGATCGAGAGATTGATAACTTGCGTGAGATTGACGCGGACACTGTGAGTGTATTTGACATGGACATGGTGCGTGTGATTGTCATGGACACAGAGCTTGAGATTGACGTGGACATTGTGCGTGTGATTGACGTGGACACAGTGAGTGTGATTGAAGGGGACACGGTGTGAGAGATTGACATGGACACGGTGTGAGAGATTTATGTGGACACGGTGTGAGAGTTTGATGTGGGCACAGCGTTTGTGATTGATGTGTCCACAGTGTGTGTGATTAACGTGGACAAGGTGTGTGTGATTGACATGGATAAGGTGTGTGTGATTGACATGGATACAGTGCGTGTGATTGAAGTGGACACGGTGTGTGAGATTGACATGGACACAGTGCTTGTGATTGAAGTGGACACGGTGTGTGAGATTGACGTGGACATGGTGCGTGAGATTGAAAACTTGCGTGAGATTGACATGGACACAGTGTGAGAGATTGACATGGACACGGTGCGAATGATTGACATGGACACGGTGCATGAGATTGACGTGGACACGGTGCAAGAGATTAATAATTTGCGTGAGATTGACATGGACACAGTGCGTGAGATTGACATGGACACCGTGCGTGTGATTGACGTGGACAAGTTGCAAGAGATTGACGTGGACATGGTGCGAGAGATTGACGTGGGCACGGTGCTTGTGATTGATGTGCACACGGTGCGAGTGATTGACGTGGACACGGAGTGAGATTGACGTGGACACTGTGTGTGAGATTGACTTGGACACGGTGCGAGAGATTGATAACTTGCGTGAGATTGACGTGGACACTGTGTGTGTGTTTAACATGGACATGGTGCGTGTGATGGTCATGGACACAGTGCTTGAGATTGACGTAGACATGCTGCTTGTGATTGATGTGGACACAGTGCGAGTGATTGACGTGGACACGGAGTAAGATTGACGTGGACACGGTGTGTGAGATTGACTTGGACACGCTGCGTATGATTGACGTGGACACGGAGCGAGATTGACATGGACACGGTGTGTGAGATTGACTTGGACACAGTGAGAGAGATTGACGCGGACACTGTGTGTGTGTTTGACATGGACCTGGTGCGTGTGATTGTCGTGGATACAGTGCGTGTGATTGAAGTGGACACGGTGTGAGAGATTGACGTGGACATGGTGTGAGAGATTGATGTGGACATGGAGCGAGAGTTTGATGTGTGCACGGTGCTTGTGATTGATGTGCACACGGTGTGCGTGATTGACATGTACATGGTGCGAGTGATTGACGTGGACATGGAGTGAGATTGATGCAGACACAGTGTGT
Source organism: Carcharodon carcharias (assembly GCF_017639515.1). Classification (NCBI taxonomy): domain Eukaryota; kingdom Metazoa; phylum Chordata; class Chondrichthyes; order Lamniformes; family Lamnidae; genus Carcharodon; species Carcharodon carcharias. The sequence goes on from NC_054470.1 coordinate 122,713,030, forward strand.
GAGATTGACGTGGACACAGTGCGTGAGATTGACGTGGACACTGTGTGTGTGTTTGACTTGGACATGGTGCGTGAGATTGATAACTTGCGTGAGATTGATGTGGACACATTGCGAGAGATTAATAACTTGTGTGAGATTGACCTGGACACGGTGCATGAGATTGTCGTTGGACACGGTGCATGTGATTGACTTTGACATGGTGTTTGAGGTTGACATGGACACGGTGCGTGAGATTGACATAGACACTGTGTGTGTGATTGACACGCACACGGTTTGTGTGTTTGACACGGACACGGTGCGTGTGATTGTCGTAGCACAGTGCGTGAGATTGATGTGCACACGTTGTGTGAGATTGACGTGGACACGCTGCGTATGATTGACGTGGACACGGTGTGAGAGATTGACGTGGACACGGTGTGAGAGATTGATGTGGACACGGTGCAAGAGTTTGATGTGGGCACGGTGCTTGTGATTGATGTGCACACGGTGTGTGTGATTGACGTGGACACGGTGCGAGTGATTGACGTGGACACGGAGTGAGATTGACGTGGACACGGTGTGTGAGATTGACTTGGACATGGTGCGAGAGATTGATAACTTGTGTGAGATTGACGCGGACACAGTGCGTATGATTGACTTGGATACGGAGCAAGTGATTGACATGGACACGTTGTGAGAGATTGACGTGGACACAGTGCGTGAGATTGACGTGGACACGGTGTGTGTGATTGACGCGGACATGATGCTTAAGATTGGCATGGACACGGTGCAAGAGATTGAAGTGGACACGGTGCGTGAGATTGACGTGGACACGGTTCATGTAATTGACATGGACACGTTGCGAGAGATTGACATGGACACGGTGTGAGAGATTGACGTGGGCACGGTCCTTGTGATTGATGTGCACACGGTGGGAGTGATTGACGTGGACACGGAGTGAGACTGACGTGGACACGGTGTGTGAAATTGACTTGGATATGGTGCGTGAGATTGACGTGGACATGGTGCTGAGATTGACGTGGACACGGTGTGTGAGATTGACTTGGACACGGTGCGTGAGATTGGCTTGGACACAGTGCGAGAGATTGATGTGGACACGGTGCGTGAGATTGGCTTGGACACAGTGCGAGAGATTGATGTGGACACGGTGCATGAGATTGACATGCACATGGTGCGTGAGATTGACGTGGACATGGTGCGTGAGATTGACGTGGACATGGTGCGTGTGATTGACATGGACATTGTGCGTGACATTGGCATGGACATGGTGCGTGAGTTTGACGTGGACATGGTGCATGTGATTGACTTGGACACAGTGCAAGAGGTTGACATGAACACGGTGCGTGTGATTAATGTGGACATGGTGCGTGAGATTTACACGGACACGGAGCGTATGATTGACCTGGACACCGTGCATGTGATTGACATGGACGTGGTTCATGTGATTGACGTGGATACGGTGCATGTGATTGACCTGTACATGGTGCGTGAGATTGACGTGGACATGGTGTGTGTGATTGACGTGGATACAGTGCGTGTGATTGACCTGGACACGGTGCGTGAGATTGACGTGGCCATGGTACGTGAGATTGACGTGGCCACAGTGCGAGAGATTGACGTGGACACGGTGCGTAAGTTTGATAACTTACGTGAGATTGACGTGGACACAGTGCGTGAGATTGACGTGGACATGGTGCGTGTGATTGAAGTGTACATGGTGCGTGAGATTGACGTGGACATGGTGCGTGTGATTGAAGTGTACATGGTGTGTGAGATTGACGTGGACACGGTGCGTGAGATTGACATGGACATGATGCGTGAGACTGACATGGACATGGTGTGTGTAATTGACATGGACATGGTGCGTGAGATTGACGTGGACATGGTGCCTGTGATTGACATGGACATGGTGCGTGAGATTGATGTGGACATGGTGCATGTGATTGACATGGACATGGTGCATGTGATTGACGTGGACACAGTGCAAGAGGTTGACATGAACACGGTGCTTGTGATTGATGTGGACATGGTGCGTGAGATTTACGTGGACATGGAGCATATTATTGACCTGGATACAGAGCATGTGATTGACGTGGCGACAGTGCATGTGATTAACATGGACACAGTGCGTGAGTTTCACGTGGACACGGTGCTTGTGATTTACGTGGACATGGTGCGGGTGATTGATGTGGACACGGTGTGTGAGATTGACGTGGACACGGTGCGTGCGATTGACGTGGACATGGTGTGGGTGATTGACGTGGACACGGTGTGCGAGATTGACGTGGACAGGGTGTGCGAGATTGACGTGGACACGGTGCGCAGGATTGACGTGGACACGGTGCATGAGATTGAAGTGGAAATGGTGTGAAAGATTGACATTGTCAAGGTGCGTTTGATTGACATGGACACGGTGCGTGTGATTGACGTGGACATGGTGCGTGATATTGACGTGGACACGGTGCATGTGATTGATGTGGACACAGTGCGTGTGATTGATGTGGACACGGTGCATGAGATTTACGCGGACACAGTGCGTATGATTGACCTGGATACGGTGCATGTGATTGACGCAGACACGGTGTGTGTGATTGATGTGGAGATGGTGAGATATACGCGGACATGGTCCATGTGATTTACGTGTATACGTTTCATGTGATTTACACAGACACAGTGCGTGTGATTGACATGGACACGATGCGTGTGATTGACGTGGAAATGGTGTGAGGGATTGACGTGGACACAATGCACGTGATTGACTTGGACACCGTGCATGAGATTGACATGGACATGGTGCGTGAGATTGACATGGAGATGGTGCGTGAGATTGACGTGGCCATGGTGCATTTGTTTGATAAAGTGCGTGTGATTGGCGTGAACACGGTGCAAGAGATTGACATGAACACGGTGCGTGTGATTGATGTGGACATGGTGCGTGAGATTTACGAGGACACGGTGCGTATGATTGACCTGGATATGGAGCATGTGATTGACGTGGAGACGGTGCATGTGATTGACGTGGACGTGGTGCAGGTGATTGACGTAGACACAGTGTGCGAGATTGACGTGGAGATGGTGCAAGAGATTGACGTGGACACGGTGCATGAAATTGAAGTGGAGAGGGTGCAAGAGATTGACGTGAACACGGTGCATGAGATTGAAGTGGAGATGGTGCAAGAGATTGATGTGGACACGGTGCATGAGATTGAAGTGGAAACGGTGTGAAAGATTGACATGATCAATGTGCGTGTGATTGACATAGATAACGGTGTGAAAGATTGATGTGGACACGGTGCGTGTGATTGATGTGGATATGGTACGTGAGATTGAAGTGGACACGCTGTGAGAGATTGATGTGGACACGGTGTGTGTGATTGACATGGACACGGTGTGAGAGATTGACGTGGACACGCTGTGGGAGATTGACGTGGACACAGTGTGAGAGATTGACGTGGACACGGTGCATGTGATTGACGTGGACACGGTGCGTGTGATGGACGTGGATACGGTGCATGTGATTGACGTGAACACGGTGCATGAGATTGACGTGGACATAGTGCATCTGGTTGTCATGGACACAGTGCCTGTGGTTGATGTGGACACGGTGCATGTGATTGACGTGGCCACGGTGCATGTGATTGACATGGACACGGTGCATGTGATTGACGTGGCCACAGTGTGTGCGATTGACATGGACACGGTGGGTGTGATTGGCTGTGGACACGGTGTGTGAGAATGACGTGGACACGGTGCGTAAGATTGACGTGGACAGGTTGGGTGAGATTGACATAGAGACGGTGCGTGAGATTGACGTGGACACGGTGTGCAAGATTGACATGGACATGGTGGATGTCATTGACGTGGACATGGAGTGAGATTGATGTGGACACGGTGTGTGAGATTTACATGGACATGGTGGGTGTCATTGACATGGACACGGAGTGAGATTGACGTGGACACGGTGTGAGAGATTGACATGGACACAGTGGGTGTCATTGACGTGGACACGGAGTGAGATTGACGTGGACAGGGTGTGTGAGATTGACATGGACACAGTGGGTGTCATTGACGTGGACACGGAGTGAGATTGACGTGGACATGGTGCATGTGATTTACGTGGACACGCTGTGTGTGATTTACGTGGACACGCTGTGTGTGATTGATGTGGACATGGTGCGTCAGATTGACATGGACATGGTGTGCGAGATTGACGTGGACACGGTGGCTGTGGTTGACGTGGACATGGTGCCTGTGGTTGATGTGAATACGATGCCTGTGGTTGATGTGGACATGGTGTGTGTGATTGACATGGACACAGTGGGTGTGATTGACTTGGACACGGTGTGTGAGATTGACGTGGACACGGTGTGTGTGATTGACGTGGACGCGGTGTGTGTGATTGACTTGAACACGGTGCATCTGGTTGACGTGGAAATGGTGCCTGTGGTTGCTATGGACTCGGTGCCTATGGTTGACGTGGACACGGTGCGTGAGATTAACGTGGATGCGGTACATGAGATTGACGTGGACACGGTGCGTGAGATTGACGTGGACACGGTGCATGTGATTGACGTGGTCATGGTGTGCGAGATTGACGTGGAGATGGTGCATGAGATTGACATGGACACGGTGCCTGGTGTTGATGTCGACACGGTGCATGTGATTGACGTGTGCACGGTGCATAAGATTGACATGGACAGCGTGGATGAGATTGATGTGGACACGGTGCGTAAGATTGACGTGGACACAATGTGTTTGATTGACGTGGACACGGTGTGTGTGATTGACATGGACATGGTGTGCGAGATTGACATGGAGATGGTGTGTGAGAATGACGTGGATATGGTGCCTGGTGTTGATGTCGACACAGTGCATGTGATTGACGTGTGCACAGTGCATAAGATTGACATGGACAGTGTGGGTGAGATTGATGTGGACACGGTGTGTGTGATTGACATGGACATGGTGTAAGAGATTGACACGGACATGGTGCTTGTGATTGACATGGACATGGGGCGTGTGATTGACGTGGACATGGTGCGTGTGATTGACGTGGACACTGTGTGGGAGATTGATGTGGACACAGTCAATACATTACTTGTTATTTTGGAATAAAACGAAAATGTCTTTGGAATGTTTGATCAGCTCCATAATTTAAATAGCCTTGTCTTTATGGGGGAAATTTGGAACAGAGTATGAGTTCATATTTCACAAACATAGTGGAATAATATAGAATTCATTGACCTCAATATCAGTAATCAGTTTTGAAAAATTGTATTCTGGCCTTGGGTACCTTTCAACTGGAGCAAACCTCTGTAATAATGCTTGCATTCCTGGCTGGCAGCACAGAAAAATGATAGATGCAGAGAAAAAATTTATATTGAATTTACAGTGTGCAAAGACTTTGTTCATTTTAAGTCTGTCTCCATTTGTCTGGCCTTCCTGTCAATCTATCAGCAAATACAATGCATGTAGTCAGAACCTACAGTTAAGAGATTAATGTTACCACAACCTTTGAAAAAATATTATTTATAAATATCTGGGGAACAAGGTACCATGTTAATCTTAACAAAGCCCTCATTATTCCAGAGAAGACTAATATATTTTGAAAAAGATTCTGACTGAAATGTGATAAAGAAGGAAAAAACTCAACATCAAAAAAAGCCCCATGCATTGATACCATTGGGGTGATTTACATGCCTCTGCTGGAAGGGAACATTACCTCTGCAAGTCTCTTTGTCCCGCTTTCTCTCGGAGGACCGTGACTGAACCAGCAAAGTTAAATGGTCCCACCAAATCAACACGCGACCATTTTACTCTGTCCACAGGCAAGCTAACTGCTGGGTACAAAGAGATTATTCTGTATCGTATATTATATATTAAACAGTCATTAAGGGTGAAAGCTCTCAGATAAAAACACTTAATCCAGAATAACTGGAAGCTGAAAAGTGAAACCCAAATAAGAGAGCATTTTGTCCCATGTGAATGTTAAATAATTTCAGTTCAGAATCAATTACTGCTATGTTCAAAGTAGAATTCTCCGAGAGTTATATGAAAACAGAAAAGAAAGGGTCAATGTTCCAATCCAATTCTCATCTCATTCTTCACGTTTTGTCAACCATAACTTCCTCCCTTCCTGCACTCTGTCCCTTCCGCCGTCTCTCTCCGTCCCGCACTCTCCCTCCCAAATTCTCCCACTCCCGCAGGCTCTCTCGCTCCCAAACTCTCCCCCATCAGCAAACTCTCCCCCTCCCGCACACTCTCTCCCTCCCGCAGTCTATCCCCCTCCCGCAGTCTATCCCCCTCCCGCATTCTCTCCCCCTCCCGCATTCTCTCCCCCTTCCTCAGTGTCTCCCCCCCAGCACCCTCTCCCCCTCCCTCGCCCTCCCGCACCCTCGCCCGCTCCCACAGCCTCTCCCCCTCCCGTACTCTCCCTCCAAAACTCTCCCCCTCCCGCAGTCTCTGCCCCCCCAACACCCTGTCCCCCTCCCGCACCATCTATCACTCCCGCACCCTCTCCCCAGCCTACACCCTCTCCCCATCCCGCAGGCTCTCCCCCTCCTGCACTCTCTCCCTCATACAGACTCTCCCTCCCACTCCCGCACCCACACCCCCTTGCGCAGCCTCTACCCCTCCCACAGCCTTCCCCCTCCTGCACCCTTTCCCCCTCCTGCGCCCTTTCCCCCTCCGCACCCTCTCCCACTCCCGCGCCCTCTCCCACTCCCGCGCCCTCTCCCCCTCCCCTAGTCTCTCCCCCTAGCCAGCCTCTCCCACTCCCCCATTCTCTCCCCCTGCCCAGTCTCTCCCCCTCCCGCAACCATTCCCCCTCCCTCACCCTCTCTCCCCAGAAGTATCTCCCATTCCCGCATCCTCTCCCACTCCCGCATCCTCTACCCCTCCCGCAGCCGCTCACCCACTCACACCCCCTCCCCCAGACTCTCAACCTCCGGCTGTCTCTTCCCCTCCCCCACTCTCACCACCTCCCCCAGTCTCTCCCCCTCCCGCACACACTCCTCCTCCCGCAGTCTCTCCCCTCCTGCACCCTCTCCCCCTCTCACACCCTCTCCCCCTCCCACACCCTCTCCCCCTCCCGCACCCTCTCCCCATCCCGCACCCTCTCCCCATCCCGCACCCTCTCCCCATCCCGCACCCTCTCCCCCTCCCGCACCCTCTCCTCTGCCCGCAGCCTCTCCCCCTCCCGCAGCCTCTAACACTCCCACACTCTCTCCCCCTCCCGCGCTCTCTCCCCCTCTCACGCCCTCTCCCCCACCCCGGACCCTCTCCCTCTCCTGCACCGTCTCCCCCCCCCGCAGCCTCTCACACTCCCGCACCCTCTCCCCCTACCGCAGTCTCTCCCCCTCCCGCAGCCTCTTCCCCTCCCGCATTCTCTCCTCCTCCTGCACTCTCTCCCTCATACAGACTCTCCCTCCCACTCCTGCACCCACACCCCCTTGCGCAGCCTCTACCCCTCCCACAGCCTTCCCCCTCCTGCACCCTCTCCCCCTCCTGCGCCCTTTCCCCCTCCGCACCCTCTCCCCCTCCGCACCCTCTCCCACTCCGCACCCTCTCCCACTCCGCACCCTCTCCCCCTCCCCTAGTCTCTCCCCCTAGCCAGCCTCTCCCACTCCCCCATTCTCTCCCCCTCCCCAGTCTCTCCCCCTCCCGCAACCATTCCCCCTCCCTCACCCTCTCTCCCCAGAAGTCTCTCCCATTCCCGCACCTTCTCCCACTCCCGCACCCTCTACCCCTCCCGCAGCCGCTCACCCACTCACACCCCCTCCCCCAGACTCTCAACCTCCGGCTGTTTCTTCCCCTCCCCCACTCTCACCACCTCCCCCAGTCTCTACCCCTCCCGCAGTCTCTCCCGCTCCCATGCCATCTCCCCCTCCTGCACCCTCTCCCCCTCCTGCACACATTCCTCCTCCCGCACTCTCTCCTCCCGCAGCCTCTCCCCTTCCCGCTCCCTCCCCCCCCCGCACCCTCTCCCCCTCCCACACCCTCTCCCCCCCCCCGCACCCTCTCACCCTCCCGCACCCTCTCACCCTCCCGCACCCTCTCCCTCCCCCGCACCCTCTCCCCTCTCCCCCTCCCACACCCTCTCCCCCCCCCCGCACCCTCTCACCCTCCCGCACCCTCTCACCCTCCCGCACCCTCTCCCTCCCCCGCACCCTCTCCCCTCTCCCCCTCCCACACCCTCTCCCCCCCCGCACCCTCTCACCCTCCCGCACCCTCTCACCCTCCCACACCCTCTCCCCCCCCCGCACCCTCTCCCCCCCCGCACCCTCTCACCCTCCCGCACCCTCTCACCCTCCCACACCCTCTCCCCCCCCCGCACCCTCTCACCCTCCCGCACCCTCTCACCCTCCCGCACCCTCTCACCCTCCCTCGCCCTCTCCTCCTCCCTCGCCCTCTCCTCCTCCCGCACCATCTTCTCCTCCCGCGCCTTCTCCCCCTCCCGCGCCCTCTCCCTCTCCCGCACCCTCTCACCCTCCCGCACCATCTTCTCCTCCCTCGCCCTCTCCTCCTCCCGCGCCCTCTCCTCCTCCCTCGCCCTCTCCTCCTCCCTCGCCCTCTCACCCTCCCGCACCATCTTCTCCTCCCGCGCCCTCTCCCCCTCCCGCACCCTCTCCCCCACCCGTGCACTCATCCACTCCCGCACCCTCTACCCCTCCTGTAGCCGCTCACCCACTCACACCCCCTCCTCCAGTCTCTCCCCCTCACGCAGTCTCTCCCCCTCCCACACCCTTTCCCTCTCCCGCACACTCTCCCACTCCTGCACTCTCTCCCCCACCCATGCCCTCTCCTCCTCCCGCGCCCTCTCCCCCTCCCGCAGTCTCTCCCCCTCCCGCGACCTCTCCCCCTCCCTGAGCCTCTTCACCTCCCACACTCTCTCCCTCTCCCGCAGTCTCCGCCCCTCCTGCACTCACTCCCCCTCCCGAAGTCTCTGCCCCTCCTGCACTCTCTCCCCCTCCCACGCTATCTCCCCCTCCCAAGTTCTGCCTCCTGCCGTGCCCTCTCCCCCACTTGTGCCCTCTCCCCCCCACCCGGACCCTCTCCATCTCCCGCACCCTCTCCCCCGCCCCCGCAGTCTCTCGCCCTCCCGCAGTCACACCCCCTCCCACACCCTCTCCCCCACCGGCACCCTCTGCCCCTCCCGTGCCCTACCCCCCTCCCGCGCCATCTCCACCTCCCGCAGCTTCTCACCCTCCCGCACCCTCTCACCCTCCCGCACCCCCTCCCCCTCCTGCATTCCCTCCCACTACCACAGCCTGTCCCCTTCCTGTGCCCTCTGTCCCTCCTGCAGCCCCACCCCCTCCCACAGCCTCTCCCCCTCTCGCAGCCTCTTCCCCTCCTGCAGCCTCTTCCCCTCCTGCAGCCTCTACACCTCCCGCAGGCTCTCCCCCTCCTGCACCCCCAACCCCTCCCGCTGCCTTCCCCCTCCTGCACACTTTCCCCCTCATGCGCCCTCTCCCCCTCCTGCCGCCTCTTCCCATCCCACATTCCCTCCCCCTCCCACAGCCTGTCCCCTTCCCGCACCCTTCCCCTTCCTGCATCCTCTCCCCCTCCCGCAGTCTCTCCCCTTCCCGCAGTCTCTCCCCCTCCTGGGAACTCTGCCCCTCCCACGCTTTCTCCCCCTCCAGCACCCTCTCCCCCTCCCGCAGCCTCTCCCCCTCCCGCACCCTCTCCCTCTCCCGCAAACTTTCCTCTTCCCACGCCCTCTCCCCCACCCGCAGTCTCTCCCCCTCCCGCTCCCTTCCCCCTCCTGCAGTCTCTCCCCCTCCCTCACCCTCTCCACCCAGAAGTCTCTCCCCCCCCCGCAGCCTCTCCCGCTCACCCACTCACACCCCCTGCCCCAGTCTCTCCCCCTACCGCACCATCTCCCCTTCCTGTGCCCTCTCCCCCTCCCGCACCATCTCCCCCTCTCCCAGTCTCTCCCCCTCCCGCACCCACTCCCCCACCCCCAGTCTCTCCCTCTCACGCAGTCTCTCCCCCAACCGCACCATCTCCCCCTCCCGCGCACCCTACCACTCCCGCACCCTCTCCCCTTACCTCAGCCTCTCCCCCTCCCGCACCATCTCTCCCTCCCACAGTCTCTCCCCCTGTCGCGTCCTCTCCCACTCCCCCAGTCTCTCCCACTCCCCTGTCAATACCCCCACTGCACTCTTTCCCTCCTGCAGTCTCTACCTCGCCCTCCCGCACCCCCCAACCTCTCCCGCTCCCTTCCCCCTCCCGCAGTCTCTCCCCCTCCTGCAGTCTCTCCCCCCCCTCACCCTCTCCACCCAGAAGTCTCTCCCCCTCCCGCAGCCTCTTCCCATCCCCCATTCCCTCCCCCTCCCCCAGTCTCTCCCCCTCCCGCTGTCTCTCCCCCTCCCCCACGCTCACCACTCCCCCAGTCTCTACCCATCCCGCATCCACTACACCTCCCACAGTCTCTCCCCCACCCCGCGCCATCTCCCCCTCCTGTGCCCTCTCCCCCTCCCGCATCATCTCCCCCTCCCCCAGTCTCTCCCCCTCACGCAGTCTCTCCCCCAACCGCACCATCTCCGCCTCCCTCCCCCCCTCCCCCTCCCGTGCCCCCTACCCCTCCCGCACCCTTTCCCTCTCCCGCACACTCTCCCCTTCCCGCAGTCTCTCCCCCACACACGCCCTCTCCTCCTCCCGCAGCCTCTCCCCCTCCTGCAGTCTCTCCTCCTCCCGGGAACTCTGCCCCTTCCACGCCCTCTCCCTCTCCCGCAACCTTTACCCCTCACGCACCCTCTCCCCTTCCCGCAGTCTTTCCCCCTCCCATGCCCTCTCCCCCTCCCGCACATTCTTCCCCTTCCCCTCCCGCAGTCTCTCCCCCTGCCGCACCCTTCCCCCTCCCGCAGTCTCTCCCCCTCCCGCACCATCTCCCCCTCCTGTGCCCTCTCCCCCTCCCGCACCATCTCCCCCTCCCCCAGTCTCTCCCCCTCCCGCACCCAATCCCCCACCCCAAGTCTCTCCCTCTCACGCAGTCTCTCCCCCAACCACACCATCTCCCCCTCCCACACCCCCTACCACTCCCGCACCCTCTCCACTTCCCGGATCCTCTCCCCCTCCCGCGCCCTCTCCACCTTCTTCAGCCTCTCCCCCTCCTGCAGCATCTTCCCCTCCTGCAGCCTCTCCCCCTCCCACAGTCTCTCCCCCTCCCACAGCCTCTTTCCCTCCTGCACCATCTCCCCTTCCCACATCCTCTCCCACTCCCCCAGTCTCTCCCCCTCCCCTGTCAATATGCCCACTGCACTCTTTCCCTCCTGCAGTCTCTCCCTCCCCCTCCTGCACCCACTCCCCCTCCCACATTCCCTCCCCCTCCCACAGCCTGTCCCCTTCCCATGCCCTCTCCCCCTCCCGCAACCTTCCCCCTCCCGCTATCCTTTCCCCCTCCCGCTTCTCTCCCCCTCCCGCAGTCTCTCCCCCTCCCACAGTCTCTCCCCCGCCTGGGAACTCTGCCCCTCCCACGCCCTCTCCCCCTCCTGCACCCTCTCCCCCTCCCATACCCTCTCCTCCTCCCGTGCCCTCTCCCCTTCCCGCGCCCTCTCCCCCTCCCACAGTCTCTCCCCCTGCCACGTCCTCTCCCACTCCCCCAGTCTCTCCACCTCCCCTGTCAATACCCCCACTGCACTCTTTCCCTCCTGCAGTTTCTCCCTCCCCCTCCCTCATCCCCACGCCCTCCCACAGCCTCTATCCCTCCAGCACCCTCTCCCCCTCCAGCTCCCTCTCCCCCTCCCACAGCCTCTTCCCATCCCACATTCCCTCCCCCTCCCACAGCCTGTCCCCTTCCCGCTGACTCTCCCCTTCCTGCAGTCTCTCCCCCTCCTGGGAAACCTGCCCCTCCCACGCCCTCTCCCCCTCCAGCTCCCTCTCCACCTCCCGCACCCTCTCCCCCTCCCGCACCCTCTCCCCCTCCTGCAGTCTTTCCCCCTCCCGCAGACTTTTCACCTCCCACGCCCTGTCCCCCTGCCACGCCCTCTCCACCACTAGCACCCTCTCCCCCCCCAGACCCTCTCCCCCTCCCGTACCATCTCCCACTCCCGCAGCCTCTCCCACTCCCCCAGACTCTCCCCCTCCCCTGTCAATACCCCTACTGCACTCTCTCCCTCCCCCTCCCACATCGCCTCCCGCAGCCTGTCCCCTTCCCGCGTCCTCTCCCCCTCCCGCAGTCTCTCCCCCTCCCGCAGTCTCTCCCCCTCCCGCAGCCTGTCCCCTTCCCACATCCTCTCCCCCTCTGGCAGTCTCTCCCCTTCCCACGCACTCTCCCCCTCCCGCAACCTCTCCCTCTCCCGCACACTCTCCCACTCCCGCAGTCTCTCCCCCCCCGCGACCTCTCCCCCTCCCTGAGCCTCTTCACCTCCCGCACTCTCTCCCTCTCCCACAGTCTCTGCCCCTCCTGCACTCACTCCCCCTCCTGCACTCTCTCCCCGTCCCGCGCTCTCTCCCCCTCCCAAGTTCTGCCCCCTGCCGCGCCCTCTCCCCCACTAGTGCCCTCTCCCCCCACCCGGACCCTCTCCATCTCCCGCACCCTCTCCCCACCCCCCGCAGTCTCTCCCCTTCCTGCACCCCACCCCCTCCCACAGCCTCTACCCCTCCCGCACCCTCTGTCCCTCCCGCGCCCTCTCCACCTCCCGCAGCCTCTCCCCCTCCCGCGCCCTCTCCCTCTCCAGCACTATCTCCCCTTCCCGCGTCCTCTCCCACTCCCCCAGTCTCTCCCCCTCCCCTGTCAATATCCCCACTGCACTCTTTCCCTCCTGCAGTCTCTCCCTCCCCCTCCCGCACCCCATCCCCCTCCCACATTCCCTCCCCCTACCACAGCCTGTCCCCTTCCCATGCCCTCTCCCCCTCCCGCAACATTCCCCCTCCCACAGTCTCTCCCCCTCCCGGGAACTCTGCCCCTCCCACAGCCTCTACCCCTGCCACACCCTTTCCCCCACCCATGCCCTCTCCACCTCCCGCAGCCTCTCCCCCTCCCGCAGCCTTCCCCCTCCTGCACACTCTCCCCCTCCCGCATCCTCTCCCCCTCCCGCAGTCTCTCCCCTTCCCGCAGTCTCTCCCCCTCCTGCACACTCTCCCCCTCCCGCATCCTCTCCCCCTCCCGCAGTCTCTCCCACTCCTTGGAACTCTGCCGCCCCCACGCCCTCTCCCCCTCCCGCACCCTCTCCCTCTCCCGCAGTCTCTCCCCATCCCGCACCCTCTCCCCCTCCCGCAGTCTCTCCCCCTCCCGCACCATCTCCCCCTCCTGTGCCCTCTCCCCCTCCCGCACCATCTCCCCCTCCCCCAGTCTCTCCCCCTCCCGCACCCACTCCCCCACCCCAAGTCTCTCCCTCTCACGCAGTCTCTCCCCAACCACACCATCTCCCCCTCCCACACCCCCTACCACTCCCGCACCCTCTCCACTTCTCGGACCCTGTCCCCCTCCCGCGCCCTGCCCCCCTCCCACAGCCTCTCCCCCTTCCACAGCCTCTCCCCCTCCCGCAGCCTCTTCCCCACCCGTGCCCTCTCCCCCTCCCACAGCCTCTCCCCCTCCCGCAGCCTCTTCCCCACCTGCGCCCTCTCCCCCTCCCACAGTCTCTCCCCCTCCCGCGCCCTCACGCCCTCCCTCACCCTCTCCCTCTCCCGCAACCTATCCCATTCCCGCAGTCTTTCCCACTCCCATGCCCTCTCCCCCTCCCGCAGCATTTTCCCCTCCCGCAGTCTCTCCCCCTGCCGCGTCCTCTCCCCCTCCCGCACCCTCTCCCCCTCCCGCACTCTCCCACAGCCTCTCCCACTTCCACTGTCTCTCCCCCTCCCCCCACTCTCACCCCCAGCAACAGTCTCTCCCCCTCCTACTGTCTCTCCCCCTCCCCCACTCTCACCCAATCCCCCAGTCTCTCCCCCTCACTCAGTCTCTCCCCCACCCCCAGTCTCTACCCATCCCACACCCACTACCCCTCCCGCAGTCTCTCTCCCAACCGCACCCTCTCCCGCTCCCGCGCCCTATCCCCCCCACGCCGTCGCCTCCTCCCGCGCCCTTTCCCCATCCCGCAGCCTCTCCCCCTCCTGCAGCCTCTCCCCCTCCCACAGCCTCTCCCCCTCCCGCAGTCTCTCCCCCTCCCACACCCTCTTCCCCTCCCGCACCCTCTCCCCCTCCCGCACCCTCTCCCCCTCCCGCAGTCTCTCTCGCAACCGCACCCTCTCCCCCTCCCATGCCCTCTCCCCCTCCCGCACTCTCTCCCCCTCCCGCGCCCTCTCCCCCTCCCGCGCCCTCTCCTGCTCCCACGCTCTGTCCTCCTCCCGCACCCTCTCCCCCTCCCGCACCCTCTCCCCCTCCCGCAGTCTCTCTCGCAACCGCACCCTCTCCCCCTCCCATGCCCTCTCCCCCTCCCGCACTCTCTCCCCCTCCCGCACCCTCTCCCCCTCCCGCACTCTCTCCCCCTCCCGCGCTCTCTCCCCCTCCCACGCCCTCTCCCCCTCCCGCGCCTTTTCCCTATCTCGCAGCCGTACCCCCTCTCGCAGCCTCTCCCCCTCCTGCATCCTCTCCGCTTCCCACAGCCTCTCCCCCTCCCGCACTCTCTCCCCCTGCCGTGCCCTCTCCCCCTCCTGCACTCTCTCCCCCTCCCGCACCCTCTCCCCCTCCCGCACTCTCTCCCACTCCCGCGCCCTCTCACTCTCCCACACCCTCTCCCCTTCCCGCACCCTCTCCCCCTCCCGCTGTCTCTCCTCCTCCCGCGCCCTCTCCTCCTCCTGCAGGCTCTCCACCTCCTGCACTCTCTCCCTCATGCTGTCTCTCCAGCCCCGTCCCGCATCCCCAACCCCTCCCGCAGCCTCTCGCCATACCGCACCCACTCCCCTTCCGGCGCCCTCTCCCCCACACGAGCCCTCTCCCCCTCCCGCGGCTTCTCCCCTTCCCGCAACCATACCCCCTCCCGCAGTCACTCCCCGTCCTGCACTCTCTTCCCCTCCCGCACCCTCTCCTCCTCCCGCACCCTATCCCCATCCCGCACCCTCTCCCCCCCACAGTCTCTCCCCCACCCGCGCCCTCTCCCCCTCCCACACACTCTCCCGCTGTCTCTCCCCCTCCCCCCACTCTCACCCCCAGCAACAGTCTCTGCCCCTCCTGCTGTCTCTCCCACTCCCCCACTCTCACCCCCTTCCCCAGTCCCTCCACCTCCCCCAGTCTCTCCCCCTCCCCCAGTCTCTCCCCCTCCCCCAGTCTCTACCCATCCCGCAGTCTCTCTCCCAACCGCACCCTCTCCCGCTCCCGCGCCCTCTCCCCCCCCACGCCGTCGCCTCCTCCCGCGCCCTCTCCCCCTCCCGCACCCTCTTCCCCTCCCGCACCCTCTTCCCCTCCCGCAGCCTCTCCCCCCCCGCAACCTCTTCCCCTCCCGCAGCCTCTCCCCCTCCCGCAGCCTCTCCCCCTCCCGCAGCCTCTCCCCCTCCCGCAGCCTTTCCCCCTCCCGCAACCTCTCCCCCTCCCGCAACCTCTCCCCCTCCCGCAACCTCTCCCCCTGCCGCGCCCTCTCCCCCTCCCGCAGCCTCTCCTCCTCCCGTGCCCTCTCCCCCTCCCGCACCCTCCCCCCCACCCACGCCCTCTCCCCCTCCTTCGCCCTCTCCCCCCCCCACGCCGTCGCCTCCTCCCGCGCCCTCTCCCCCTCCCATGCCGTCTCCTCCTTCCGCGCCCTTTCCCCATCCCGCAGCCTCTCCCCTTCTCGCAGCCTCTCCCCTTCCCGCAGCCTCTCCCCTTCCCGCAGCCTCTCCCCTTCCCGCAGTCTCTCCCCCTCCCACACCTTCTCCCCTTCCCGCAGCCTCTCCCTTCCCGCAGTCTCTCCCCCTCCCACACCCTCTCCCCTTCCCGCAGTCTCTCCCCTTCCCGCAGCCTCTCCCCCTCCCGCACTCTCTCCCCCTGCTGCGCCCTCTCCCCCTCCCGCAGCCTCTCCCCCTCCCACAGCCTCGCCCCCTCCTGCAGTCTCTCCCCCTCCTGCACCCTCTTCCCCTCCCGCACCCTCCCCCCCACCCGTGCACTCTCCCCCTCCCGCACCCTCTCCCACTCCCGCAGCGTCTCCCACTCCCCCAGACTCTCCCTCTCCCCCAGTCTCTACCCATTCCACACCCACTACCCCTCCCGCAGTCTCTCTCCCAACCGCACCCTCTCCCCCTCCCACGCCGTCACCTCCTCCTGCGCCCTCTCCCCCTCCCGCGCTCTCTCCCCTTCCCACAGCCTCTCCCCCTCCCGCACTCTCTCCCCCTCCCGCGCCCTCTCCCGCTCCCACGCTCTGTCCTCCTCCCACGCCCTCTCCCCCTCCCACGCCTTTTCCCCATCCCGCAGCCTCTCCCCTTCCCACAGCCTCTCCCCCTCCCACAGCCTCTCCCCTCCCGCACTCTCTCCCCTTCCCGCACCCTCTCCCCCTCCCGCAGTCGCTCCCCCTCCCGCTGTCTCTCCTCCTCCCGTGCCCTCTCCCCCTCCCGCACCCTCTCCCCCTCCCGCAGTCGCTCCCCCTCCCGCTGTCTCTCCTCCTCCCGTGCCCTCTCCCCCTCCCACAGCCTCTCCCCTTCCCGCAGTCTCTCCTACTCCCGCGCCCTCTCACCCTCCCACACCCTCTCCCCTTCCCGCACCCTCTCCCCCTCCCGCAGTCTCTCCCCCTCCCCGTCTCTACCCCTACTGCACTCTCTCCCTCCTGCAGTCTCTCCCTCCCCCTCCTGCAACCCCTCCCCCTCCCACATCCCCTCCCCCTCCCACAGCCTGTCCCCCTCCTGCACCCTCTTCCCCTCCCACACCCTCTCCCCCTCCCGCACCCTCTCCCGCAGCCTCTCCCACTTCAGCTGTTTCTCCCCCTCCCCCCACTCTCACCCCCACCCACAGTCTCTCCCCCTCCTGCTGTCTCTCCCACTCCCCGACTCACCCCCTCCCCCAGTCTCTGCCCCTCTCCCAGTCCCTACCCATCCCACGCCCTCTCCCTCTCCCACGCTCTCTCCCCCTCCTGCGCATTCTCCCTCTCCCGTGCTGTCTCCCCCTCCCTCAACAACTACCCCTCCCGCAGTCTCTCCCCCAACCGCACCCTCTCCCCCTCCCGCGCCCTCTCGCCTTCCGGCGCCCTCTCCCCATCCCGCTCTCTCTCCCCTTCCCGCACCCTCTCCCCATCCCGCTCTCTCTCCCCTTCCCGCACCCTCTCCCCATCCCGCTCTCTCTCCATCTCCCGCGCCCTCTCCCTCTCCCCCAGTCTCTTCCCCTGCCGCTTCCTCTCCCACGCCCCCAGTCTCTCCCCCTCCCCTGTCTCTACCCCTACTGGACTCTCTCCCTCCTGCAGTCTCTCCCTCCCCCTCCCGCACTCCCTCCCCCTCCCACATCCCCTCCCCCTCCCACAGCGTGTCCCCTTCCCGTGCCCTCTCCCCCTCCCGCAGTCTCTCCCCCTCCCGCAGTCTCTCCCCCTCCCGCAGTCTCTCCCCCAACCGCATCATCTCCCCGTCCCATGACCCACCCCCTCCCGTGCCCTCTCCCCCTCCCGCACCCTGTCCCGCAGCCTCTCCCACTACCGCTGTCTCTCCCCCTCCCCCAACTCTCACCCCCTCCCACAGTCTCTCCACCTCCTGCTGTCTCTCCCACTCCCCCACTCTCACCCCATCCCCCAGTCTCTACCCCTCCCCCAGTCTCTCCCCCTCCCCCAGGCTCTACCCACCCACACCCACTACCCCTCCCGCAGTCTCTCCCCCAACCGCACCCTCTCCCCTCCCACGCTCACTCCCGCTCCCACGCCCTCTCCCCCTCACGTGCTCTCTCCCCCTCCCACGCCGTCTCCTCCTCCCACACTGTCTCCTCCTCCCGGCCCTCTGCTCCACCCGTGCCCCCACCCACTCCCGCGCCCTCTCCCCCTCCCGTGCCATCTCCTCCTCCCACGCCTCTCCTCCTCCCGCAGCCACTTCCCCCCCATGCCCTCTCGCCCTCCTGCAGCCTCTTCCCCTTCCCGCGCCCTCTCCCCATCCCGCTCTCTCTCACCCTCCCGCAGCCTCTTCCCCTTCCTGTGCCTTCTCCCCATCCTGCTCTCTGCACTTCCGCGCCCTCTCCCCCTCCCGCAGTCTCTCCCCCTCCCCTGTCTCGACCCCTACTGCACACTATCCCTCCTGCAGTCTCTCCCTCCCCACCCGCAACCCCTCCCCCTCCCACATCCTGTCCCCCTACTGCACCCTCTTCCCCTCCCACACCCTCTCCTCCTCCCACGCCCTCTCCCCCACCCATGCACTCTCCCCCTCCCGCACCCTCTCCCCCTCCCGCACCCTCTCCCGCAGCCTCTCCCATTTCAGCTGTCTCTCCCCCTCCCCCCACTCTCACCCCCACCCACAGTCTCTCCCCCTCCTGCTGTCTCTCCCACTCCCCCACTCACCACCTCCCCCAGTCTCTCCCCCTCCCCCAGTCTCTACCCATCCCACACCCACTACCCCTCCCGCAGTCTCTCCCCCAACCGCACCCTCTCCCCCTCCCACGCCCTCTCCCGCTCCCACGCTCTCTCCCCCTCCCGTGCATTCTCCCCCTCCCGTGGTGTCTCCCCCTCCCTCACCCACTACCCCTCCCGCAGTCTCTCCCCCAACCGCTCCCTCTCCCCCTCCCGCGCTCTCTCCCTTTCCCGCGCCCTCTTCCCTTCCGGCACCCTCTCGGCACCCCGCTCTCTCTCCCCCTACCGCTCTTTCTCCCCCTCCCGCAGCCTCTTCCCCTCCCGTGCCCTCACCCCCTCCCGCACCATCTCCCCTTCCCGCACCCTCTCCCTCTCCCCCAGTCTCTCCCCCTGCCGCTTCCTCTCCCACTCCCCCAGTCTCTCCCCCTCCCCTGTCTCTACCCCTACTGGACTCTTTCCCTCCTGCAGTCTCTCCCTCCCCCTCCCGCACACCCTCCCACTCCCACAATCCCTCCCCCTCCCACAGCCTGTCCCCTTCCCGTGCCCTCTCCCCCTCCCGCAGTCTCTCCCCCTCCCGCCGTCTCTCCCCCTCCCGGGAACTCTGCCCCTCCCACTCCCACTCCCTCCCCCGCAACCTCTCCCCCTCCCGCACCCTCTCCCTCTCCCTCTCCCGCACCCTCTACCCCTCCCGCAGCCTCTCCCCCTCCCGCAGTCTCTCCCCCTCCTGCAGACTCTCCCCATCCTGGGAACTCTGCCCCTCCCACGACCTCTCCCTCTCCCGCAACCTCTCCCCCTCACACACCCTCTCCCCCTGCAGCCTGTCCCCCTCCTGCAGCCTCTATGCCTCCTGCAGCCTCTCCCCCTGCAGCCTCTCCCCCTCCCGCAGCCTCTCCCTCTCCCTCTCCCGCTTTCTATCCCCCTCCCGCAGCCTCTCCCCCTTCCGCTGTCTCTCCCCACCCCCCACTCACACCTCCTGCCCCAGTCTCTCCCACTCCCGCTGTCTCTCCCCCGCCCCCAATCTCACCCCCTCCTGCTGTCTCTCCCCCTCCCTCAGTCTCTCACCGTCTCCCAGTCTCTCCCCCTCCCACAGTCTCTCCCCCAACCGCACCATCTCCCCGTCCCGCGACCCACCCCCTCCCGCACCCTGTCCCGCAGCCTCTCCCACTTCCACTGTCTCTCCCCCTCCCCCCACTCTCAACGCCTCCCACAGTCTCTCCACCTCCTGCTGTCTCTCCCACTCCCCCATTCTCACCCCCTCCCCCAGTCTCTATCCCTCCCCCAGTGTCTCCCCCTCCCCCCATTTCTACCCACCCACACCCACTGCCCCTCCCGCAGTCTCTCCCCCAACCGCACCCTCTCCCCCTCCCGTGCCCTCTCCCCCTCCCATGCCTGTCCTCCTCCCGTAGCCTCTTCCCCCCCCGTGCCCTCTCGCCCTCCCGCACCATCTCCCCTTCCCGCGCCCTCTCCCCATCTCGCTCTCTCCCCCTCCCGCTCTCTCTCACCCTCCCGCAGCCTCTTACCCCCGCACCCTCTCCCCCTCCCGCACCATCTCCCCTTCCCACGCCTTCTCCCCATCTCGCTCTCTCTGCCCCTGCCGCGTCCTCTCCCACTCCTGCAGTCTCTCCCCCTCCCCTAGTCCTTCCCCCAGCCAGCCTCTCCCACTCCCACAGTCTCTCCCCCTCCCTTGTCTCTACCCCTACTGCACTCTCTCCCTCCTGCAGTCTCTCCCTCCCCCTCCCGCAACCCCTCCCCCTCCCACATCCCCTCCCCCTCCCACATACCTGGCCCCCTCCTGCACCCTCTTCCCCTCCCGCACCCTCTCCTCCTCCCACACCCTCTCCCCCTCCCGCAGCCTCTCCACCCCAGCAGTCTCTCCCCCACCCGCACCCTCTCCTCCTCCCATGCCCTCTCCCCCTCCCGCACCCTCTTCCACAGTCTCTCCCACTTCAGCTGTCTCTCCCCCCCCAACCGCACCATCTCCCCGTCCCGCAACCCACCCCGTCCCGCGCTCTCTCCCCCTCCCGCACCCTGTCCCACAGCCTCTCCCACTTCCGCTGTCTCACCCCCTCCCCCAGTCTCTCCCATTCCCCCACTCTCACCCCCTCCCCCAGTCTCTCCCACTCCCCCAGTCTCTATCCATCCCACACCCACTACCCCTCCCGCAGTCTCTCCCCCAACCGCACTCTCTCCCCCACCCAAGCCCTCTCCCGCTCCCACGCTCTCTCCCCCTCCCGCGCATTCTCCCCCTCCCGCGCCCTCTCGCCCTCCCATGCTGTCTCCTACTCCTGCGCCCTCTCCCACGCTGTGCCGTCTCCTCCTCCCGCAGTCTCTTACCCCCCGCGCACTCTCGCCCTCCCGCACCATCACCCCTTCCCGCTCCCTCTCCCCATCCCGCACCATCTCCCCTTCCCGCGCCATCTCCCCCTCCACCAGTCTCTCCCCCTGCCGCGTCCTCTCCCACTCCTGCAGTCTCTCCCCCTCCCCTAGTCCCTCCCCCTAGCCGCTTCCTCTCCCACTCCCCCAGTCTCTCCCCCTCCCTTGTCTCTACCCCTACTGCACTCTCTCCCTCCTGCAGTCTCTCCGTCCCCTCCTGCAACCCCTCCCCCTCCCACATCCCCTCCCCCTCCCACAGCCTGTCCCCTTCCCATGCCCTCTCCCCCTCCCGCTACCTTCCCCCTCCCGCATCCTCTCCCCCACCCGCTTCTCTCCCCCTCCCACAGTCTCTCCCCCTCCCGCCACTCTCACCTCCTCCCCCAGTCTCTTCCCCTCCCCCAGTCTCTCCCCCTCCCCCTGACTCTACCCATCCCACACACACTACCCCTCCCGCAGTCTCTCCCCCAACCGCATCATCTCCCCCTCCCGCGCCCTGTCCCACACGTGTACACTCTCCCCCTCCCGCATCCTCTCCCACTCCCGAAGTCTCTCCCCCTCCCGCAGCCTCTCCCCCTCCCGCATCCTCTCCCACTCCCGAAGTCTCTCCCCCTCCCGCAGTTTCTCCCCCTCCCGCAGCATCTCCCTCTCCCGCAGCCTCTCCCCCTCCCGCACCCTCTCCCTCTCCCGTAACTTCTCCCCCTCCCGCAGTCTTTCCCACTCCCGCAGCCTCCTCCCCTCCCACACCCTCTCGCTCTCCCAGATCCTGTTCCCCTCCCGCAGCCTCTCCAACTTCCGCTGTCTCTCCCCCTCCCCCACTCACACTTCCTGCCCCAGTCTCTCCCCCTCCCGCTGTCTCTCCCCTCCCCCAATCTCACCCCCTCCCGCTGTCTGTCCCCCTCTCTCAGTCTCTCACCCTCTCCCAGTCTCTCCCCCTCCCGCAGTCTCTTCCCCAACCGCACCATCTCCCCGTCCCGTGACCCACCCCCTCCCGCACCCTCTCCCGCAGCCTCTCCAATTTCCGCTGTCTCTCCCCCTCCCTCCAATCTCACCCCCTCCCACAGTCTCTCCCCCTCCTGCTGTCTCTTCCACTCCCCCACTCTCACCCCCTCCCCCAGTCTCTACCTCTCCTCCAGTCTCTCCCCCTCCCCCAGTTTCTACCCATCCCACACCCACTACCCCTCCCGCAGTCTCTCCCCCAACCGCACCCTCTCCCCCTCCGACACCTACTCCCGCTCCCACGCCCTCTCCCCCTCACGCGCTCTCTCCCCCTCCCGCGCCCTCTCCTCCTCCCACGCCGTCTCTTCCTCCCGCTGTCTCACCCTCCCGCAGCCTCTTCCCCCGCGCCCTCTTGCCCTCCCGCACCATCACCCCTTCCCGAGCCCTCTCCCCATCCCGCGCCCTCTCCCCCTCCCGCAGTCTCTCTCCCTCCCCTAGTCCTTCCCCCTAGCCAGCCTCTCCCACTCCCCCAGTCTCTCCCCCTCCCCGTCTCTACCCCTACTGCACTCTCTCCCTCCTGCAGTCTCTCCCTCCCCCTTTCACATCCCCTCGCCCTCCCACAGCCTGTCCCCTTCCCATGCCCTCTCCGCCTCCCGCATCCTCTCCCCCTCCCGCTTCTCTCCCCCTCCCGAAGTCTCTCCCCCTCTCGGGAACTCTGCCCCTCCCTCACCCTCTCCCCCTCCCATGCCCCCTCCCTCTCCCGTGCCCCCTACCCTTCCCACACCCTCTCCCCCTCCCGCGCCCCCTACCCCTCCCGCGCCCCCTACCCTTCCCACCCTCTCCCCCCTCCTTCCACCCTCCCCTCCTGCACCCTCTCCCCTTCCCGCACCCTCTCCCCTTCCCGCACCCTCTCCCCCTCCCGCACCCTCTCCCCCTCCCGCACCCTCTCCCCCTCCCGCACAATTTCCCTTCCCGCTCCCACTCCCCCTCTCGCACCCTCTCCCCCACTTGCTCGATCTCGCCCCCCCCCCGGACCCTCTCCCCCTCCCGCACCCTCTCCCCCCCGGCAATCTGTCCCCCTCACGCAGCATCTCCTATTCCCGCAGTCTCTCCCACTCCCCCAGTCTCTCCCCCTCCCCAGACTCTCCCCCTCACCAGTCTCTCCCCCTCCTGCAGTCTCTCCCCTTCCGCTGTCCCGCCCCCTCCCCCACCCTCACCCCCTTCCCCAGTCTCTCCCGCTCCCGCAGCATCTCCTCCTCCCTCAGCCTCTACCCCTCCCGCGCTCTCTCCCCCTCCCACGTTCTCACCCCCTCCCACGCCCTCTCCCCCACTAGCGCCCTCTCCCCCCCCGGACCCTCTCCCCTTCCCGCACCGTCTCCCTCTCCCCAACCTCTCACCCTCTTGCACCCTCTCCCCCTCCTGCAGTCTCTCCCTCCCCCTCCCGCACCCCCACCCCTTCCACAGCCGCTATGCCTCCCGCACCCTCTCCCCTTCCCACTCCCTCTCCCCCTCCCGCAGTCCCTCCCCCACCCGCACACTCTCACCCTCCCTCAGCCTCTTCCCCTCCCTCAGCCTCTTCCCCTCTCACACCCTCTCCCCCGCCCGCAGTCTCTCCCCCACCCGCGCCCTCTCCCCCTCCCGCACACTCTCACTTTCCCGCACACTCTCCTCCTCCCGCTGTGTCTCCCTCCCCCTCCCACAGCCTCCCACTCACGCACCCTCTCACTTTCCCGCACACTCTCCTCCTCCCGCACCCTCTCCCCCTCCCGCGCCCTCTCCCCCTCCCACACCCCATCCCCCTCCCGCAGTCTCTCCTTCCCCCTCCAGCACCCTCTCCCCCTCCCGCAGCCTCTTCCCCTCCCACACCCTCTTCCCTTCCCGCACCCTCTCACCCTCCCACACCCTCTCCTCCTCCCGCATCCTCTCACCCTCCCACACCCTCTCCCCATCCCACACCCTCTCCTCCTCCCGCACCCTCTCCCCCTCCCGCACCCTCTCACTTTCCCGCACACTCTCCTCCTCCCGCACCCTCTCCCCCTCCCGCGCCCTCTCCTCCTCCCACACCCCATCCCCCTCCCGCAGTCTCTCCTTCCCCCTCCCACACCCTCTCCCCTTCCCGCACACTCTCCCCCCCCACACCATCTCCCCTTCGCTCACCCTCTCCCGTTCCCTCACCCACTCCCCCTCCCGCACCCCTTCCCCTCCCGCGCCCTCTCCCCATCCCGCTCTCTCTCCCATCCTGCACCCTCTCCTCCTCCCGCGCCCTCTCCCCATCCTGCAGTCTCTCCCTCCCCCTCCCGCACCCCCACCCACACCTACAGCCTCTAACCCCCACGCACCCTCTCCCCCTCCTGCACTCTCTGTCCCTCCCGCGATCTCTCCCCCTCCCGCGCCCTCTGCCCTACAATTGCCCTCTCCCCCCCCGGACACCCTCTTCCCCTCCCATGAGCTTTCTCCCTCCCGCAGTCTCTAACCCCCCCCCGCAGCCTTCCCCCTCCCGCAGTTTCACCCCCTCCCGCAGCCTCTCCCCCTCCCGCAGCCTCTCCCCCTCCCGCAATCTCTCCCCGACCGCACCATCTACCCCTCCCGCACCCCCTCCCCCTCCCGCACCCCCTCCCCCTCCCACACCCGCTCCCCCTCCCGCACTCTACCCCTTCCCGCTCCCTCTCCCCCTCCTGCAGTCTCTCAACCACCCCCAGTCTCTCCCCCTCCCCAGTCTCTCCCCCTCCCCAGTCTCTGCCCCTCACCAGTCTCTCCCCCTCCCCAGTCTCTCCCCCTCCCCAGTCTCTCCCCCTCCCCAGTCTCTCCCCCTCCCCAGTCTCTCCCCCTCCCCAGTCTCTCCCCCTCCACAGTCTCTCCCCCTCCCCAGTCTCTGCCCCTCACCAGTCTCTCCCCCACCCATGCCCTCCCCCCTCCCGCACCCTCTCACCCTCCCACACCCTCTTCCCTTCCCGCAGCCTCTACCCCCACCCGCAGCCTCTCCCCCTCCTGCACCTCTTCCCCTCCCGCAGTCTCTCCCCCACCCGCAGCCTCTCCCCCTCCTGCACCTCTTCCCCTCCCGCAGCCTCTACCCCCACCCGCAGCCTCTCCCTGTCCTGCACCATCTCCCCTACCCACACCCTCTCCCCCTCCCACACACTCTCCCCCCACACCATCTCCCCTTCCCGCACCCTCTCCCATTCCCTCACCCTCTCCCCCTCCCGCGCCCTCTCACTATCCCGCGCCCTCTCCCCTTCCTGCTCTCTCTCCCATCCCGCACACTGTCCCCCTCCCTCACCCACTCCCCATTCCGCAATCACTCGCCTTCCGGCACCGTCTCCCCCTCCCGCAGTCTCTTCCCCTCTCGCAGCCTCTCCCCCTTCTGCTGTCCCTCCCCTCCCCCACTCTCACCCCCTCCCCCAGTCTCTCCCCCTCCCAGAGTCTCTCCCCGACCGCACCATCTACCGCTCCCGCACCCCCTCCCCCTCCCGCACCCCCTCCCCCTCCCGCGCCCTCTCCCCCTCCCGCAGCCTCTCCCCCTCCCACACTCTACCCCTTCCGCTCCCTCTCCCCCTCCTGAGCCCTCTCCCCTTCCCACAGTCTCTCCTCCCGCAGCCTCTCCTCCTCCCGTGCCCTCTCCCCCTCCTGCAGTCTCTCCCACTCCCCCAGTCTCTCCCCCTCCCGCAGTCTCTACCCCTCCCACGCCCTCTACCCCACTATTGCCCTCTCCCCCCCTGGACACCCTCACCCCCTCCCACGGCCTTTCTCCCACCCGCAGTCTCTAACCCACCCCCGCAGCCTTCCCCCTCCCACACCTTCTCCCCCCCGCACCCTCTCCCCTTCCTGCACCGTCTCCTGCTTCCGCACCCTCTCCCTCCCCCGCACCCTCTCCCCCTCCCGCAGCATCTTCCCCTCCGGCAGTCTCTCCCCCTCCCGCAGCCTCTCCCCCTCCCGCAGTCTCCCCAAGACTGCACCATCTACCCCTCCCGCACCCCCTCCCCCTCCCATGCCCTCTCCCCCTCCTGAGCCCTCTCCCCTTCCCGCTCCCTCTCCCCCTCGTGCAGTCTCTCCCACTCCCCCAGTCTCTCCCCCTCCTGCAATCTCTCCCCCTCCTGCAGTCTCTCCCCATCCTGCACCCTCTCCTCCTGCCGCGCCCTCTCCCACTCCACCAGTCTCTCCCCCTCACCAGTCTCTGCCCCTCACCAGTCTCTCCCCCTCCTGCAGTCTCTCCCCCTCCTGCAGTCTCTCCCCATCCTGCACCCTCTCCTCCTGCCGCGCCCTCTCCCACTCCACCAGTCTCTCCCCCTCACCAGTCTCTGCCCCTCACCAGTCTCTCCCCCTCCTGCAATCTCTCCCCCTCCTGCAGTCTCTCCCCATCCTGCACCCTCTCCTCCTGCCGCGCCCTCTCCCACTCCACCAGTCTCTCCCCCTCACCAGTCTCTGCCCCTCACCAGTCTCTCCCCCTCCTGCAGTCTCTCCCCATCCTGCACCCTCTCCTCCTGCCGCGCCCTCTCCCACTCCACCAGTCTCTCCCCCTCACCAGTCTCTGCCCCTCACCAGTCTCTCCCCCTCCTGCAGTCTCTCCCCCTCCTGCAGTCTCTCCCCATCCTGCACCCTCTCCTCCTGCCGCGCCCTCTCCCCCTCCTGCAGTCTCTCCCTCCCCCTCCCGCACCCCCACCCACACCTACAGCCTCTAACCCCCACGCACCCTCTCCCCCTCCTGCACTCTCTGTCCCTCCCGCGATCTCTCCCCCTCCCGCGCCCTCTACCCTACAATTGCCCTCTCCCCCCCCGGACACCCTCTTCCCCTCCCGTGGGCTTTCTCCCTCCCGCAGTCTCTAACCCCCCCCCGCAGCCTTCCCCCTCCTGCAGTCTCTCCCCCTTCTGCTGTCTCTCCCCCTCCTCCACTCTCACCCCGTCCCACAGAATCTACGCCTCCTGCTGTCTCTCATCCTCCTCCCCTCTCACCCCCTCCCCCAGTCTCTCCCCCTCCCCCAGTCCCTACCCATCCCGCACCCACTACCCCTCCCGCGCCCTCTCCCCCTCTCGTGCTCTTTCCCCCTCCCGCACCCTCTCCCCCTCCCGCAGCCTCTCCCCCTCCCGCAGCCTCTCCCCCTTCCACTGTCTCTCCCCCTCCCCCACTCTCACCCCCTCCCCCAGTCTCTCCTTCTCCCCCAATCCCTACCCATCCCTCACCCACTACCCCTCCCAGAGTATCTACCCCTCCCACACCCGCTCCCCCTCGCAGCCTCTCCCCCTCCCACACTCTACCCCTTCCGCTCCCTCTCCCCCACCTGAGCCCTCTCCCCTTCCCGCTCCCTCTCCCCCTCCTGCGCACTATCCCCCTCCTGCAGTCTCTCCCACTCCCCCAGTCTCTCCCCCTCACCAGTCTCTCACCCTCCCGCAGCCCCTCCCCCTCCTGCGCCCTCTCCCTCTCCCGCACACTTTCCCTTCCCGCGCCCACTCCCCCTCTCGCACCCTCTCCCCTTGCGCACTCTCCCCCCCCCAGACCATCTCCCCCTCCCACACCCTCTCCCCCTCCCGCAGTCTCTCCCCCTCCCACACTCTCTCCCCCTCCCACAGCCTCTTCCCCTCTCGCAGCCTCTTCCCCTCCTGCACTCTCTCCCCCTCCCGCAGCCTCTCCCCCTTCTGCTGTCCCTCCCCTCCCCCACTCTCACCCCCTCCCCCAGTCTCTCCTCCTCCCCCAGTCTCTACCCATCCTGCACCCACTACCCCTCCCAGTGTCTCTCCCCCTCCCGCGCCATCGTCCCGTCCTGCTCTCTCTCCCCCTCCCGCAGTCTCTCCCCCGACCGCACCATCTACCCCTCCCGCACCCCCTCCCCGTCCCGTGCCCTCTCCCCCTCACGTGCCCTTTCCCCCTCCCTCACCCGCTCCCCCTCCACGGCCTCTCCCCTTCCTGCGCCTTCACCCCCTCCCACAACCTCTCCCCCCTGGCAGTCTCTCCCACTCCCGCTGCCTCTCCCACTCCCGCAGTCTCTCCCACTCCCGCTGCCTCTCCCACTCCCGCAGCCTCTCCCCCTCCCGCACCCTCTCCCCATCCAGCGCCCTCTCCCCATCCCGCTCTCTCTCCCATCCCGCACACTGTCCCCCTCCCGCACCCACTGCCCATACCACAATCACTCACCTTCCGGTACCCTCTCCCCCTCCCGCAGCCTCTTCCCCTCCCGCACCCTCTCCCCCCTCCCGCAGCCTCTTCCCCTCCCGCACCCTCTCCCCCTCCCGCAGTCTCTCCCCCTCCCGCACCCTCTCCACTTCCCCCAGTCTCTCCCCCTCCCGCAGTCTCTCCCCCGACCGCACCATCTACCCCTCCCGCACCCCCTCCCCGTCCCGTGCCCTCTCCCCCTCACGTGCCCTTTCCCCCTCCCTCACCCGCTCCCCCTCCACGGCCTCTCCCCTTCCTGCGCCTTCTCCCCCTCCCACAACCTCTCCCCCCTGGCAGTCTCTCCCACTCCCGCTGCCTCTCCCACTCCCGCAGTCTCTCCCACTCCCGCTGCCTCTCCCACTCCCACACCCTCTCCCCATCCAGCGCCCTCTCCCCATCCCGCTCTCTCTCCCATCCCGCACACTGTCCCCCTCCTGCACCCACTGCCCATACCACAATCACTCACCTTCCGGTACCCTCTCCCCCTCCCGCACCCTCTCCCCCTCCCACCCTCTCCCCCTCCCGTTCTCTCCCTCTCACGCACCCTCTCCCCCTCCCACCCTCTCCCTCTCGCGCCCTCTCACCCTCCCACATTCTCTCCCCCTCCCGCAACATCTCCCCTTCCCGCAGTCTCTCCCCCTCCCTCTGCTTCTCCCCCTCCCGCAGTCTCTCCCACTCCCGCTGCCTCTCCCACTCCCACACCCTCTCCCCCCTGGCAGTCTCTCCCACTCCCGCTGCCTCTCCCACTCCCGCAGTCTCTCCCACTCCCGCTGCCTCTCCCACTCCCGCAGCCTCTCCCCATCCAGCGCCCTCTCCCCATCCCGCTCTCTCTCCCATCCCGCACACTGTCCCCCTCCCGCACCCACTGCCCATACCACAATCACTCACCTTCCGGTACCCTCTCCCCCTCCCGCACCCTCTCCCCCTCCCGCAGCCTCTTCCCCTCCCGCACGCTCTCCACTTCCCCCAGTCTCTCCCCCTCCCACACCCTCTTCCCCTCCCACACCCTCTTACCCTCCCGCACCCTCTCCCCCTCCCACACCCTCTTACCCTCCCGCGCCCTCTCCCCCCCACCGCACACTCTCCCCCTCCTGCACCCTCTACCCCCCTGCACTCTCTGCCCCTCCCACACTCTCTACCCCCACCCCCGCAGCCTTCCCCCTCCCGCACCCTCTCCCCCTCCCGCAGTCTCTCCTCCTCCCGCGCACTCTCCCCCTCCCGCACCCTCTCCCCCTCCCGCAGTCTCTCCTCCTCCCACACCCCTGTACACCTCGCACGCCCTTTCCCACACTCTCAGCCTCTCCCCTTCCCGCAACCTCTCCCCCACCGACACCCTCTCCCCCTCCCAAGCCCTCTCCCCCTGCCGCGGCCTCTCTCCCACTAGCGCCCTTCCCCCGCCCCGGACGCCCTCACCCCCTCCCACAGTCTCTCTCCCTCCTGCAGTCTCTAATCCCTGCAGCCTTCCCCCTCCTGCACACTCTCCCGCTCCCGCACCATCTCCCCTTCCCACAAACTCTCCCCCCCGCACCCTCTCCCCCTCCCACCCTCTCCCCCTCCCGTTCTCTCCCCCTCACGCACCCTCTCCCCCTCCCACCCTCTCCCCCTCCCGTTCTCTCCCCCTCACGCACCCTCTCCCCCTCCCACCCTCTCCCTCTCGCGCCCTCTCACCCTCCCACATTCTCTCCCCCTCCCGCAACATCTCCCCTTCCCGCAGTCTCTCCCCCTCCCTCTGCCTCTCCCCCTCCCGCAGCCTCTCCCACTGCTGCACACGTTACCCCTTCTGCTGTCTCTCCCCCTCCCCCACTCTCACCCCCTCCCACAGAATCTACCCCTCCCGCTGTGTCTCATCCTCCCCCACTCTCACCCCCTCCCCCAGTCTCTCCCCCTCCCCCAATCTGTCCCCCTCCCCCAGTCCCTACCCATTCCGCACCCACTACTCCTCCCAGAGTATCTACCCCTCCCGCGCCCTCTCCCCCTCCCACACCCTCTCCCCCTCCCGCACTCTACCCCTTCCGCTCCCTCTCCCCCACCTGAGCCCTCTCCCCTTCCCGCAGTCTCCCTCCCGCAGCCTCTCCTCCTCCCGCGCCCTGTCCCCCTCCTGCAGTCTCTCCCCCTCCGCAGTCTCTCCCCCTCCCCAGTCTCTCCCCCTCCCCAGTCTCTCCCCCTCACCAGCCTCTCCCCCTCCTCCGCCCTCTCCCTCTTCTGCACTCTTTCCCTTCCCGCGCCCACTCCCCCTCTCGCACTCTCTCCCCCACTCGTGCCCTCTTCCCGGCCCGCACCCCCCACCGGACCCTCTCCCCCTCCCACACCCTCTCCCCACTGGCAGTCTCTCCCCCTCATGCAGCATCTCCTACTCCCGCAGCCACTCCCACTCCCCCAGTCTCTCCCCCTCCCCAGTCTCTAATCCCTGCAGCCTTCCCCCTCCCGCGTCCTCTCCCCCACCGACACCCTCTCCCCCTCCCAATGGCTCTCCCCCTCCCACAATCTCTCCCCCTCCTGTGCTCTCTCCCCCTCCCACCCTCTCCCCCTCCCGTTCTCTCCCCCTCACGCACCCTCTCCCCCTCCCGCCCTCTCCCTCTCACGCCCTCTCCCCCTCCCGCAGTCTCTCCTCCTCCCACACCCCTGTACACCTCGCACGCCCTTTCCCACACTCTCAGCCTCTCCCCTTCCCGCAACCTCTCCCCCACCGACACCCTCTCCCCCTCCCGCACCCTCTCCCCCTCCCGCACCCTCAACCCCTCCCGCAACCTCTCCCCCTCCCGCACCCTCTCCCCCTCCCGCACCCTCAACCCCTCCCGCAACCTCTCCCCCTCCCGCAACCTCTCCCCCTCCCGCACCCTTACCCCCTCCTGCGCTCTCTCCCTCTCCCACGCCCTCTCCCCCTGCCGCGGCCTCTCCCCCACTAGCGCCCTTCCCCCGCCCCGGACGCCCTCACCCCCTCCCACAGTCTCTCTCCCTCCTGCAGTCTCTAATCCCTGCAGCCTTCCCCCTCCTGCACACTCTCCCGCTCCCACACCATCTATCCCTTCCCACAAACTCTCCCCCCCGCACCCTCTCCCCCTCACGCACCCTCTCCCCCTCCCACCCTCTCCCCCTCCCGTTCTCTCCCCCTCACGCACCCTCTCCCCCTCCCACCCTCTCCCTCTCGCGCCCTCTCACCCTCCCACATTCTCTCCCCCTCCCGCAACATCTCCCCTTCCCACAAACTCTCCCCCCCGCACCCTCTCCCCCTCCCACCCTCTCCCTCTCACGCCCTCTCCCCCTCCCGCAACCTCTCCCCCTCCCGCAACCTCTCCCCCTCCCACACCCTCTCCCCCTCCCGCACCCTCTCCCCCTCCCGCAACCTCTCCCCCTCCCACACCCTCTACCCCACTAGCGCCCTCTCCCCACCCCGGACACCGTCACCCCCTCCCACAGTCTCTCCCCCTCCCCGGCCTCTCCCCCTCCCACACCCTGTCCCCCTCCCGCAGCCTCTACTCCTCCCGCACCCGCTCCCCCCCCCACGCCCTTTCTCCCCCCCGCGCCCTCTCCCCCCCGCGCCCTCTCCCCCCCCCGCGCCCTCTCCCCCCCCCGCGCCCTCTCCCCCCCCCGCGCCCTCTCCCCCCCGCGCCCTCTCCCCCCCCCGCGCCCTCTCCCCCCCCACGCCCTCTCCCCCCCCGCGCCCTCTCCCCCCCGCGCCCTCTCCCCCCCCACGCCCTCTCCCCCCCACGCCCTCTCCCCCCCCGCGCCCTCTCCCCCCCGCGCCCTCTCCCCCCCCCGCGCCCTCTCCCCCCCCCACGCCCTCTCCCCCCCCACGCCCTCTCCCCCCCCGCGCCCTCTCCCCCCCCGCGCCCTCTCCCCCCCCCGCGCCCTCTCCCCCCCCCACGCCCTCTCCCCCCCCGCGCCCTCTCCCCTTCCTGCAGCCTCTCCTCCTGCTGTGCCCTCTCCCCCACTAGCGGCCTTCCCCCCACCACCCCTCCCCCCGTACACCCTCACCCCCTCCCGCAGTCTCTCCCCCTCCCACGGCTTCTCCCGCTCTCGCAGCCTCTTCTCCTCCCGCACCCTCTCTCTTCCTCCCACAGTCTCTAAACCCCCCCACAGCCTTCACCCTCCTGCACCCTCTCCCGCACCATCTCCCCTCCCCGCAAAATCTACCCCTCCACACCCTCTCCCGCCCCGCGCCCTCTCCCCCTCATGCAGTCTCTCCCCCTCCCGCTCTCTCCCCCTCCCGCCCCCTCTCCCCTTCCCCCACCCTCTCCCCCTCCCGCACCCTTTCCCCCCCCACCGCACCCTCTCCCCCTCCCAATGGCTCTCCCCTTCCCACAATCTCTCCCCCTCCCACGCCCTCTCCCCCTGCCGCGGCCTCTCCCCCACTAGCGCCCTTCCCCCGCCCCGGACGCCCTCACCCCCTCCCGCAGTCTCTCTCCCTCCTGCAGTCTCTAATCCCTGCAGCCTTCCCCCTCCTGCACACTCTCCCGCTCCCGCACCATCTCCCCTTCCCACAAACTCTCCCCCCCGCACCCTCTCCCCCTCCCGCACCCTCTCCCTCCCGCACCCTCTCCCCCTCCCGCAGTCTCTCCCCCCCACGTGCACGCCCTCTCCCTCTCCCGCTCCCGCAACCTCTCCCCCTCTCACACCCTCTTCTTCCCGCACCCTCTCCCCTTCCCGCCCGCTCTCCCCCTCCCGGGCCCTCTCCCCCTCCCGCAGCCTCTACTCCTCCCGCGATCTCTCCCCTTCCTGCCCGCTCTCCCCCTCCCGGGCCCTCTCCCCCTCCCGGGCCCTCTCACCCTCCTGCAGCCACTCCCCCTCCCTCATCCTCTCCCCCCCGACATCTTTCAACCTCCCGCTGCCTCTCCCACCCGCACTTTCTCCCCCTCCCGCACCCACTCCCCCTCCCGTGCCCTCTCCCCCTTCCGCACCCTCTCCCCCTCCTGCAGTCTCTCCCCCTCCTGCAGTCTCTCCCCCTCCCATAGCCACTCCTCCTTCCGTACTTTCTCGCCTTCTTGCACCCTCTCCCCCATCCCACAGCCTGTCCCCCTCCCGCAGTCACTCCACCTCCCGCACCCTCTCCCTCTCCAACAGTCACTTCCCGTCCCGCGTCCTCTGCCCCTCCTGCACCCTCTCCCCCTTCCGCTCCCTCTCCCCCTCCTGCGCCCTCTTCCCCTCCTGCGCCTTCTCCCACTCCCATGCCCTCTCCCCCTCCCACAGCCTCTCTCCCCATCCCGTGCCCTCTCCCCCTCCTGCGCCCTCTCCCCCTCCTGCGCCCTCTCCCCCTCCCACAGCCTCTCTCCCCATCCCGTGCCCTCTCCCCCTCCTGCGCCCTCTCCCCCTCCCGTGCCCACACCCCCTCCTGTGCCTTCTCCCCCTTCCATAACCTCTCCCCCTCCTGCGCCCTCTCCCCCTCCCGCGCCCTCTCCTCCTCCCGCGCCCTCGCCCCCTCCTGCGGCGTCTCCCCCTTCCGCACCCTCTCCCCCTTCCGCAACCTCTCCCCATCCTGCGCCCTCTCCCCCTTCCACAACCTCTCCCCCTCCTGCCACCTCACTCCCCGTCCCAGTCTCTCACATCCCGCACCATCTCCCCTTCCCGCACCCTCTCCCCTTCCCACAACCTCTCCCCCTCCCGCACCCTCTGCCCCTCCCGCAGTGTCTCCCCCTCCTGTGCCCTCTCCCCCTCCCGCGCCCTCTCCCCCTCCCGCAGACTCTCCCCCCCGCACCCTCTCCCCTCCCCGCAACCTCTCCCCTCCCCGCACCCTCTCCCCCCTGCACCCTCTCCCCCCCGCACCCTCTCCCCCCTGCACCCTCTCCCCCCTGCACCCTCTCCCCCCTGCACCCTCTCCCCCCTGCACCCTCTCCCCCCCGCACCCTCTCCCCCTCCCACAGCCTCTCCCCCCCGCACCCTCTCCCCCTCCCGCACTTTCTGCCCCTCCTGCACTCTCAACCCCTCCCCCGCTCTCTCCACCTCCCGCGCCCTGTCCCCCTCCTGCAGACTCTCCCCCTCCCGCAATCTCTCTCCCTCCCGCAGTCTCTCCCCCTCCCCCAGTCTCTACCCCTCCCCCAGTCTCTCCCCCTCCCCCAGTCTCTACCCCTCCCCCAGTCTTTCCCCACCTCCCCCTGTACCCCTCCCATGCCCTCTCCCACTCCCACACCCTCTCCCACTCCCGCACCCTCTCCCCCTCCCACACCCTCTCCCCCTCCCGCAACCTCTCCCCCTCCCGCACCCTCTCCCCCTCCCTCAACCTCTCACCCTCCCGAACCCTGTCCCCCTCCTGCAACCTCTCCTCCTCCCGCGCCCTCGCCCCCTCCTGCGGCCTCTCCCCCTTCCGCACCTTCTCCCCCTTCCGCAACCTCTCACCCTCCCACAGCCTCTCTCCCCCTCCCGCGCCCTCTTCCCCTCCTGCGCCCTCTCCCCCTCCCGCGCCCTAAACCCCTCCTGCGCCCTCTCCCCCTCCCGCGCCCTCTCCCACTCCTGCGCCCTCTCCCCCTCCCGCGCCCTCTCCCCCTCCTGCGCCCTCTCCCCCTTCCACATCTCCCCATCCTGCGCCTTCTCCCCCTCCCGCGCCCTCTCCCCCTCCTGCGCCCTCTCCCCCTTCCACAACCTCTCCCCCTCCTGCCACCTCACTCCCCGTCCCAGTCTCTCACATCCCGCACCATCTCCCCTTCCCGCACCCTCTCCCCTTCCCACAACCTCTCCCCCTCCTGCACCCTCTCCCCCCCACAGGCTCTCCCGCTCCCGCGTCCTCTCCCACTCACGCAGTCTCTCCCCCTCCCGCACCCTCTGCCTCTCCCGCAGTCTCTCCCACTCACGCAGTCTCTCCCCCTCCCACACCCTCTGCCCCTCCCGCAGTCTCTCCCACTCACGCAGTCTCTCCCCCTCCCGCACCCTCTGCCCCTCCCGCAGTCTCTCCCACTCACGCAGTCTCTCCCCCTCCCGCACCCTCTGCCCCTCCCGCAGTCTCTCCCCCTCCTGTGCTCTCTCCCCCTCCCATGCCCTCTCCCCCTCCCACTTTCGCTCCCCCTCCCGCGCCCTCTCCCCCTCCCGCGCCCTCTCCCCCTCCCGCAGACTCTCCCCTCCGCACCCTCTCCCCTCCCCGCAACCTCTCCCCTCCCCGCACCCTTTCCCCCTCCCGCACTTTCTGCCCCTTCCGCGATCTCTCCCCCTCTCGCGCCCTCTACCCTACAATTGCCCTCTCCCCCACCGGACACCCTCTTCGCCTCCCGTGGGAAATGCTAGCTTTATACTCTTCAAAGACTTCACCAAGGTTACTTAGGGATAGCAGAATGTTGAGTGAGCATCCAGCAATCAGTCTGGTGACCAGGCATTACTCATTCTATAGAAGAAATGGTTTCTAATTGTGTTATTTATACAGTGAGCAGCCAAGACCAAAAAGAACCACTATCCCTTCTACTTTCCCATCAAGGCCGTGGGAGCACCTGGGAATGGATTTGTTTGATTTTAACGGCAGAGATATTCATTATTGTCATTGATTATACTCAAGGTGGATTGAAGTGAACAGATTGCACAGCACCACAGCGGAACCGTCATTCAGTCACTGAAGAGAATTATGCAACACATGGCATTCGGACTTTGTGGTGTCAGACATGGGCCACAATTTATGAATGAATTTTTCCAAAATGGAATATGGATTCATTCATGTAACCAGCTCACCTCGATATCCTCAGGTTAATAGAGAAGCTGAGAGGAGGTGTGTGAACTATCAAAGCCTTGATGAAGAAGAATAAAAATCTTAATTTCGATCTTCTGAGTTAGCAAATTTCACCGCTACAAAATGGTTTCTCACTGTCAGAGGTGTTAATGGGAAGGAGATTGAGAATATTAATTTCCAACAGAAACTAAACCTTAATATCACCTCAAACAACCTGAGAGGGTAAAACAGAGAAACAAACAGACTTTTAACTTTAACTTCAGGCCTAGGGCACGAGACTTATCAGTGCTGAAGCTTGAGGAGAGAGCATGGGTACAAGACCAACAGGAAGAGGTGCCGATAATCAAAGGAGCTCCACAACTGAGATCATACAGGATCGGGACAGTCCAGGGAAATATAAGGAGAAACCGCATCGCCTTAATATCCTTTGAAAGAAAGTCAACAGAAACATGGGCTTACTCCTCAGATCCTGGTGGAGATCAGGAACAAGACACAAGACAAAGCTATGGAGCCACCCAGGAGAAGGACACTCACACTGATAGAAGGGAGAGTGCAGAATGTCCTCAACCTCAGAAAGAGATCAGAACAAGATCAGGGAAGATCGGTCAAGGCACCTCAGAGATTAACCCTGTGAAGTGTAAGACTTTGGGGGGAGATGTAGGAAGCTGTATGTAATTGGGTAAAGGGTTAACTTCAGAAGCACGTGATGCTGATGTAATGATGATGTAACATCACATGATTGAGTGACAGAGACCTGAAGGGAGCAGAAGTCCCAATATGTATAAAATAGCTGCAAGTAAAGAGTAATGCACCTTTAAGAGAATGTGAGCAGATTGACCACATGACTGTAAGACCCAATAGCTGTGTAGCACGGGCTACCATGTTAATATTAGTTAGTTAGCTAAAGTAGGGACTGGTTGGAGAAGCACACATCATGTTAGTGCTCTGTTGTTTGTGTAAATAAATAGCAAGTGTTTCATTTCATATTGATCTCTGCATCTGCAGTATATTATAATCAACTCACCTGTGAGCAGATAATTGAGCAACTGGTTCACAAGCAAAGCAACACCATAGTAGAACATAACAGGTTTTAACAAGCTATAGTATTCAGTAGTGGGAAGTGGTGTGGAGCAGTGGTAGGGCCCCTACCTATGGGCCAGAAACTCCTGCTTCAAGTCCCATGTCAGGACTTGATGACCATGGAATGTGTATTTATAACATGACTGAACAGTTTGAATTTCAGCCTGGAAATCCTGAACTTCAGCCTGATGGAAGGTGGTAAGAGCAGGAAAATGTTTCCTGGCCAGCTATGCTGCAGAAGGTGCAGTACTTTACATAATCATGGACCAATCCAATGGAAGTCCATGCCCTGTTAAGATATGGTATCTGGAGGAGGAGGATTCTTATAGCAGCTTACTTAGGGAGAGTAGACAAATCCCAAAGAACCTCACCTACTCACAGTGAAACATGCCCACACTCTCCCCTTGTCCTGTACTCTCCCTCATCCCACATTCTGTCCTACACTCTCTTCCTCTTGCCCACACTCTCTCCCTCCTCCCAGTTGATAGGAATAGAATATGGGGTATTACTTCAGCTTCCATTTGCTGTCATTATAATGATCCTGAACAAATTCTGTTGTTATCGTTTCTGCTGCATTTAGGGGCTTTAAACTTATAAAGCGCAAAATTGAAGATTTATTGGAAACATAACATTTGAAGTGGAACGTTTCAGGGGCTGGACACACTGAGGATGTTCAGTTAATGGCGATCAGATTTCCCTATGCCAGTGGAGGTGAAAATTAATCCCATTGTTTCCCAGCAATACTGAAGATGTATTCTTTCCAAATAACAATAGCGGGTCCATAAAATACCTGGACATTTCCTTCTGACCAGCGTGCCTCCTTGCAAATCTATTGATTGTTTCTTTCCTGGGTTCATCTGTAAAATATGTTGAATACCAGTTTTCCTGTCAGTGATGCCAGCTCATGAAATGTAAATATTGAAGTATAATGGGCCAAATTTTTCAGTCAAAATAATGATGAGTTTAATGATGATTATTGTTATTAATGTGCAAATCATACAATAACTTGTGACATGGAAGAGATTCCCCTGAATTGCAAATTGCCAGACATTGCTGATGACTTGCATTGTCCCACTGTTAGTTTTAGGTAAAGGGCACCTCACCCACAACCTCCTTGTGAGTTTTGCAAAGTTACTGAATTTCAGCATCAATTGTTCATTTAACTAACCACAGAAAGTTAGGGCTGGTACTTAATCATGGAATTAGTTTTTTTTAATGAGAAGATTTATGCTCCTGCACTGTTACAATTCAGATAGCCAATCAGTGAATGTTAAAACATATAAGATCCTGAGGGATCTTGGCAGGGTGGATGTGTAGAGGATGTTTCCTCTTGTGGGAGCATCTAGAACCAGGGGGTCACTGTTTAAAAATAAGGGGTTGCTCATTTAAAACAGATGAGGTGAATTTTTTTTCATTCAGAGGGTGGTGAGTCTTTGGAAATGAAAAGATGGTGGAAGCAGAGTCTTTAAACATTTTTAAGGCAGAGTTGGATAGATTCTTGGTAAGCAAGGGGGTGTTAGGTTATCGGGGGTAGGCGAGATGCAGATTTGAGGTTACTATCAGATCAGCCATGATTTTATTAAAAAATGGAGCAGGCTCGAAGGTCTGAATGGCCTACTCCTGCTCCTTGCTCGTTCATTTGTTTGTATGTAAAACTGGAGCCTAGTCTTTATAATTGTAGAGTCACATATCATGCAATTCTGATCAACAACCTCACTTTCAGTGCATTTTTATATCTTTTGGCACAGGTGAATCTCCAATTAATGCCCAGCATCTAAATACAATTAGCTCCCAATTAATTTGCAATTAACAGAATGCCACTCAACCTCTCCAGCCCAGAAAGAGAACTTTGAAACTGGACTCTCAATCCTTATTACTTCCAGGTAGTAAATTGTCATCAAAAATTTTATCAATTTTTATTTTAAGAAAACCTTACTTTTCCCTCTTTCTTATAATCCAATCTTTCTTTTCCTCTTTATTTCTCATTCTATACTTGATTTGCTTCCTGATTCCCTTCTCAGTCCTAAAATCTCATTGGTTACGTAGATAGACAGTTGGTTCCCATCCTTCACTGATGTCCCATTGCCCTTGCTGTTAGCTCACATTTCCAGCAAGTTACAGGGTAAAGCCATGTTTGAATTGACTGATGAGGAAAAATCCCTAACTAACGATGCAGCCTGAAAGACCCTATTCCAGCAAATCTGGGCTCATGGTAATTAGGAACAGAGATTCTTGTGAACCAGCTCAAGTTTATTGATATCTCATTCAAGAGGTACATGTACAAATTCTAGCCTTGATTTTCATGGATTTAGCAATCCTATTTGAACTAGTTCATAGCAGTGATGAAAAGTGGAGAGCTGTGTGAAGCCTGAATGCTGTTATCAGAGATATTGTATAATACAAACAGCTGTTCCCATAAAATGATATGACTTGGGCACTTTGGAGAGTTTCACCAGATTGCCCTTACACTCTTGACTGAGTTCAAAG
Source organism: Carcharodon carcharias (assembly GCF_017639515.1). Taxonomy (NCBI): domain Eukaryota; kingdom Metazoa; phylum Chordata; class Chondrichthyes; order Lamniformes; family Lamnidae; genus Carcharodon; species Carcharodon carcharias. The sequence goes on from NC_054470.1 coordinate 122,752,067, forward strand.
TGCAGTTAGGTTTGTACATGGATATATTATTTTATCAGGTTGTTATCACCTGATGTAATCTGTAAGATAGATGCAAACTCCTATTCACATGTGACTGTAAAACTAAACTGAAATCTAAAACTAACAGTAACTTTATGCTTAATCATTATCCCAAAACTGAATTTAAATACAATCATTCAATTTGAATTCATTAATCCCATTTAGTTATTCTGTCAATTGTCATACAGCGGCCTTGTTAATAGTAGCAGAAATCAAATTAAAGTCAAATTGAAATTTGAAATTACAAAATCTAACATTGACTTTGAAAATTAGGCTTTGAACAGGAAATAGATTTGACCTGTTTACATAGCTGTATCAGCCTGGGCTTATCTTGGGGAGATTTATATCTAAACTTGTGTGCACAATTTTCAATTTCCTAGTGTGATCCCATCTTACCCAGATAGGATTCAATGTGAACAGTAAATCACTAGGACCTGGGCAACCATATTTATGTATGAGACAGTTTTGAGTTCTCAACAGAACAGTATTGAGTGTGGAAGATTCCACTGTAACTGTTAACTGTGTGTTATTATACCAAAGAAACTGAGGCACATTGAAGGAGTAGAGAGAAAACTGAAAGCTGAAAAAAATAAATGTACAGCCAACCCCTCAGCATCTGGAAAGAGATTTAGATAATCTGGTAATTTTTTAAAAAATAATTCTTTCATGGGATGTGAACATCTCTGGTAAGGTCAGCATCTGTTGCCCATCCCTAATTGCCCTTGAACTGAGTATCTTGTTCAGCCATTTCAGAGGGCAGTTGAGAGTCAACCATATGTAGTGGGTCTGGAGTCACAAGTAGGCCAGACCAAGTAAGGACAGCAGATTTCCTTCCCTAATGGCCATTCGTGAACCAGATGGATTTTTACGATGATTGATGATAGTTTCATGGTCACCAATACTGAGACTAGGTTTCAATTTCAGATTTATTCATTGAATTCAAATTCCACCAGCTGTTGTGGTGGGATCTGAAACCCAGCTCCAAGAACATTAGCCTGGGTGACTGGATTATTAGTTCAGTGACATCACCACAATGCCACCATCACTCCCAAAATTCCTGTGTATGTTCTTGTGACTCATCCCCTGACCTTGAGTATGTAACTGTATAGACCATTGGTTTATGAAATATGAAAGTTCTATCTGATTGCTAATTGATTTCTGTTACTCAAAAAGTGAAACACAGGCGGTAAATAATTCCTGCAGTATGAACAGGAAACTGTTAGACAGTAAATTGTAGGGCTTATAGCTGTCAGGCATTTAGGCTTTGGTTTTAGCTTTTGTAGTTTCCTGTAACCCTGGGCGAACACCAGATTCTGGACTTTGAATAATCTTCAGAAATCACTTGTCAACTTCAACTTGTGAAGAACTCCATAGCCCAGAACCTGCGTTCCCCGGAGGGAAGGGTTGTACCCGGGAGGTACTCTAGAAGGTGCTGATGGACCTCCCCACCAACACCCCCCCCAACCCCCCAACCCCCCGCCACCACACAAAGACTGCACAGGAATTGCCTGTAAAGATTAAACTTCCAATGGACAATCGCCCTGTACTGGGAACCATTTGATATTCCGATTTAAATCAGAGACTTCAAGTTATTCCAACTCTCTTCTCAGAAATTACCCAGAAAAAGCTAGAAGGGTTAAAACCACTTCTAACTCCTGGGTAACTACAGTATTGACCCTATCAACCCTCCGCTGGACAACCCAACCACCCCCGACCACCCAACATTTCCCTGACCTGCCAACTGACCAAACTACCTTCCTGCCCTCCAACTAACATCACCAGACCTGCTGAGTTTTTCCAGGTAATTCTGTTTTTGTATAACATCTCCTGACCCTGATTACTGCCCCCCGACTATCCACCTGACATCCCAACTAACTCCCTGACACATCCTTCTATCCTCCTGACCCCATCCCAAACCATTCCAACCCACCCACTGATCCATCCTTCCCAAACCCCCCTCTCTCCCCCACCCCAACCCCACCAGGGCCCATCCACCAACTCCCCGCCCCCCCCGCCCCAAAATGGGGCCCATCCCAACCCCCATCACCCCCAGACTCATCCACACCCCCACACCCCCGGACACATCCACCACCCCCCTCACCTGGACCCATCCACAATCCCCCAGATCCATCCACCAGCGCGCCTACTCTGGACCCATCCATCACCTCCCCCAATCCATCCTTCCCCACACCCCACCTCCCCATACCCCGCCAACCCATCCTCTGCCAGTTTTGAAGAAGTTTTCCAGATAGACAGCAAAAGAGTCCTTCACATTTGCAAAGACCATACAGGACTTGCATATTCTTGGCAATGCTGTGTCCATGTGTTCATTTGACATTGTTCGCCTATTCACCAATGTTCTACTTAAGGAAGCCATTGATATTTGTGCTGCAGATCTAGACCCACCACCATTGCGTGAATCAGCTATGGCTGGAGGTGAGGACCTGGATGGAGCTGAGGGACTGGCTTACTGAGGGTGTCAGTCGCTTGGCTGAGCTCCCTGTGAACTGCAGTAGAGATAATTAGTGCATGGCAGCAGAGTCGAAAGCAGGAGAGAGAGCACTCACACAGTTGCGTTAAGAGAGGGATGATGTGGTGCAGGATCCTCATCTGGGTATTTGCTGCTGATCTCACTGTCGCGGCAGGCACAGTCCACGTCCTCACCAGTCAGCACAATGGCTGCTCCTCAAAGTGAGTGAGGGACCTAATGTGGGCCACTCCACCCCCTGGTCTGGGACCTCTCCCTGCTGATGTGAACCAGTTTCTCCTGCATGGAAACAGATGGAGAGAGTGTGAGCAGGACACATGACACTGAATGGAATGTTTGCGTGGTGAGTGGAGCCATGGAAAGGATGTGGACATGAGCTCCAGGGAATATAAGCCTGATGGAGATGTGACAGTGTGTGTGAGAGAGTTAGTGATGTTGTCCCTTAAGGTGTGAGATCCCTGTGGATGTATGATGAGTTTGTGAGTGTGTGAGTTGAGAGTGATGAGAAGAGTGACTTACCCTGGTGGAATGGATAAGACCATTCATCCTGTAGTGGCACTGGGTGGCTGTCTTTTGCAGGGTATCGATGCTGACCATCGCTGCCATCAATGTTGGATTGGTGATGCTGCTGCCCCTCCTGTGGCAAGATGGGGGGGGTGGAAGATATCACGGCAGACCTCCACAGCTCCAAAATATGCTCAAGGGCCACATCACTAAACCATGGTGGGCTGCAGTGTTCTTGCCTTTTGGAACCATGTCTTCTGTGCAGCAGTCCTGAGCTGGAAGCACTGAGAGGTGTGCACTTGGCTGCATTTTAAATATGGCGCCCGGCTTGGTGATGGCGTAGAGGGCGAATGAAAACCTGCCCACCATGGAAACAGCGTGTTTCCTGGGAATGCATCATTAACACGGCGGGTTTGTGAGGATACAGCGTGAGAAGCTGCCATTGCGGTTGGGGGGGGGGGCGGTAAAACATCGTTTCCCCTGCCCACTACCACACTTCATGCAAATCTGGGATAATTCTGCCCATTGTCTGTGTTTTATGGACGGGTGCAGGAACTGATACGAACTACATGGGCAGAGATGAAAAAGGCATTTGTGGTTGTATTTCTGCCATTTTACCCAAACCAAAATACTGCCTGGAACTCTTACTAACCTGATTGAGATCTGCCTGAAAATCTGCAAGGGTAGAAACTGACTGCGTACTTGAACCTTCCCAAGTGCCATTTCTGTCCCATTACTCAGCTCCATTTTCAAATGTTGATCAGGCGAGAAGGTTGTCCCATGTGATAGATTCTGTCTCGGTTTCTACATTTCTTCAATAGAGTGATGTATCCATGAAAAATCCAAAGATTTCTTGCAATGCAATACAGTGATCATTAGAACGACAGTTGTGAGGCGTCCTCAGTGGGTGTAGGCCCTTCCTTCACCTGCTTGCTGATTCTCTTCATCATTATCTTGTCATTCTAACCCTTTGAGTTACATGCTGTACAGCTTGCATCAGGCAATGATTATTCTTGAAACCTTTGCTGGTCTCTACTGCAAGGAATCTTCAGTCCTCTTTAAGCAGCTGGAGTAAGATTTCAATATGCCAATTGTTTGCAGAATTGAATGGATCCTAGAATCTTCATTGTACTTGTTCTCTGCTGCAGAGCTGGATGCAGCCAGGTCTGCAGGGGTATCCCATTGCCTCCAATCAATTGGCTAACCCAAAATTGCTCTGGCTCATCAATGCAGGTAGCTTTGGACTGTTGAAGTGCAAATCTTACATGACAGTTTCTTTGGTAATGAGCATTCATGTGGAAAATCATCTGGTTGATATCACAACATTCACTGTTTTTGAGTAAAATGATATCCCTGTCTTTGGCACAACATGATTGCACATCGTGTATCTGAGGAATCCTGCTGCTCAGTAAAAATCCATTGTTTGTTCTTGTTGCTTGTCAGTGTCCATGGAGAAGAATGTAAATTGTGAGGATGGTTGAATAAATTGTCTGTCACATTTTTGCTGTTGTAGTGTACTGTAGAATGCCTTGTGTGACAGGCCATCTGAAGGAACCTGGAATAACCTTGGGCCACAAACATTCAGCACTGTGGTCAATTTAACTGTTCCTAACAAGGCTGTCAAAGTGAGCTGACTGTACCTGATATAGCACTCCAGTAATCTCTCTGTTTCATAGAAAACTCTGTGTTATGTGAACCCTGTAATATAGGTATTGACATGGTGCAGTCAAACATCTTTGATTTCTCGCTCTGCATTATCACAATCTAGCCTCTTTCATATTTCCAACCTCTCCTCTTTGTGACACAGGAAGAGAGGGATCTGCTTAAGAAAATCCATTTTTCTACTCCAAAATGTAAATCCCATTGTGTGGAACATGTAGTAAATGTTTGGGGTCAGATCTTGAGCCCAAACACCCAAAAATCATTCGAATACAAGCAAAATACTGTGGATGCTGAAAATCTGAACTCAAAACAGAAAATGCTGGAAAAACTCAGCAGGTCTGGCAGCATCAGTGGAGAGAGAAACAGGGTTAATGTTTCAAGTCCAGTGATCTGAAGAAGAGCCATACAAACTCAAAACATTAACTCTGTTCCTCTCTCCATGGATGCTAACAACTCTGCTGAGTTTTTCCAGCACTTTTTTTTATTATCCAAAAACGATTACCAGGAATATCCAAAACTGTTCACTGACAGTGGCCTCCTCTGTGTGGTATCTGCCGCTGAAATATCTGAGTTGGTCCTAACACCACTTTCATATTGATGTTGTTTCCCAATGTTAATGAGTGTTCCAACTGGGGAAAATTGAAAAGCTTGACATGCTCTGTGGTAGGATAGATGGTAAAGGTTGATGGCACTTTGCTTTGGGCAGGCTAGGAGTATGTTGTAATGGTAAATGAAGCTTTATTTAGAATAAAATTCTGGAGTCCATTTGGAGGGGTGTGGGGAGGCAGAAAACAGCAGGAAGACAGCCCGTCCTGATTTCCTATCTTTAATGTGCAAAATGAAGAAATTAAAGAATTCAATAAGAATCTTCTAAGATCACTGGTCTGCTTCAAATTGGAGTGAAATTTTTCCTTGTGTGTAAATCTGCCCAGCAAAAGCAGCTTAGAAGTGGCTATCACATTGTCAATCACAAATAAAAAATGTGATTTGCAGTTATCAATCTGCCATGACGTTTCATGACATTTCTTTACCTGTACAGTGTTTCTAGAGAAAAGCAAAGATTGGGATTTGGTAACAAGAGCCTGTAAATTGAGCCATTAAAAATTGCAGCAAGGACATTGTTTTGATGCAGTTTTTAAAAAGGGTTGGATATTTTGTTCAGGGCTAATTTTATATTATCTATCCATCTACTTTATAATAGCTAGAACACTAAGGATATAATAATGAGGCATGCTATGTGATGCTCTATGTGAGGCCTTTGTGCTGAGATGGCATAAGCTGATATTAAATTACACTAACATAAATTGACATGAGAGTGAAAAAACTGACATCAAAATAATCAGGTATTACAGCAGTAATCTTATCTGGGTGAAAAATGGAAGATTGAGTTTCTTCAGTGAATCTGACACCTGGATGGTATTGTTACTACAGATAAATCCTGACAACTGCAACAGCTAAATTGCCAATAAATGTTAAGCTTTGAACAAAACTTGGTATTTTTCCACAAACATCTCAACTGTTGTCCCAGCCACTTAAAAACACTAGGATGCAGGTTACAATTGTTGTGCAATGTGTGTTAAATTGCAATTTCATGGACTCTGTTTATAAGGTAATTAATATTCCACAGCCATTGATTGAACAGGCTATTGTTATACAGTGCTCTATATATCCTACATTTTAGTGGAAAAAGGACAGAGTTCATTGGAGCTTGAGCATTCGGGGCTGCGAAGTGGATGCCAGATCACAGTTGTGTTTTCATAGAGTGACAAAGAAATATAGTCCATATAGAGTCACAATAAACAAAAAAGGTGAAGTATATTGGCCCAGACTGTGATCCCTTTCGCCAGTGACCCATTGATGATTTTGAGGATGGATTGTATTCAAATTAAAAATTAAATCTTCCAATTTGCTTTGCAGAAGAAACACAAGGAGAAATGACAAAAATTGATTTGTGCTGCTGGTGGCTGCCATGGAGCTTTGTTAGGAGTGGCCTTGGGTGAAACTGCCTGTCCACCTTCTTGACTTCAATTAATTTGTTTTGTGTACAAAATATAGAGTTTTATATATTTATTATAGTAAAAGCTTTCTAACAGGGTTTTATATCGTTTTGTGAGGAAAGGTTGCGCTGTATTACTGGTCGAGCTGATGTGGATGTGTTGGCATTGAGTATGTTTCAAAACAAAAACAAAAACAGAATTACCTGGAAAAACTCAGCAGGTCTGGCAGCATCGGCGGAGAAGAAAAGAGTTGACGTTTCAAGTCCTCATGACCCTTCGACAGAACTTGAGTTCGAGTCCAAGAAAGAGTTGAAATATAAGCTGGTTTAAGGTGTGTGTGTGGGGTGCGGACAGAGAGAGAGAGAGAGAGAGAGAGAGAGGTGGAGTGGGGGTGTGGTTGTAGGGACAAACAAGCAGTGATAGAAGCAAATCATCAAAAGATGTCAACAACAACAGTACAAAAGAACACATATGTGTTAAAGTTAAAGTTGGTGATATTATCTAAACGAATGTGCTAATTAAGAATGGATGGTAGGGCACTCAAGGTATAGCTCTAGTGGGGGTGGGGAGAGCATAAAAGATGTAAAAAAATATATATATATTTTTTTTAATAATGGAAATAGGTGGGAAAAGGAAAATCTATATAATTTATTGGAAAAAAAAGAAAAGGAAGGGGGAAACAGAAAGGGGGTGGGGATGGGGGAGGGAGCTCACGACCTAAAGTTGTTGAATTCAATATTCAGTCCGGATGGCTGTAAAGTGCCTAGTCGGAAGATGAGGTGTTGCTCCTCCAGTTTGCGTTGGGCTTTACTGGAACAATGCAGCAAGCCAAGGACAGATATGTGGGCAAGAGAGCAGGGTGGAGTGTTAAAATGGCAAGCGACAGGGAGGTTTGGGTCATTCTTGCGGACAGACCGCAGGTGTTCTGCAAAGCAGTCGTCCAGTTTACGTTTGGTCTCTCCAATGTAGAGGAGACCACATTGGGAGCAACGAATGCAGTAGACTAAGTTGGGGGAAATGCAAGTGAAATGCTGCTTCACTTGAAAGGAGTGTTTGGGTCCTTGGACGGTGAGGAGAGAGGAAGTGAAGGGGCAGGTGTTGCATCTTTTGCGTGGGCATGGGGTGGTGCCATAGGAGGGGGTTGAGGAGTAGGGGGTGATGGAGGAGTGGACCAGGGTGTCCTGGAGGGAGCGATCCCTACGGAATGCCAATAGGGGGAGTGAAGGGAAGATGTGTTTGGTGGTGGCATCATGCTGGAGTTGGCGGAAATGGCGGAGGATGATCCTTTGAATGCGGAGGCTGGTGGGGTGATAAGTGAGGACAAGGGGGACCCTATCATGTTTCTGGGAGGGAGGAGAAGGCGTGAGGGCGGATACGCGGGAGAAGGGCCGGACACGGTTGAGGGCCCTGTCAACGACCGTGGGTGGAAAACCTCGGTTAAGGAAGAAGGAGGACATGTCAGAGGAACTGTTTTTGAAGGTAGCATCATCGGAACAGATGTGACGGAGGCAAAGGAACTGAGAGAATGGGATGGAGTCCTTACAGGAAGCGGGGTGTGAGGAGCTGTAGTCGAGATAGCTGTGGGAGTCGGTGGGTTTGTAATGGATATTGGTGGACAGTCTATCACCAGAGATTGAGACAGAGAGGTCAAGAAAGGGAAGGGAAGTGTCAGAGATGGACCACGTGAAAATGATGGAGGGGTGGAGATTGGAAGCAAAATTAATAAATTTTTCCAAGTCCCGACGAGAGCATGAAGCGGCACTGAAGTAATCATCGATGTACCGGAGAAAGAGTTGTGGAAGGGGGCCGGAGTAGGACTGGAACAAGGAATGTTCCACATACCCCATAAAGAGACAGGCATAGCTGGGGCCCATGTGGGTACCCATAGCCACACCTTTTATTTGGAGGAAGTGAGAGAAGTTGAACAATTCAACTCACGCTGAACAATTTCTCCTTCAACTCCTCTCACTTCCTCCAAATAAAAGGTGTGGCTATGGGTACCCGCATGGGCTCCAGCTATGCCTGTCTCTTTGTGGGGTATGTGGAACATTCCTTGTTCCAGTCCTACTCCGGCCACCTTCCACAACTCTTACTCCGGTACATCAATGATTACTTCGGTGCCGCTTCATGCTCTCGTCGGGACTTGGAAAAATTTATTAATTTTGCTTCCAATCTCCACCCCTCCATCATTTTCACATGGTCCATCTCTGACACTTCCCTTCCCTTCCTTGACCTCTCTGTCTCAATCTCTGGTGATAGACTGTCCACCAATATCCATTACAGACCCACCGACTCCCACAGCTATCTCGACTACAGCTCCTCACACCCCGCTTCCTGTAAGGACTCCATCCCATTCTCTCAGTTCCTTCGCCTCCGTCGCATCTGTTCCGATGATGCTACATTCAAAAACAGTTCCTCTGACATGTCCTCCTTCTTCCTTAACCGAGGTTTTCCACCCACGGTCGTTGACAGGGCCCTCAACCGTGTCCGGCCCTTCTCCCGCGTATCCGCCCTCACGCCTTCTCCTCCCTCCCAGAAACATGATAGGGTCCCCCTTGTCCTCATTTATCACCCCACCAGCCTCCGCATTCAAAGGATCATCCTCCGCCATTTCCGCCAACTCCAGCATGATGCCACCACCAAACACATCTTCCCTTCACTCCCCCTATTGGCATTCCGTAGGGATCGCTCCCTCCGGGACACCCTGGTCCACTCCTCCATCACCCCCTACTCCTCAACCCCCTCCTATGGCACCACCCCATGCCCACGCAAAAGATGCAACACCTGCCCCTTCACTTCCTCTCTCCTCACCGTCCAAGGACCCAAACACTCCTTTCAAGTGAAGCAGCATTTCACTTGCATTTCCCCCAACTTAGTCTACTGCATTCGTTGCTCCCAATGTGGTTTCCTCTACATTGGAGAGACCAAACGTAAACTGGGCGACCGCTTTGCAGAACACCTGTGGTCTGTCCGCAAGAATGACCCAAACCTCCCTGTCGCTTGCCATTTTAACACTCCACCCTGCTCTCTTGCCCACATATCTGTCCTTTGCTTGCTGCATTGTTCCAGTGAAGCCCAATGCAAACTGGAGGAACAACGCCTCATCTTCTGAATAGGCACTTTACAGCCATCCGGACTGAATATTGAATTCAACAACTTTAGGTCGTGAGCTCCCTCCCCCATCCCCACCCCCTTTCTGTTTCCCCCTTCCTTTTCTTTTTTTTCCAATAAATTATATAGATTTTCCTTTTCCCACCTATTTCCATTATTAAAAAAAATATATATATTTTTTTTACATCTTTTATGCTCTCCCCACCCCCACTAGAGCTATACCTTGAGTGCCCTACCATCCATTCTTAATTAGCACATTCGTTTAGATAATATCACCAACTTTAACTTTAACACATATGTGTTCTTTTGTAATATTGTTGTTGACATCTTTTGATGATCTGCTTCTCTCACTGCTTGTTTGTCCCTACAACCACACCCCCACTCCACCTCTCTCTATCTCTCTCTCTCTCTCCGCCCCCCCACACACACACCTTAAACCAGCTTATATTTCAACTCGTTCTTGGACTCGAACTCAAGTTCTGTCGAAGGGTCATGAGGACTCGAAACGTCAACTCTTTTCTTCTCCGCCGATGCTGCCAGACCTGCTGAGTTTTTCCAGGTAATTCTGTTTTTGTTTTTGCTTTGGATTTCCAGCATCCGCAGTTTTTTTGTTTTTTATGAGTATGTTTCAATGTTGCTACTTTATTGGTCAATAATAAGTCAGACCCAGGTGAAAAACTGCAAAGTTGCACTTAATTAATTGACTATTTTTCAACAATGGAATTCAATCACCATTTTTACATTTTTCTATCCTTACCTTTTATCCCTGGAGCTCATTTTGAAGCCCTTATCATGAGAGCTGATCACGTTTTACACCTCCCACATGGACTGGAACTATTTCTAAGCAAATCTGTCTCCTCCAACCTTATCTTGGTTTGTTTTACTCAAGTCCATAAGGAGGCATCAGGTAAGAAAGTGCTGCTTCCTTCAACAATATCTACCCTGTCAAGCCCTGTTGGAATTTTATAGGTTTCTATGAGATCCCCCCTCATTCTTTTGAACTCCAGTGAATATAATCCTAAGTGACTCAATCTCTCCTCATATTTCAGTTCCATCATCCCAGGAATCAGTCAGGTAAACCTTCACTGCACTCCCTCTATAGCAAGTACATCCTTCCTCAGATAAGGAGACCAAAACTGCACACAAATGTGTGTCATATGTGTAACTGTGTCATATGAGATGGGTCATGTTTTTATATTTTGGGAAAAAGTTTTATTTATTTAATAAAAGCTTTAAGAAACCTGATCCTGCTCGTGGATGAGGTTTCCTAAAAAATGCAAAGGCCACTTTCCGCCTGCCGCCCACCGTAATGTTGGATGGGCAGCATTACTGATGACATGAATTACTTTCTTAATGGCTTTAATAGGCCATTTTCATATGAAATATCGCGGGACTGTGCGATGATGTTGGGACACACGCCCGACATCATTGTGCACCATTTTACACCTCAGCGTGTCAGGCCCAACCCCGCATGCTGACTGAAAAATCCTGCCCCAGGTGTTCTAGTGCATGAATCACAAAAGGTTAGTCCTGCAGGTACAGCAAGTAATTAGGAAGTTTACAGAATGTTATCATTTATTGCGAGGGAAAATTAATACAAAGGTTATGCTTCAGTTGTACAGGGCACTAGTGAGATCACATCTGGACTATTGTGTACAGTATTGGTCTCCTTATTTAAGGAAGGATGTAAATGTATTAGATGCAGTTCAGAGAAGGTTTACTAGACCAAAAATAGGAATGGGTTCTCTTATGAGGAAAGGTTGGACAGGCTAGGAGTGTGTCCACTGGAGTTTAGAAGAGTAAGAGGCAACTTGATTGAAACATACAAGATCCTGAGGTGTCTTGACAGGGTGGATGTGGAGAGGATGTTTCCTCTTGTGGGAGAATCTAGAACTAGGGGTCACTGTTTAAAATAAGGGGTCACCCATTTAAGACATATGAGAATTTTTTTTCTCTGATGGTTGTGAGTCTTTGGAACTCTCTTCCTCAAACGGCGGTGGAAGCAGAATCTTTGAATGTTTTTAAGGCAGACCTAAATAGATTCTTGATAAACAAGGGGGTGAAAGGTTATCGGGGGTAGGCAGAAATATGGATTTGAGGTTACATTCAGATCAACCATGATCTTATTGAATGGGGGAGCAGACTCGAGGGGCCGAGTGGCCTACTCCTGCTTGTTTGTATGTTCAAACACATCATTCAGTCTGTGCATGAAAATTGCTTGTGCAGAATTCATCCCTAGCAGTAATGGCAACTTCCTAATATTAGTGTAACTATGTTACCACGCCTAGCATCCTAACAGATCTTGATATAGATCAACCAGCTTCAACTAAAGGATCTTTGTATGGGTTTGATTTATTATAAACCATCCCCAAATAAAGAAAAAGAAAATTATGAATAACTGAGAAAATGAATCAAGGAACTCTTGGAGTAAATACTATGAAAAGTTAATGCTTGTTCCAATTTAAGGAGGAGATATACAGATTTTTAATTAGTAACTGGTTGAAAGGTTATGGGGAGAGGGCAGGAAATTGGAGTTGAGGCCAAAATGAGATCAGCCATGATCGTATTGAATGGCGGGGCAGGCTCGAGGGGCTGAATTGCCTAATCCTGCTCCTAGTTCTAATGTTCTTATGTAATACAGGCTTAGCTTTTTAGGTTTTTCAAAAGAAATTCATTTTCAGGCTACCTTCTATTCAGGTACCAAATAGTGCGGTCAAAGTAATCAATCTGTTTGCAGATGTATTGCAAGCTTTGTATTCCGATCCACACTGTCTGTCTTGTTTTGTTTACTTGCAACCAGAATTGATTGATACACCTGTCTATCCATTATTGTGCAGCATTGGGGACACTGGGAGAACTTACATGCAACAGGGAATTACCCACATTGTAGCAACATGCAAAAGTGAGTTTCACTGAACAAGTTATTACAGAACCCTAACAATCAAAACAATAAGCTGAATGGCTGCCTGGTATTGTGGTGTTTTGCTGGTTTAATAAATGCAATTTGTCATGGATGGTTATGCTTAAGATTAGTCATAGAATCCCACACTTACAGGTGCCGACTTCTTGCAAAATAACCAGATTTTCTTGTGAAAATGACATATTTAACTGCCTAGGAATGTGAGAAATGCACACTTGCTGTTAATTTTCTAATTTAAAGCAGATGGGTAACATTAGTTGTTGGCTTTCCCACAGGTGGGAGTTTGGAAAATGGAGTGCCTGTTCATCCAGCTGTGGGCTAGGTCTGCAGACCAGGGATATTTTCTGTGTGCATCTTCTATCTCGTGAAAGTGATGAGACGGTTATCCTAGGTGACAAGAACTGTCCCCAGGCAAAGCCTGACAACGTGCAAGCCTGCAATCAGTTCAACTGCCCCCCAGACTGGCATTCTGAGGAATGGCAACAGGTAATTGCTCATTAAAAGAGCTATTTCATTTAAATCACAGCCCAGCTTTTTCCCCAATCCTGTAAATCAGTCCTGTTCAAATACATGTTTCATGTAGCCTCCCAGACCTTGAGGGGAACTGTTATGTATAGAGAAGGACCCCCGACCCCCAGGAGAGTTTTGAATAACCCCCTCTGTATTAAGTTTTCCCACTTTACAGATACCTCCCCCAATCTGACCATCCCATCTGCAGCCCAGTACCAAGCCAGACAAGACAATGACCAGCGACATTAAGACTATGAATACGTCCTGCACACCAAGCTGTGCCTTATCCCAACTGAGCAGACTGGCCTCGCACCTCCCTGGAGCAGGACTACAACGGTCGTGCCATCGCATAACCCTGTAGCCTGGCCCACAAAGCCCCTGGAATGTCTTTAATCTCTCTCTCAGCCATATTGGCCCCAAACCAGGGACTATGACTGTCTTTCTGTTAGCTCTGCCATTCCTTCTTGATTGCTGACACCACAGTGTCCCTCCAACACCTTCCCCCACCACCCCCCACCCCGACCCTGCTGTTCCATGAGTTCTGCGCAATTCATCCCTCATGTGCAAGCCTTTCCCATCCCCCACCTTCATGAGTCTTTGTGCAAGCCTTACCCTCTTTTGCTGCACTAACACAAACCCATCCGCCCCCTCATATTACGTAGTCTGTGTGCTTCCCCTCCAATTCATGTAGTTCTGTTCCAATTCCACACACCCCACTCCCTGGTCACAATGCTGGTCTCAGTCTGGGTACCTGCCCTGCCTGAACCCCCAGATAACACCCTGCTGGAGAATTGATGAAGCCAGTGAGGAGAACAATCCTACACCCCACCAGTGTGGCATTTCACTGGCTTTGGTGAGAACAGGGAGAGGTTTTGAGTGTTGCACTCACCTCAAAGTCAGGACCAAAGTGGGAGCCAACTGCTGCATGGCACTTATTTCCAAACGTCTTTCAGACCAGTCTAGTTTCCTACTAAAATGCTGCTAGATTGGAGAGGCTACGTGATTCTGGCGAGCAGTGTTTTTAATGAGTATTGATGAGATGGTTGTGCATGTAAGTATAGAGTTTCCACCATGGATCAGCCTGAACCTGCCATCCACCCACCATGAAAGTGGTGAAGGAGAAATTCCGAACTGTTTTCCCGACAGCATGTTTCCAATTTTTGGCCTCTGTCCAAATTTTTCAGTCCCATTGTCAGAAACCCACCGCTGAAGGGGAAAATTCAGCCCCTTATCTCTGTGTTCAAAAATATTCTCCTTTTTTCCCTCTAGTTGCTTTGCTGATTATTTTAAATCTATGGGGCAGAATGTTATGTTTATAAACAGAAGAAAAGACTTCAAGCACGTAAATAGGTCTACAAGTTACTACTATAATAATCCTTAATTAACTTGACTCCCAGTTACACCCCCTTAAAAGCAATGGTCCAAAAATAGATATTTTAGATTTTAAACAGATCCAGTAAATTAACACAATAACCTGGACAGCAGAATTCAAAGTGGCTTTCTCCAGTTTCAGTTTCTGTGGACAGCGGGCTTATGAATAAATGCTGGAGGCTTTTCACATTTCTGTTAGATCTTACAATGCCTTCCCCTGCCACACAGCCTCATTCTCCTTTATATATGTTTCACCCTTTTTAATATGTAAATTCCATTTTTTCCATATGACTTTGAAACTTTACCTTTATCATAATATAAATCTTTTCATGTCACTACTATTCTCATTAACCTCCTTGGAATTCAAATTTCCCTTCATCCATCTAACAATGCTAATTGCCTTCACACCTTACAGGCTAAAACGCTGACTATGTTTACTCATTAGCATATTAAAGACACTTCTACACCTTACTTCTTTTGATTACTTCAACTTGCAGTCTGCTTAGCTACAAAATGTAATTAAATCACACACACAGAACAACAAAGCCCCCCATAAACCTACTGTACAATAAACCAGAAAAATATTATGAAAATTATTACACTGTCATGACAGAGGAAGTATATCTTCCAGTGCTTCTACTACAATTAATTTGTTGGTACAAAATTATAAATTTGGTTTAAAGTTAATCCAAGGATTTTGAAATTTAAGAAGAACCTCCAGTTCTGCATAATTCGCTTGTTATATTTTATATATTATTTATATTTTATTCAGCATTCAATGTAATGAGTGATTTTGAAAGGAAAATGTTGAAAGCTGAAATGTATTTTGGGTTCTTTTTGTGTTTATTTCATCGTAAGTTATCCTGTGTCAGCAGATCTGCCTCACATTTGTGCTCCTGCTATTGAAAGAAGGGTTCAGCCTGATCCCACATTCCCAAAAATGCTTCCCTTCCTAGGGGGTACTGCAAAGAATTTTGTTCCCTCTTACAAAAAGCTACTTCCACTCAGCAGCCAGACAGAGTAGAGCTCAGATCAGAAATTGAGCAGAATGGAAACGAGCTGCCATATCTGCTTATTTGTAGCATTGAACCAAATCACTACATCATCCTGCCTGGGTTTTTTAACAGGGCAGCATTACAGAATATTCACCATTGGCCCTTCTCACACAAATAAAAGTAACTGTAAATCTGAAGCGAAACAAACTAAAATTAATGGCTTTGATATAAATGAGATAGAAGACATACAGAGACTAAAATGACTCAGAAAACATTAATAGCAGTGGATGGAGTGAAGGAGACAAGAGAGGATATTCATGAGACAATGACAGTCATGGAAATGAAAGCTATTTCATGCATGCAGTGCCTTAAATAGCCTTTGGGCATCAAAAACACTTCACACATAACAAAGTACTTTGTAAGTGCAGTCACTGTTATAACATAGAAAATGTGGCAGCCAATTTGCACACAGCAAGCTCCCACAAACAGCTGTGAGATAAATAGCCAGATAATCTGTTTGAGTGACGTTGCTTGGGGGATACATTTTCAACAAGACACTGGGGAGTCACTGATAAATTCATCAGTCTTAATTCCATTCTTTAAAAATAATGCAATTTATCATGAGAAATAAATGTCAGGAGTATCTATATAATAACCTTGTAGCTAAGCTAGATTTAGAAAAGAATGTTTCTGCCTACCAATCTCCTTGACTTCCTGAGTTCACTGAGTTAAACCCCAGAGTATAACTTAACTTCCAAAGACAATTGACAAAGTACTTTGTGGGAATCAAAGGCATAGTGATAATGTCACTGGACCAGTAATCCACACGTGCAGGCTAATGCTCTGGGGACAATGGTTCAAATCCCATCATGACACCTGGTGGAATTTAAATACAATTAATAAAATCTGGAATTGAAAGGTAGCCTTGTTAAACTTTGATTGTCAATTGTTTACTGATGTCCCTTTAGGGAAGGAAATCTGCTGCCCTTACCTGGGGTGGGCCACATATAACACTTAACTGTCCTCTGAATTGGCCCAGCAAGCCTCTCAGTTCAAGGGCAATTAGGAATGTCAACAAATTCTGGCCTTGCTAACCATGAAAGAATTGTTAAAAAGCTATTGGGCAGAGTAAACCTAGAAATAAATAAGAATTTGATTGGTAGATGGATAGGAACAAGTCCTCATTAACAGATTTAGGTTGTGAGATTTATTTGATATTTACAGAATTGGTGTGTTTTTTAATTGTTATGCCTACTTTTTAGAACAGTACAATTTGAACTTGATTGTTAAATACCTGAATGCAAAGTGGAACACCCGTGGAGATTTAAACCTCGTCACGTTTTGTAATCCATTGGAAGTAACCCTATAGTCACAATTTACATTCATTATCAATGCTGTAATAAATATTAATGAGTAGACTGTCTACAGGGTTTCTCCAGATATCCCACCTGCACTTTGCAGAAGCTTGGTGAGAACACAGGAGAAACAATAGCAGAAATTCTACCTGATGGATGTAATTATCCCACAGTCCACAGTACAGCAGTACCTAAATCAGGCCAATCCCTGCTCTTTATCCTACATGTGTCAGCTAACTGTTAATCTGCTCCTCACATCTAAACCCATGTCTCTTATTTCATAGTTTCAGGTTTAGGAAAATTACTATCCAATAAACAAATTAAAGCAAAATTGAATAAATTCACCCAACAATCATGAGCTGAACTCTATTAGATTGAATTTTCAGTCGATTGCCCTGGCACTATTTTCTGTGAAACTGCCACTTTTTAGATATCTGTTTTGCATAAAATCACAAACAACCTTAAAGTGCCATGCTCAATTTTGATAAATTTCACAAAGACCCTAAATAGCCAATCTGAATAAGACTTTGTAATTACTCACATTTCTCATGTGTTATAGACAATGAAGTGGTCATGATAAATTGGTTCAAGTGGTGCTGGAGCAGGGGGTTGAGGAGTACAATGTGCAGTAACTGTGTGGGTGGTGATGTATGTAATAGGGATAGGCTTACGGAACCAATTGACCTTTTTGTGTTCTTAACAAATCGTGTATTCAGTTTCTTAAGATTAAGTTTAATGCCTGTATCATACCATAACATTCTTCACATATTTCTGTTTACAAATTCCATATCTCATGATTTCCACACTTTCTGTATCAGAATGTCTTTGTATCCTTGATGGCTTTTGATTGTTTCCTCTCCACCATCTTCAAAAAATTACAAAAGCTTTCCAAAAGCTCATTTTGGATATGGTATGTAGAATAATATCTTCCTTTTGAAATGATTTTCTTTTGAATTGATTTAATGTCTCATTTTATTCAGGGGAGTTAAAGATCCATTTTTCTGGCAGCAGTTAAATATTAGACCTATACAATTTAATTTCACATTGAGACCACCAAAACATTTTCTTCCAAAGTATTCTGTCAGAAGAAACTTTTAAATTACAGGGGCTGACATGGTGTTTCCAGCAGGGGTCACTGGGCAACAAGCTTATAAATTTTATAAGAAAGATAATACATGTTATTAAACAGTAAAGTAAAAATGAAAAAAAGCTCACCTAAAAGCATTTGGATTTGTGATCATGTAATGACATTAAAATATCTGAAAACTATCACTTCTGTTGAGGCTAATCACAAGATTAATGCTTGGGTGCATTGATCCTAATATAAAAATCTTCAGAGATTCCAATCTTGGAACATTCAGGTAGGACATTAATTTTCCATCCCAGTTTCCAACCCACCCTGGATAGAGTCAAGTCCCATGTGCCTTACAACCATCGATGTGAGATCCATTTATTCAAGGAACAAGCTCTTCTCTGTCCCACTCAGCCTGGCAACTAGCAACACCAGTTAGGGAGCCTCCTGTTGTGTGTTTGTGCCTAATGTACAAGTGAATACAAAATAAGGTGAAGTTAATTTACAGGTTATATCACAGTGTCTTGCATTCTAACTGAAATTCATTTCTCAAATTCGGGACTTATTTTCATATGAAAATAAAACAAAATTGGACTAACTTCATTTGTTCTTCATAGAACAGGATAAACATTAAGGGCAAAATTTAACCCATGTTAGACGGGATCTGCAGGGGTGGGGGTGGGGGCGGGGACGGGGGTGGGTGGTCGGAAAGCCACCTGCCGCCCGCAATCAGGGCCGGACCACAATTTCACGCTGGCCCACTGAAGACCCGCCCAGCATGAAATGCAAGTGGCAGCGCTCAGCGCTGCCTGTGCGGGCAGGGGGAGGGGGGAGAGCAGGGCGAGCACGAACTTCACACATGCACACTTGAAAATCTCCCTGAGGCACAGAGCTGCCTGAGGGAGATGAAGCGTTTTTTAAAAAGAAAATAAAGATTTGAAAAATGTAATGGAACATGTCCCCTCATGAGACTCTGTCACGTTACTAATTAAATTTTAAAACTTTTATTTTTATTTGCTTTTGGAAATCTCATGCCACCTGTTGATGAGGTTTTCAAAAAAATGCAAAGGCTGCTTGGCCTTTTCACCTGCCTGTCAACCGTAAGTTTGAAACCGCAGTGAAAAATTTAAGTTAATTGATTATTTAATGGCCTTAACGGGCCTTTTAATTGTCGGTGGGCACGCTGCATATGCCTGCCAACCCAACTATTGTACGACTGTGTGTTGACATTGGCACACACGATCATTTCATGCTTGAGCGGGTCGCCCGGAAAAATTGTGCCCAGAATCTTTTTCTTGAGCCAATTATCCCAGCAGGATAAATATATTTCACACTCAAAAGCTTGGCTGAGGAAAGATTGGCAAACTAATTAACCAGCACTAGTGATGCGTGTTCTACAGCAGTTGAGAGAGACCGCATGTCAGCAGCTTGTGAGGCTTTTGATAAACCTTGTCTATTCCTTCTGTGGAGCCATTACTTCTAAAGTAGAGGGGATTTATTTTTGAATATCACTATGAAGAAGTGGTGTTCAAAGAAACCTGGTGAATTTGAATCTTTTGTTTATTTCTTTCATGAATATGATAGGGAAATAATATTAAAACTATGCCCAATACATTCACAACCACTTTCACATAGCCGGCTTAAACAAAAGTGAATGCTCCTATGAGCAAGATGCCCTGTGTTTGCTCTGCAATGAAGGTGGGTGGTCTGTGAGCTAGTGAAGGAAATAATTGTCCCACATGGTGATCCATAAAATAATGACAGTGAAACATATGAAAATACAAACTGAACACGGAAGATTTAGAAGGCTGAAAAAATTGGCTGACAGACTGTGTGCATGTGCGTGGGTGTAACTCTGTCTGCCCATGCTTGCAATTGAAACTGCAAAAGCACTGGAAATTTCCTGCAAGATTTGCAGAGGTGACAGTAAGGACTAATATGTTGTTCATTACTAAAAACCAAAAGCTCTCAAAACTGGTGTTGTCTTCTAGAAATACTGAATAGAATTTCTGGAGGGTTTTTCTTGGTACTCCACTGTAACTTTGAAAGGTCGACCAAAACCCAAAAAATTGACATAAGTGACCACTCACAATCTCTCTCTCTGTGTCTTCTATTGTGAGATTCCACATGAAAATTCTAACCCACTCACTCTCTGCTATTAGGAAGATGGACCATCAGTGTCAAGGAAGGGAAATGCAACAGTGTAGTGACTGGGGCTGCAGTGAGAACAACTATCATTCATCCTTCAGTTGAGATATTAACTGAGGTCGCATTTGTCCTCTGAAGTGGATGTGAAAGATCCCATACAGCTATTTGAAGAAGAGCAGGGAGTTATCCCCAGTGACTTCGTCAATATTGATTCCTCAAAAACATCACTAAAACAGATTATCTTGTTATTAACACATTGCAGTTTGTGGGTTCTTCCTGTGCACCATTTGGCTGCTGTGTTTCCTGCGTTACAACAGCAACTACACTTCAAAAGTGTTTGATTACCTGATAGCACTCTTTGGGATGTCCTGGGCTTGTGAAAGGTGCTATATAAATGCAAATCATTTCTTTCCTTTCGTCCTCCACAGGTCAGTTTGCATAGGGGATTCACAACTCTATAACTAACACCAGATGAGGAAAAGTGCTGCTCATGCCTTAAACACACTCGATCATTTTAATTCTTTCGTCAATGCTGTAATAAAACAAACCTGTCTTAATTGATAGGTGTTTTTGAACGTTCCTTTTGAGTTGAAACAATATGGTTACTGAAGACTCTTCACAGATGGATATCTGGTAAAAGATGTTAGGTCTGTTTTATTGTTACTCCTGATTCTGTTGGATTGATTGGAAATATGCAATGAAGCCACAAACGCTTCCAGTGAAACAGATTGTGGGTCAAAATCCTGGAACTCCCTCCCTAACAGCACTGTGGGTGTACCTACACCACGTGGACTGTGGCAGCTCAAGAAGGCAGCTCACCACCACCTTCTCAAGGGGAAATTAGGGATTGGCAATAAATGCTGGCCTAGCCAGCGAAACCTGCATCCCATGAATGAATAATTTAAAAAAAAATTGTACTCCATTGCTTTCTGATATATGAAGACACATGGTGGACACAAGCCAAATCTTATGTAGAGAAAAATTAACATTACTTCCGGAAAAGATAATTTTAATTTTCAGTAGCCTGTGACAGACTCAACTTTGACCTCATTAAACAGCCAAATCTGCCATAAGTGATGGGGATCTCCAGGTGAATAAGTAGGATATTAAATATCGTTAAACACATGGTAATGTGTGAGGAAGGCCTAAAAGTGAAACAAAAGATAACTGCTGCTTAGTGTAGAAGTTGCTCTCTGAAGGGAGTCTAATATATGTTGCTTACTGAGGGTTTTGATATTATTTGTAAAACAAGAGTTTTACAGAATTTATCATAGGCTGTCACTGTGGAATGCTACAGCTCCTTACAGACATTTTCGATCACTGCCCCCATCAGATCTTTCCATGGCTGATTAAAATGGAGCCACTCTTCCATACAATAGAAAGCTGGAGTGAATGCTTTTATTAACCGTGAGAGAGCAACATATTTTGATATTGTTAAAAGACATGTAATGACTGACTCTGGTAGATAACTGACTCTATCTGGATTGACTGAAACTGAAACCCACAATAAGAGGTAATGGCTGTAAACTAACTGTGAAATGAAAGATGACGAGGAATTTTGTTGTTGGCATCGTGCAGTAACGAAATGCAGTGAAGTTACCGACATGGATTTGGGAAGATAAAAACAAAGCAGTATATCCTAATATCTGGAGATTAGTTGCCTGCCTGATTTGGATTACTCATTCTGGATATTGGCATCATGAAACAGGGTTGAATTCCAATTCTTCGGACAGTTAATTGTCTGTGTAGATTAATCTGCCTTCTGACATTTTTTTCCAAATGAAAATGTTAGTGCATGGTTTGAAAACTACTGGGAGATTCTGCTACATTTGGAAAGCAAAACTACTTACTGTAAACGTCTAATCTTGATGTGGTGTAATCGAGAGACACACTGTCAACCCCCAACATCTGCCAACTCACCCAAATCCACGCATCCACACATTTAGAAATGCATAATCTAATCAAGCAGAGTCAGCATGGCTTCATGAAGGGGAAATCATGCTTGACAAATTCATTAGAATTCTTTGAGGAGGTTACAAGCAGGATAGATATAGGGGAACCAGTAGATGTAATATATTTGGATTTCCAAAAGGTGTTCGATAAGGTAATGCACATAAGGCTACTTAATAAGATAAGAGCCCGAGGTGTTGGGGGTAGTATATTAGCATAAATAGTGGATTGGTTAACTAATAGAAGACAGAGAGTTGGGATAAGGGGGGCATTTTCAGGATGGCAACCTGTAACTAGTGGAGTGTCACTGGGATCAGTGCTGGGAGCCACAATTATTTACAATATATATTAATGACTTGGATGAGGGAAGTGAATGTACTATAGCCAAGTTTGTAGATGACACAAAAATAGGTGGGAAGGCATGTGGTGAGGATGACACAAAGGGTCTACAGAGGGAAATAGACAGTTTAAGTGAGTGGGCAAAAACTTGGCAGATAGAATATAATGTGGGGAAATGTGAGGTTATGCACTTTGGCAGCAAGAATAGAGGAGCTGAGTGTTATTTAAATGGAGAAAGACTGCAGAAAGCTGCAGCACAGAGGGATTTGGGGTTCTCATGCATGAATCACAAAAAGCTAACACACAAATTTGGTAAATAATTTACATAGTTCTGTTGAAGGGTCATTCGGACTCGAAACGTTAATTGTGCTCCTCTCCGCAGATGCTGCCAGACCTGCTGAGTTTTTCTAGGTATTTTTGTTTTTGCCTAGAACACTGTTAACAGTTTTGGTCCTCTTATCTAAGGAAAGATACATCGGCATTGGAGGCAGTCCAGAGAAGATTCACTAGGTTGATCCTGGGGATGGAGGGATTTTCTTATGAGAAGAATGAGAGGTGACCTTATTGAAACATAAGATTCTTAGGGGGCTTGACAAGGTAGATGCTGAGAGGTGTTTCCCCTTGCGGGACAGTCCGGGACCAGAGGGCATAATCTCAGAGTAAGGGGTCACCCATTTAAAACAGAAATGAGGAGGAATTTCTTCTCTCAGACAGTAGTGAATCTGTGGAATTCTTTACCGCAGAGGGCTGTAGGGGTTGGGTCATTAAGTGTATTCAAGGCTGAGATTGGCAGATTTTTAATCAATAAGGTAATCAAGGGTTATGGGGAAAAAGCAGGAAAGTGAAGATTATCAGATCAGCCATGATCTCATTGAACGGCGGAGCAGACTCGTTGGGCTGAATGGCCTACTTCTGCTCTTATGTCTTATGGTCTTATCCCAAGACTATTGCAACTGGAATTCGGCTGCCATTTTAAAGCCACATAATTCTGCCCTTTTACTTTGCAATACTTTGATTTTATGTAGTGGTTTATAGTGAAATAGACAAATGCAGTAATTTAGGAAGTAGAAAAATTCAGTTTGTTGGAACATTGAGATTTCTCTGCAGTTCAGGCTTTGAAATTGGGATGCAAAACTGTAGCACTGCAGTGCCATCACTGGTTGGAGTGTGTTACTACAGTGTGACGGGTTTACAAGGGGGTTTCATTTCTGAAAATGGGCTTAAGAACCTCAGAGTGGAAATAGTTGGGGGGAGGTACACATAGATGTAAAATATTTCAGATATATTTTAGTTCATCACCTATGGCTTTGCACTGGGCTGTTGAAACACCTGGCAAAGTGCTATTAGAACATGGACATAATTGAACCAGGGGAGACAGATGGAATTTAGATCACCATTTTGAAGGCATATATTGTAGTTTTATTTTTATATAATACTTTGGCACATTGACCAGTTGGCGGGCTGCACGTCTGAGGAATGGATACAAACATCTATAATTTTGTTTGAGATTTTAAAGGCTGCTGCCCATTATTTGATGGCATTCAATTTGCATACTAACAAGAGAGATATTGTTGATTTCAATACATTCATCTCAATCTGAGTTTTTAATTTGTCTGTAATTTAGCAAAGAAATTTGCCTTACTGAGCACCGCACCAATCTGCACCCAGCCCAGGTCCAACTGTACTTAGCTTCCCAGCGTAAGGCAATGATGGGTTTGAAATGCATCCTTGCAAAATCTCCAGAAAAATGTTGCTTTTGCTGCAATGTTTGTGAAATAACCATTTTTTAATCTGTAAGTGTTCACAGAGCTGTGGAGGTGGTGTGCAGATTCGACGAGCCGTTTGCAAACAGAGAATGGCTGATGGGAGTTTTGTGGCTGTAGCAGAGGAACTGTGCCTCACTCCTAAACTGGATGTTCATCGGGTCTGTGGAGATATAGACTGCCCGACTGAATGGCTGGCTTCTGAATGGTCACAGGTAGGACCAGCTTGCTACTGCAGACATATTAGACCAATGTTGAGCTTCTGATTTAGAATCATGATTCATTCCAGGTAATAAACATAAGCATGTATGCCATGCAGGAAAGTCAATACCAGGATGGAGATTAGATACAGATGCCATTGAATATAGTCAGTAATATGTAATCTAACACAGAGTGGGCTTACAGGTGAAATACAAATATCTGAGAAGCACATGTTAGGACAGTGGCTATACTTAGACTTATGTGACATGCCAGCAGCTCAATTTTCAGTACAAACATTATTACATTATCCAAAGAGGGAGTGGAGACTTTTAAAGGAACAGAGAACCCTGAAGTTGGAAGGAGCTGCTGTCACTGCAGCTCTCAATGGAGACCAAGGCATCGAAAGGTGAGTGCTGGTGCCCAGATTGGAGGGAGAGGAGGCAACAAGATAATGGCAGATAATCAGTGTGGGGATGCCCTGCTCTTCTTCAGATAGTGTCAGGAGATCTTTTGCACCAACCTAAGAAGACAGTGGGCTCTTGGTTTAACATCTGAATTGAAAGACAGCACCTCCCACAGTAAGGCACTGGAGCGTAGGCCTAGATTTTGTGCTGAAGTGTTTTGGAATGGGATGGAAACTCATGACCTCTGATTCAGAAGCAAACGGGCTATAAACTGAGCCCTGACTGATGCTGAAGAGAGAAGGCAGTATTCTGAAGGGATGTAGATGAACCATTATCACAGTCATAGAGTTATGCAGCACAGAAACAGGCCCTTCTGCCCATCATGTCCATGTCAGCCAACAAGCACCTGTCTATTCTAATCCTGTTTTGCAGCACTTGACCCATAGCCATGTATGCTATGGCATTTCAAGTGCTCATCTAAATAGTTCCTAAATGTTATGAGGGTTTCTGCCTCTACCACCCCCTTAGGCAGCGAGTTCCAGATTCCAACCACCCTCTGGGTGAAAAAATTCTTCCTCACATTCCCTCTAAACCTCCTGCGCCTTTACCTTAAATCTATGTCCCCTGGTCATTGACACCTCCACCAAGGGGAAAGGTTTCTTCCTAGCTACCCTATCTATGCCCCTCATAATTTTGTATACCGTCATTAGGTCTCCTCTCACCCTTCTCTGCTCTAAGGAAAACAACCCAAGTCTATCCAGTCTCCATTCATAACTAAAACTCTCCAGCCCAGGCAACATCCTGGTGAATCTCCTCTGCACTCTCTCCACTGCAATCACATCCTTCCTATAATGTAGCGACCAGAACTGCACGCAATACTCTAGCTGTGGCCTAACTTGCATTTTATACAGCTCCAACATAACCTCCCTGCTCTAATATTCTATGTCTCAGCTAATAAAGGCAAGTGTCCCATAAGCCTTCCTAACCACCTTATCTACCTGTGCTGCTGCCTTCAGGGATCTATGGACATGTACACTAAGGTCCCTCTGATCCTCTGTACTTCCTAGACGCCTACCATTCATTGTGTATTCCCTTGCTGTGTTAGTCCTTCCAAAATGCATCATCTCACACTTCTCAGGATTAAATTCCATTTGCCACTGCTCTGCCCAATTTACCAGCCCATCTATGTCATCCTGTAATCCAAGGCTTTCCTCCTCACTATTTACGACACCACCAATTTTCGTGTCATCTGCTAACTTACTGATCATACCTCCTATATTCATGTCTAAATCATTCATGTACATTACAAACAGCAAGGGTCCCAGCACCGACTCCTGTGGTACACCACTCTAGGCTTGCAATCCCTATAACAACCTTTGACCATCACCCTCTGCCTCCTGCCACTAAGCCAATTTTGGATCCAATTTGCCAAATAGACCTGGATCCCATGGAGTTTTACCTTCTTGACCATTCTCCCATGCGGGACCTTCTCAAAAACCTCACTGGAGTCCATGTAGACTACATCAACTGCACTACCCTCATCAAAACAACTATCACCTTGAAAAACTCCAAAACATTTGTTGGACATGATCTCCCCCCTGACAAAGCCATGCTGACTATCCCTGATTAGTCCCTGCCTCTCCACGTGGAGATTAAGCCCATCCCTCAGAATTTTTCGCAATAGTTTCCCCATCACTGATGTTAGACTCACTGGCCTATAATTACTTGGTTTATCCCTACAACCTTTCTTGAATAACGGTACCGCATTTGCTGTCCTCCAGTCCTCTCTCCTCCAGTGCCCAGAGAGGATTTGAAAATTAGTATCAGAACCCCTGCTATCTCCATCCATCGCCTCACACAGCAGCCTGGGCCTGGGGATTTAACCACTTTTATGCCCACTAAAACCATTAATACCTCCTCCCTTTCAATGCTAATTTGTTCAAATATATCACAGTCCCCCTCCCTGATTTCTACACCTACATCTTCCTTCTCCACAGTGAACACAGCTGAAAAGTAATCATCTAAAACCTCACCTACGTCCTCTGGTTCCACACACAGATTGTCACTTTGGTCCTTAATGGGCCCTACTCTTTCCCTGGTTATCCACTTGCTCTTAATATATTTATAAAATTCCCACTAGTGTCTTTTCATAACTCCTCTTTGCTGTCCTAATTACCTTTTTAAGTACCCCCTTACACTTTCTATACTCCTCTAGGGCTTCTGCTGTTTTCAGCCCTCTGTATCTGCCGTAAGCCTCCATTTTTTCCCTTATCCAATCCTCTATATCCCTTCACATCCAGAGTTCCCTAGATTTACACCTTTACAGGAACATGTTGGCTCTGAACTCCTACTATTTCCTTGTTGAATGACTCCCGCTGGTCTGATGGTCCTACAAGTAGCAGCTCCCAGTCCACTGTGGCCAAATCCTATCCTTTTATATTGAAATTGGCCTTCCCCCAATTCAGGACCTTTATTTCCAGTCCATCTTTGTCCTTTTCCAAAACTACCTTAAATCTTAAGTGTTATGGTCACAATCCCCAAAATGCTCACCTACTGACACTTCTACCAGTTAGTCATAGAGTTATAGAGGTCTACAACACAGAAAAAGGCCATTCGGGCCATCGAGTCTGCATCGGTCAAACAATTACCTAACAATTCTAATCCCATTTTCCAGCACTAGGCCCATAGCCTTGTATGCCATGGCATCGCATGTGCAAATCCAAATACTTCTTAAATGTTATGAGGGTTTCTGCCTCTACCACCCTTTCAGGCAGTGAGTTCCAGATTTCCACCACCCTCTGGGTAAAAAAATTCTTCCTCACATCCCCAATAAACCTCCTGCCTCTTACCTTAAATCTATGTCCCCTGTCTATTGATCCCTCCACCGAATGAAAAAGTCCTTTCCTGTCTGCCCTATCTATGCCCCTCATAATTTTATACACCTCAATCATGTCCCTTGTCAATCTCCTCTGCTCCAGGGAAAATAACCCCAGTCTATCCAATCTCTCCTCATAACTAAAACTCTCCAGCCCAGGCAACATCCTGCTAAATCTCCTCTGCACTCTGTCTAGTGTAATCACATCCTTCCTATATTGCGGATTCCAGAACTGCATGCAATACTCTAGCTGTGGCCTAACCAGCATTTTATACAGTTCCAGCATAACCCCCCTGCTCTTATATTCTATGCCTCGGCTAATAAAGGCAAGTATCCCATATGCCGCCTTAACCACTTTATCTACCTGTCCTGCTACCTTAAGGGACCAGTGGACATGCACACCAAGGTCCCTCTGATCCTCGGTACTTCCCAGGGTCCGACCATTCATTGTGTATTCCCATGCCTTGTTTGTCCTGCCCAAGTGCATCACCTCACACTTCTCCAGATTAAATTCCATTTGCCACTGATCAGCCCATCTGACCAGCCCGTCTATATCCTCCTCACTATTTACCACCCCACCAATTTTCGTGTCATCCACAAACTTACTGATCAACCCTCCTACATTCAACTCTAACTCGTTTATATCTACCACAAACAGCAAGGGACCCAACACCAATCCCTGTGGAACCCCAGTGGACACAGGTATCCAGTCAAAAAAAAAATCCCTTGACCATCACCCTCTGCTTCCTGCCACTCAGCCAATTCTGAATCCAATTTGCCAACTTGCCTTGGATCCCATGGGTTCTTACCTTTATTATCAATCTCCCATGTAGGACCTTATCAAAAGCCTTGCTGAAGTCCAAGTAGACTACGTCAAATGCATTGTCCTCATCTACACACCTGGTCATCTCTTCGAAAAATTCAATCAAATTGGTCAGACATGGCCTCCCCTTAAAAAAAACCATGCCGACTGTCCTTGATTAATTTCTGCCTCTCCAAGTGTAGATTAATTCTGTCCCTCAGAATTGCTTCCAATAATTTCCTCACCACTGATGTTAGACTGACTGGCCTGTAGTTCCCTGGTTTATCCCTTCCTCCCTTATTGAATAACGATACCACATTGGCTGTCCTCCAGTCCTCTGGCATCTCTCCTGTGACTAGAGAGGTATTGAAAATTTTTGCCAGTGCCCCTGCTATCTCCTCTTTTGCCTCACTCACAGCCTGGGATACATTTCATCCAGGCCTGGAGATTTATCTACTTTTAAGCCTGCCAGACCACTTAGAACTTCCTCCCTTTCTATACTAATTTCTTTAATCATATCACAGTCCTTGTGCCTGATTCTCATACCCACGTCGTCCCTCTCGCTTGTGAACACCGACACAAGTATTCATTTAGAACCCTAAGGGCAGGATTTTCCCCCCATTGGGGGTGAAGTTGAATGGCAGGTGCGCACAGGCGCGCTTTCAATCAGAAATCCCAAAATCGAGAGTGCGCTCTTTTGCACATGCGCACGAAAGAGCGTACTCATCTCCCTGAGGCTAAGTGCAGCCTCAGGGAGATCGGCTCTAAATGTAAAAAAACTAAAAATAGAAAAATAAAATTTCCCTGACTTGTCCCCACCTGTGACACTGTCACATGAGTTGGGACATGTCAATAATTTTTGCAAAAACTTTATTAAAATGTTTTGAAACCTACATGAAAACTCACCCCACCCGTGGATGGGGTTTGATGCATTTTCTAGTTAGCGCCGGGGCTCCTGGCCTGCCCACCAACCTTAAGGTTGGACGAGCAGGTCCATTAGTTAGTTTAATTACTTGATCAAAGGCCTCAATTGGCCATTGACAGTTCGGCAAATGCGCAGCTGATTTTACTGCACCCCCGCCTTCCTGAAAATTTAAATGGGGCGCAGTGACATTGGGAGTTCTACCCGATGTCACCGCACGTCATTTTATGCGTTGGCAAGCAGGCCCCGCCCCCGCTCGCCAATGGGAAAATCCTGCCCAAAGTCTTCCACACACACAAATTACCACTATGGTCCTTAATGGGCCCAACTCTTTCCCTAGTTATCCTCTTACTCTTAATGTGCTTCTAAAATAACTTTAGATTTTCCTTTATTTTATCAGCCAATGTTTTTTATGCCCCCTTTTTGCCTTCCTAATTTTCTTTTTAAGTTCCCCCTATACATTCTACACTCGTCTAAGGCTTCCGCTGTTTTGAGCCCTCGGTATCTGCCATAAGCCTCCCTTTTTCTCTTTATCCAATCCTGTATGTCCCTCGACATCCAGGGTTCCCTGGATTTATTGGTCCCACCCTTTGTCTTTATTGGAATATGTTGGTTCTGTACTCTCCCTCACTTGCCCAGCTTTATTCCATAAGATTAGATCCAGTACCACCCTTTATCTTGTAGTACTTTCTATGTGCTGGTTCAAAAAGCCCTCCTGGGTGCACTTTAAATATTCCAACCCCTCTAAGCTTTTCACATTAAGACTATCCCATTTAATATTGGGGAAGTTGAAATCCCTTACTATTATTACCGTATTATTTTTACAGTTCTCTGAGATTTGCCTACATATCTGCTCCTCTATCTCGCCCTGACTGTTTGGAAGCCTATAGTACACTCCCAGCAAAGTGACTGCCCCCTTTTTGTTTTTAAGTTCTACCCACATGGTCTCATTTGAGGAATCTTCTAAGATACCATCCCTTGTTACTGCAGTGATTGACTCCTTGATCAATAGTGCTATGCCACCTCCTTTTTTAATACCCTCCCCCCATCCCCCCCCCAACCCCTTGTTGTGCCTGAAGATTCTATACCCTGGAATATTGAGCTGTCAGTCCTGCCCTTCCCTCGACCATGTCTCTGTGATAGCAACAATATCATATTCCCAAGTATTAATCAACGCCCTCAACTCATCTGCCTTACTTGTAAGACTCCCTGCATTAAAATAGATGTAATCCAGCCTTGCATTATCCCCTTGTACCTTAACAGGTCTATATTTGCTCTGCCTTCCAGACTGACCTAGTTTCTCTTCTATATTTGGCCGTGCGTCACCCCTTCCTGTACCTCCACTCTGTATCCCATTCCCCTGCCAAATTAGTTTAAACCTCCCCCCAACAGACACTAGAAAACCTCCCCACAAGGATGTTGGTCCTGTTAAGGTTCAGGTGCAACCTCTCTGACTTGTACAGGCCCCACCTTCACCAGAAACTGACCCAGTGATCCAGGAAACTATAGCCCTCCCTCCTGCACCATCTCTTCAGCCACACATTCATCCTCTTTATCCTCCTGTTCCTATACTCACTGGCACATGGCACAGGGAGTAATCCAGTGATTGCAACCTTTGAGGTCCTGCTTTTTAATCTGCTACCTAGCTCCCTAAATTCTTGTTGCAGGACCTCATCCCTCTTTCTACCCAAGGTGTTGCTACCAATGTGAACCACGACTTCTGACTGTTGCCCTCCCCCTTTAGAATGCCCTGCAGTCTGTGACATTCTTGACCCTGGCACCAGGGAGGCAACACACCATCCTAGAGTCATGTCTATGGCTGCAGAAGCTCTTGTCTGTACCCCTCACTATTGTGTCTCCTACCACAATTGCTCTTGCACTCTTACTCCTCCCCACTTGTGCAGCTGAGCCACCCACAGTGCTGTGAACTTGGCTTTGGCTGCACTCTCCAGAGGAACCTTCACCCTCACCATTTTCCAACATAGAAAAACAGTTCTTGAGTGAGATGCACTCTGCGGCTTTCCTGACTTCCTACCTGCTTCCCTTCTTCTAACTGGTGGTCACCCATTCCCCCTCTGACTGCACTTCCTTTAGCTGCAGAGTGACCACATCTAAAAACGTGCTATACACATAACACCCAGCCCCGCGGATGCTCCGCTGTGTCTCCAGCAGACGCTCAAGCTCTGAAACCCGTTGTTCAAGCCAGTGGCACTTCCTGCACATGTGGTCATCCAAACCACAAGGACTGTCCAAGAATTCCCACATGCTGCAACTCGTACAATACATGGGACTGAGCTCCATTGCCATTCTTTTTGTTTGTTTTAATTAAAAGATTATTTCCTTAAGTTTAAGCCAAGTAGCAATTTAGCTTTTCTTAAAAAAAAACAAATGCTGAGACTCTGACTTTCTGTAATGTTGCTTTAAAGTGGAAAAAAACAACTTACCCCCTACCTACCAATCATCTCTCTTGCTTGTCCTGAGAGCACTCCTTTCAAATTCCAGCACCACTGAGTGTCTGGGTGAGAACCAGCTCCCTCACAGGTAAACTCCGCTCCGCTCTTTATACAACCTTTCTGCTCCCTCACAGGTAAACTCCGCTCTGCTCTTTATACAGCCTCTCCGCTCCCTCACAGGTAAACTCCGCTCCTGCTCTTTATACGGCCGCTCTGCTCCCGCTCCAATCCCTCACATGAAAACTGCCGCTCTTTAGGTCCTCCTCTCGCACTGTCCTCTAGGTGCTGCTGACTGCCTGCCCTAGGGTTGTCCTCTTGCACTCTCCTCATGTTATTTGTTCTGTTAACTTGGTCAATTGTTCAGTATTATTCTCATTGGGCTTCAGATATTTTGTAACATGATTGTATTATTTACCCTATTTCACATTGTTATAAACTGTATTTATATATGTGTACATAAAGTAACATAACTACAATTCTATGAAGACTTGGAACAATTGACTTTGTTTATATCTGAGTTGATGTTGGTGCTATTTTTTACACCAGAACATTAAGTTATTTTAAGTTTGTATTGTTATCATTATAAGATGTCCAGGTACTACTGGAAAGTAATGGTCAACTCATCAGTCAGGTTCCTCGGAAGATTTGAAAAAATGACTTCATTCGTTACTTTGACACATACACTTCTCTTTCAGTAACAGTTATAGTTCACAGTTTGTTAACATTTATAATTATTTCTCAGAAATAGGTCTGTACAGGCTAGGGTTTGATTGGACATCTGATTTACAATAGAAACAGCCTGGAAGATTAGGCAGGATTTAATTCCATGGTTCCCCATGC
Organism: Carcharodon carcharias; assembly: GCF_017639515.1. Lineage (NCBI taxonomy): Eukaryota > Metazoa > Chordata > Chondrichthyes > Lamniformes > Lamnidae > Carcharodon > Carcharodon carcharias. The sequence goes on from NC_054470.1 coordinate 122,784,788, forward strand.
TCAGTAGTCTGAAGGGGACTTGCTGGGGTATTGAAGGGTCTGGACAAGCCCCTTGCCTTGGCAGACACACAGATGTATGGGGCACAAAGAAATTGGAGGTGCCCTGTGACTGGCACTCCCCATTCCAGTAAGGTGCACACCTGCAGATTCCATCCCAGCATAACTCTTGGGATAAAGGGTTTTCAGAACCCTATTTGAATCTCTGATTTAATGTTAATTTATCTGATCATTGTTCATTGAGATGTACCAGCCTTGATGCAATAACTGCAGCCTGCAAACAGATTCTGTAGGTTACAGGGCTTTGTTGTTATTGATGATGTAACTGAGAACTGCCCTTTATCCCATGTGACTAGTGTTCCGCAACCTGTGGGGAAGCTACACAGGGACGTGATGTGATTTGCAGGAAAATGAGCAGAGATGGCGTTCCCGTCACTCTAAACAACTCTGATTGCTCCCACCTGCCTCGCCCACTATTGCTGAGGTCTTGCTCCTTCCTGTCCTGTACCAGTAAGTTTAATAATTTCCTGTTTTACCGTTTCAGAATAATTAAAGCATTGCATTTAAGTCTATAAACTGAAATTGCAGAAAGTAGCAATTTTAGTTTTAAAGTACAAGAATGTTTCAGGACAATTCCATCGATGATGACTCTCTGCAGTAGTTTTATATAATGAGATAAAAATTCCAAAAGCATTCAATTATTTATTTCAAGCAAACCTATACAAACCTCAGTATTTATTTTTCAATTGTTCTGATTTCACAACTATTTTAATATTTATGATCAAGCATTATTTTACCACCCTCATTTACTCTTAAACTTACTCTGTTTCCAACCTTTCAGGGAGGTCGTGATCAGCAATTATCCAGTGACACATCAACATTATTTTCCGATGGTCTGCTGGAGATATCAAATATACTAATTTCTTTAAACGTAATTAATATTCCTGTACATTGCCTTGTCAAACAGCTGAGGGTCTGACAATCGATGCATGTTTTCTATTGTTCCTGTGCGTACAAGTGTTTTTGCATTCACACCTGGCCAGGGCATTCCTCTGACAGGGTGAGTTAAAAATTAGTGCCAATTCTGGACTCCAGGCTTAAGGCTGCAGAGCAGCATATGTCCAAAGCTAGTCATGAAAATAGCTGCAAATTGATGTCAGATCAATAGCCAGAACAAGCTACAGGTCACACCCCCAACAGCCCACACCTCTAACCCGAGAGCACCTCAGCAGTAGAAGCCTTTGGAAGGATCCAGTATGGGAGGTGGCAGGGGTTGGGAGGGCGGGGTGGGTGATGTAGGAGGGTGGAGTGGGCAATGGAGGGGAATACTGATCACAACTACAATGGAATCAGCCAAACACAGGTTACATCTCAATCCATAGGAAGGAGTTTCTCATAAAACAAAAGTCTTATGTTCTTACCTGTGGTTAGTGTTGAGGGCTACTGCAGTATCCTGAGCAGGAAAGCCTGTCTCACTTTTCAGAAAGGTCCAAGTATTAGGCCCTTGGGGCTTAACATCTGTTTCAGAAAATGAAGCACTCCATTCCTACTGATCAGCAAAAGTTAAGATTTCCTCCGTGCCTGATTCATTTAGGCAAGTTTCCTATTGCAGGGTCATGTGCACTCACCTTGTGGCTGGTTCATTCAAACCAGTAAAGCTTTAGACAAGAAAATCCAATGTTTTTCTGCTCAAGTGTAATTTGCTTTGAATGTCTGTTTTTTGGCTGTAGGAATGAACAGAAAGGAATTGAAACCACCCCATCACCAAGGACCTCATATACTGGGCCTTCAAAAAGTATATGTTCAGTTAAAGAAAGAAAGGAAACTGCAGTTTGCCACTGGTGGGCAAGCATACCTGCTTCCCAAAACATCGGTGGTCATCAAGTGTCCTGTTAGAAGATTCCGGAAATCCATGATAACATGGGAGAAAGATGGAAAACATTTGTCAAGCTCTCCCCATGTCACTGTCACTCATTTAGGTTATATCAAAATAAATCATCTGAAGCCTGTAAATATTGGCACCTATACATGTGTAGCTGGGCTTGTGCGTGATAATTTTGTGATTAAAATAATTGGAAACAACAAGAAACTGATTGAGTCACCGTCCAGTAACCAGGAAGCAGGCATTGGGAATGGAATTTCAAATAAAGCACTAAGTCCCAAGGACAAATATCTGCCTGGTTTGAAGATGAATGGTAGCATGTCGGACAAAAATCAATTCTTCTTAAACTGCCAGAGTCAATATGATGGAATTATTCTTAAACTCCTGGAGATAAAAGGTTGGTCTCAAGACAGCCTAGATTCAAGGGAGTCCCAGGGATCCACAGAGAAGGACTTCACATCTGTAGAGGATGCTAGCATGGAGTCTATCATTCCATTAACATACGTAATAGATCAGGTAAGATTGGAAGAAATTAGGAGGGCCATATCACAGCAGACTGATGATCTGAAGGATGTCTATGCTACCCAAATTATTGGCCAGTTAGTTGCTGAGATTTCCAAGGGCCAACCAGATACCAATAAATCCAAACAGAAACATGGGGAGAGAAACTCTGACACCAGTTCGGTGAAACCTTCTTTCCATAAATTTGCTACCAATGATCATGGAGTATCAAAATTATCCTCAGTGGATTGGTCCAGTTCTAAGGAATCTATTCATACATCTAAAGAGTTAATCAAGGCACCAGTAATACTGCAAAAGACCAATGACAAAGGGCTGTCTCTGTCAGCAGAGGTCATTGCTGATGTGGGGCACACAATATTGCTGACTGACTGGACCCATAAATTGATGTTGAGGTGTGAAGCAGAAGGAAACCCAAAACCTGTCATTAGCTGGACAAAGAATGGCCAAATGTTGAAATACAGCCACAGGTAAGATCAGTTTTATTCAGTATGTTTATAGTGGTTGGGCTGTTGGTTATTAGTAAATGTGTTGATGCATTCATCACTGTTTATCCTCTTCATACATGTATCTGAACCCTCAGACAATAACAACTCCAATGAATTGAGTACATCACAAGCTGGTAATATTCCAGATGGTTCAGAGTCATCACCTGCCATTGCAGTAATTACAGTCGAGTGTCAGATTTAGTGTAATCTTGTTGTAATAGTAATAATGTTTTTGAAAAATCTTACAAGTTCAAAACTGTTAAACAAATGATGATTTTGCCAAGTTAATTAATTCACATCACTTTTTTTTATAGTTGTTGATTTGGGTTTGGCACATAGCCAACAATAGTTTGTGCTGCAAAGATTCACATAACCAGAAGTGATGTCAATTGCTTCATTACAATGTACACGTTGAAGTGTAAACTTTGGGCTTCAAATTCTTTATTTAAAAGAAAATTTAAAAATAGATAGTTCACAGCTAGCAACACTATGCAGTATTTAACAGTAAGTTTTAAAACAGTTCACCAATTAATGTTTGCCTTTTAGCTAGAGATACCAGATGCTCACTAACACCTGATGAGGCAGATTTCACATCAAACCAATTGCATTTGTCACACTGATTCTATAGGTGTTCAAGTCCCAGCTCCCGATGTGCTGAAATGTCACTGAGCTGGTTACTAGGTGACTGGACAGAAACACATGCAAGAATGACTGAAATTAATAGCTCAGACTTTTGTAATTTTATTAATTTTATTTACTCAAATAAACAATAAAAATTTATGTAGACTTGACTGTAATTCTAAAACTTTCCTTCTATTCTATCTGTAATCAGCTTTTCTTCTTTATTCTCTCTCTTCACTTTTCCTTTATTTGAACCTTTAACATTATCTCCTACCTGTATTTAACATTCTATTGTTAATAATATTTTAAACATTCCACAATCTGCACCATGCCTCACTGCCCATTGGGGGTTGAAACCCACAGTTACGATAGTTAGTGCTTTGGCAGAAACATGTTTTAAGCCAGGAAAGAGTTGGAACATTGGTGTGCATCCTGGACACCTGGTTGGAACAATTAGGTCAGATGTATATAACATTTTCCCAGGTAGTCCAAGTGTATGGTAAGATAATTTGTTGGTCAAGGGAAGAAGGTACTCCAAAATATGTCATCACCAATGCGCAAGGGATTTAAAACAATCCAAAAGAAAGAAAACAAAACTGACCAATTTCATTTTGAAATCTTTGATCATCTCCATTTCCACCACCCTTGGGTAGGTTGGATGAAGTAGCAGTTGTGGATCATTTTGGAGATAGTGACTATAATACAGTTCGATTGAGCATTATTATGGAAAAAGATAAAGATAGAACAGGCATAAAAGTTCTAAATCGGGGGAAGACAAATTTTACAAAGCTGGGAGGTAAGCAGGCCAGAGTGGACTGGATACAACTAATAGGAGGAAAAACTGTCACCAGTGGGGAGGCATTCAAAGGCGAGATTCTAAGGGCACAGTGTAAACATGTCCCCAAAAAGAAAAAGGGTGGTACTGCCAAATCTAGGGCCCCCTGGTTATCCAAAAGCATACAGGCCAAGATTAAGCAGGAAAAGAAAACTTATGATAGTCACAAAAGACTTAATACTGTAGAAAGCCTAGAGGAGTATAGAAAGTACAGGGATGAGGTTAAAAATGGAAATTAGAAAAGCAAAGAGAGGGTACGAAAAAATATTGGCGGCTAAAATCAAAGAAAATCCTAAGATGTTCTACCAGAGCATTACGAGCAAGAGAATAACTAAGGAAAGGGTTGGGCCTGTCAGACGTGTACATGGTAACTTGTAGGTTGATGCTGAATTTGTGGACAGGGTTCTCGATGAGTACTTTGTCTCTGTCTTCACTAAGCAGTGAGATGATACAGACATTCTAGTTAAAGAGGAGGAGTGTGAAATATTAGATACAATAAGCATAATGAGAGAGGATGTACTGGAGGGACTGACATCCTTGAAGGTGGATAAATCACCAGAGCTGGATGGATTGTATCCCAGGCTGTTAAAGGAGGCCAGGGAGGAAGTAACGGATGCTCCGAGGATCATCTCCCAATCCTCACTAGATACAGGTGAGGTACCAGAGGATTGGAGGTCTGCGAATGTTGTACCATTATTTAAAAAGGGTGCGAGGGATAGGTCAAAAAATTATAGGCCGGTCAGCCTGACTTTGGTGGTAGGAAAATTATTGGAATCAATTCTGAGAGATGGGATAAACTGTCACTGGGAAAGACACAGATTGATCAGAGATAGTCAGCAGGGTTTTGTTAGGGGGAGATCATATCTTACTAACTTAATAGAATTTTTTGAGGAAGTAGCAAGGAGGATTGATGAGGGTAGTGCAATGGATGTTGTCTACATGGATTTTAGTAAGGCACTTGACAAGGTCCCACATGGCAGACTGGTCAGGAAATTGAGTCCCATGGGATACAGGGGAAGGTGGCAAGTTGGATCCAAAATTGGCTCAGTGACATGAAACAAAGGGTAATGGTCGATGGATGTTTTTACAAATGTAAAATGGTTTCCAGTGGTGTTCCACTGGGTCAGTGTTGGGGCCCTTGCTGTTTGTTGTATTTATATTAATGATTTAAATGGAAATGTGGGAGGCATGATTGGGAAATTTGCAGATGACACAAAAATTGTTCATGTAGTTGAGAGTGAAGAGGATAGCTGTTGACTGCAAAATGATATCAAAAGTTTGGTTGAACAGGCAGAGAAGTGGCAAATGGAATTCAATCCAGAAGAGTGCGAGGTAATGTATTTGGGGAGGGCAAAGAAAACATAGTAATACTCAATAAATGGGAAGTTATTGAGAGGGGTTAAGGAATTGAGGGACCTTAGAGCACATGATCACAGGTCCTTGAAGGTGGCAGGGCAAGTGGACAAGGTGGTCAAGAAAGCATATGGAATGTTTTCCTTTATTGGACGATGTATTGAATACAAAAGCAGGGATGTAATGATGGAACTGTATAAAACGCTGGTTAGACTACAGCTGGAATTTTATGTACAGTTCTGGTCACCACATTACAGGAAGGACATAATTGCTCTGGAGAGAGTAAGAGGAGATTTACAAGAATGTTGCCAGGGCTAGAAAATTGCAGCTATGAGGAGAGATGGGATAGGCTAGGGTTGTTTTTTTTAGAACAGAGGAGGCTGAGGGGTGACCTAATTGAGGTGCACAAAATTATGAGGGGCATAGATAGGGTAGACAGGGAAGACTTGTTTCCCCGGGCTGAGCTGTCTATTACCAGGGGGGCACAGATTTAAGGTGATTGGTAGAAGGATTACAGGGCACATGAGGCAAAATGTTTTCACCCAGAGGTTGGTAGGAGTCTGGAATTCACTGCCTAAGTTGGTGGTTGAGGCTGAAATGCTCAACTCATTTAAAAGGTACCTGGATCTGCATCTGAAGTGCTGTAACCTGCAAGGCTACGGACCAGGGGCTGGAAAGTAGGATTAAAATGAGCAGATAGTTTCTTTTTTCTGTATTGACCAGAGCAGACATGATGGGCAGAATGGCCTCTTTCTGTCCCATAACTTTTCTATGGCAGCTAATTCCAGGTCATTGCCACTTGCTGCATAAAAAAATTCTTCCTCATATCCCACCTGTGTCTCATGCCCAAAACCTTAAATCTGTGCCTCCTGGTCCTGGCACCATTAACTAATGGGAGCATGTTTTCTTTGTCTACCTTATCTAAATTTGTCATAATCTTTTACACCTCTATCAAATCTCCCCTTAACCTCCTTTGCTCCAAGAAGAACAGTCCCAGCCTTTCCGGCCTAGGCTTGTAGCTAAAATCTGTTATCATTGGAACCATTCTGGTAAACCTCCTCTGCACCCACTGAAGGGTGCAGCCTCACATCCTTCCTAAAGTTTAGTGATCAGACCTGGCTGCAGTATTTTAACCGTGGTTTAACCAGAGCTTTATAAAGGATCACTAGATGAAAATGAATGCAATTTTAATTTTCCCCAACATTAAGAACAACAACATCAGGAGGTAAAAAGTTATTCCTTTCAGTTGGACTATTTCCAAAACCACACGCTTTGTTACATGTTTAACTATGAGAAAGATCTCCCAATAAGAGTGCAGCAAAATCTGGCACTGAACCAAACAAGGAGGTTTCGAGTTCAATCCTAAATCTCTGTTGAGTTAGTTGATTTCAGTTAGAACAGTGGTTGGGCTGCAGTAATTGGTCCCCCTGCCCCTGGACTACAGAATGGAAAAAGTAAGCCTTTCAATTCCTGGTGTCTATCCAGCAAACTGTTGCCAGAAAGTGTACATATGTAGAAATCAGATCAGGCCAGGGTCGGTGTCTGTATTCCCCTGTGATTGAACAGACTGCCAATATTCACTGTTTCAGTTTGCATGAAAAGAATGGCTCCTTGGATTACCAGCAGTCAAGAATCTGTTCTTCACTGTCAGTCACCATCAACAGAGCCTCTAGGAGTAAGAAACGGAAACAAAAATATTCAAAATTATTTTATGTACCTTCCTTGTTTTCCAGAGGTTTTTGTATATGGCTTTGAATAGGCTGTACTCTTGCTAATGGCCATCTTTCACAGAACACCTCTTGTTTCACTTCAGTGTAGGGTTATGTACATCTTAAAAGTTGCTGTGGTATCCGAGAATTATAGAATCGTAGAAAGCTGTAAAAAAAATGATCTTCTGTTTGTGGTGCGCATTCCACTTGTCAGATCCTTGAGTTAAATCTTTATATTTAGAATTAGAGTAACAGTTATTAAAATATTAACTAATGAGACTGATTGATACCTTTGCCTACATCAGGCCTGTTATTTTTAAGGAAAAATGTAAAGTTCTGTTTGGATTTAAGAAGGGACCTTTTATAATTGTCATTATATTTCTCCTCAGAAAGCCTAAATGATCTGATTTGGCAGCAATCTGTAAGCCTATTGTTCCTCTGGTGAGAGCAGTGTATCTGTAAGACATGGCAGGAATATTGTATCCAATTATGCTCAATTAAATTGTGATGGAAATAAGTCACATTGAATTTCTTCAAGTAGATTGAATTGAAGACAACTAAGAACCATGATTTTAAAATGAGGCAAAGTTAATTCAGAGGATTGTGTTTATATGAAGATACACAAAATGTCATGACTTGTCTTTCTTCATGACCAATGCTGACTGACCATAAGACCATACGACGTAGGAGCAGAAGTAGGCCATTCGGCCCATTGAGTCTGCTACCACATTCAATGAGACCATATCTGATCTGATAACCCTCAACTTGCTTTCCTGCCTTTTCCCCATAACCCTTGATTCTCTTACTGATTAAAAATCTGTTTATCTCAGCTTTGAATATATTTAACGACCCAGCCTCTATAGCCCTCTGCAGTAAAGAATTCCACAAATTGACTACCTCAGAGAGAAGAAATTCCTCCTCACTACTGTTATTAGTGGGTGCCCCCTTACTCTGAGATTATGCCCTCTGGTCCTACACTCTCCTACAAGGGGAAACAACCTCTCAGCACCTACCCCGTCAAGCCCCATAAGAATCTTATATGTTTCAATTAAGTCACCTCTCATTCTTCTAAACTCCACTGAGCACAGGCCCAACCTACTCAACCTCTCCTCATAAGAAAATCCCTCCATTCCCTAGTAAACCTTCTCTGGACTGCCCCCAATGCCAGTATATCTTTTCTTAGATAAGGGGACCCAAATTGTTCATAATATTCTAGGTGTGGTCTAACTAGTGCCTTGTGTAGTTTTAGCAAGACTTCCCTATTTTCATACCCCATTCCCTTTGAAATAAAGGCCAACAGTCCATTTGCCTTATTACCTGCTAAACTTGTATGCTAGCTTTTTGTGATTCATGCATGAGGACCTCCAAATCCCTCTGTGCTGCAGCTTTCTGCAGTCTTTCTCCATTTAAATAATATTCAGCTCCTCTATTCTTCCTGCCAAAGTGCATAACCCCACACTTCCCCACATTATACTCTATTTTGCCCACTCACTTAACCTGTCTATATCCCTCTGTAGACTCTTTATGTCATCCACACCACTTGCCTTCCCACCTATTTTTGTGTCATCCACAAACTTGGTGATAGCTCATTCACTTCCCTCATCCAAGTCATTAATATATATTGTAAATAATTGTGTCCCCAGCACTGATCCCTGTGGCATTCCACTAGTTACAGGTTGCCATCCTGAAAATGTCCCCCTGTATCCCAATTCTCTGGGCAGAATTTTCTCTTTGGCATGTTGTGGAGCAGGCCCCACATGCTGACACGTAAAATGACACACGGTGACGTCGGGCATGCGTCTTTCCAATCTCCCGTTTGGTGGGCACACACTGGAGTTGGCTGCGCGCTGGCCAAACTGTCAAAAGCCTGTTAAGGCCATTCAAAAACTGACTGAGGTAATTGACAGGGCTGCCTGTCCAACCTCAAGGTTGTCGGGCAGGCAAAGAGCCCAGGCGGCTTTCGCGTTTATCATGGAACCTCATTCATGGGGGGATGAGGTTTCATGAAGGTTTTATTAAATAATTTTTTTAAATTTTGATGATTTGACTGTCACATGAGAGGACATGTCTGAATAATTTTAATCTTTCATTTCTTCAAACTTTAAAACTGAAGTTAATCTCCATGAGGCAGCTCCGTGCCTCAGGGCGATTTCTGGGCTCTTTCACATGAGGGCAGGCCCCGACTCTCCCTCCTCCCCCATCCGCACAAGTAGCACTGAGCACTACCAAGCACACGTCACGCTGGGCAGGCCTTAATTGGCCTGCCCACATAAATTGGCGGCGCGCAGCCGATCGCGGACAGTGATCGGCTCCGCACCCGCCCGCGCCCGCTCCCGGTCCCAACCAGCCCGCCCAACAGGCAGAAACTTCTGCCTTCTGCCTTCTTTTATTTAGCCAATCCTCTATCCATGCTAATGTACCAACCCCAACCCCATGGGATCATCTTACTAAGTAGCCTTATGTGCGATACCTTATCGAGCACCTTTTGGAAATCCAAATATATTACATCTATTGTTTCCCGTTTATCTATTCTGCTCATTATCTCCTCAAAGAATTCGAATAAATTTGTCAGGCATGATTTCCCCTTCATGAAGCCATGCTGACTTTGTTTGATTAGATAATGCATTTCTAAATGGTCTGCTATTACATCCTTAATAATAGACTCCAGCATTTCCCCAGTGACAGATGTTAAGCTAACTAGCCTATAGTTACTTGTTTTTTGTCTCCCTCCCCTTTTTTGTATAAGGGTGTTTCATTAGCAGTTTTCCAATCCTCTGGGACTTTTCCAATCCTCTGGGACTTTTCCAGAATCTAAGGACTCTTGGAAGATTACTACCAGTACATCCACCATCTCTGCAGCTACTTCCTTTAAAATCCTATGATACAAACCATCAGGTCCAGGTGACTTATCGGTCTTTTGTCCCATTAATTTCCGAGTATTTTTTCTCTAGTGATAGTTATTATATTTATTTCCCCCTGGTTCCCTATTATTATTTCCCCAGCCTCATTCTCTAAGAGGCTTATATTGACTTTGGGCCTCGCTCTTCCTTTTTATATTTTTAAGGAAGCTCTTGCTGTCTGTTTTTATATTATTTGCTAGTTTACCCTCAAAGTTTATTTTCTCCCTCTTTATTATCTTTTTGGTCATCTTCTGTTGGTTTTTAAAACTTTACCAATCCTCTGGCTTACCACTAATCTTTGCCACATTGTATGTTTAATCTTTCACTTTGATACTATCCTTCACTTCCTTGGTTAACCATGGTTGGTTTATTCCCTTCCTACAATCCTCCTTCCTCACTGGGATATAATTTTGTTGTGAGTCATGAATAATTTTCTTAAACCTTGTTCATCAACCATTTTTTCTGCTAAACTCCTTTCTCAATACAACTCTACCCTCATTCCTTTCTAATTACCCTTATTTAAATTTAACAGATGTTTCCAAACTAAGTATCTCACCCTCAAACTGAATGCTAAATTCCACCATGTTATGATCACTGGGATCTTTTACTTTGCGATCATTTATTAAACACATCTCATTACACATTACCAGATCCAAAATAGCCTGATCTCTGGTTGGATCCACAACATATTGTTCTAGGAAACTGTTTTGAATACACTCCATGAATTCTTGCTCGTGGCTACCTCTGCCAATTTGATTTTCCCAATCTACATGGAGATTGAAGTCACCCATGATTAATGTACTGACTTTTTTACATGCCCTCATTATTTCCTGATTTATTCTCTGTCCTACAGCATAGCCACTGTTAGGGGGCCTATAGACTACTCCCACCAGTGTCTTCTTCCCCTTGTTATTTCTTACCTCCACCCATATGGATTCCACATTTTCTGATCCAAGATCATTTCTTGCTATCATACTTATTCCATCTCATGCTAACAAAGCTACCCCACCACCCTTTTCTTCCTTCCTGTCCTTTCAAAAAGTCACATGCCCCTGAATATTTAGTTTCCAGCTTGATCTCCTTGTAACCATGTCTCCGTCATGGCTAAAAGATCATACCCATTAATCTCTATTTGTGCCGTTAATTCATTTATTTTGTTCTGAATATTACATACATTTAAGAAAAGAACCATTAATTGTGCCTTTTTTCCCCTTTTGACCCTATTTGCTGCTGTTTTTATATGTTTCTACATTCTGTTCCTTCCCGTCACACACGTCATTACCTCAGTGGCTGCACTGCAATGCTGCCATATCCTTTTGCTTTGTAGACCTACTTATTGCCTCTCTATAACCAATATTTTTCAGCATTTTCTGTTTTTATTCAAATTTCCAGCATTCTGTCTTTCAGATGAGATGTTAAACTGAGGTCCCATCTGCTTGCTTGGGTGGATATAAAAGATCCATGGCATTATTTTGAAGAAGAGCAGGGGAGTTATCCCTGGCCAATATTTATCCCTCACAATCAACATCACAAAAAACACAGTGGGCAGAATTTTCTGCTTGTTGGGCGAACCCACGCCCGACCAGAACAAATGTAAAATGAGGCGCGATGATGTCGGGTGAGTGTCCTGACATCATTGCGCACTCGCACGATATTTCCATCAGCAGGCGCACGCTAGTAATTCAAAAGCCTATTAAGGCCATAAACAATCCAAATTGATTTAAATTTTTTGCTGCCCATCCAACCTTACAGTTGGCCTTTACATTTTTTGCAAAACCTCATTCACAGGCGGGATGAGATTTCGATCCATCATTTAAAAAATTTTTCTTTAATTCATACTCATTTCTAACATGCCCCTGCTCATGTGACAGAATCACATGAGGCGACATGTTTTTCAACACTTTATTTTCTATTTTCAAAACTGTTCATCTCTCTGAGGTAGCTCTGAGCCTCAGGGAGCTTTTCCAACGCAGGCACAAAGTTGTACACTCAGCCTTCTCCCCCGTCCCCAACCCCCAGCTCCACACAGGCCATGCCGAGCGTGCAGCACACATTTCACGTTGGGCAGGCCTTAATTGGCTCACCAACATAAAATCACAGTCCAGCCCCAATCGCAGGCAGTGGTCGGCTTCCTGACCACCCATGCCCACCCCTGCTGAGCCTGCCCGATGAGGGCAAAAATCTGCCCATCTTCTGGTCATTATCACATCACTGTTTGTGGGAGCTTGCTGTGCACATATTAGCTGCCATGTTTCACACATTACAGCAGTGATGGCTCAAAAAGTACTTCATTGGCTGGAAAGTACTTCAAGACACCCAGTCGCCATTAGAAGCGCTATAGAAATGCAAGTCTTTCTTTTGTGTTATTTGCGGTTTCTTTTATGTTAAAGAGAATTTTCCATGTTGTTTGAATTTATTCTCAAGAATTGAGCATCGTTGGCTAGACCAGCATTTATTGCCCATCCCTAATTGCCCCTTGAGAAGGTGGTGGTGAGCTGCCTTCTTGAATCACTGCAGTCCATTGGTGTAGGTACACCCATATGCTGTTAGGGAGGGAGTTCCAGGATTTTGACCAAGCGACAGTGAAGGAATGGTGATATATTTCCAAATCAGGATGGTGTGTGGCTTGACGAAGAACATGTAGTTGGTGATGTTCCCATGTGTCTGCAGTCCTAGTCCTTCTAAGTGATGGCGATCATGGGTTTGGAAGGTGCTGTCTAAGGAGCCTTGGTGAGTTCCTGCAGTGCATCTTGTAGATGATACACACTGCTGCTATTGTGTGTCAATGGTGGAGGGAGTGAATGTTTGCAGATGGGGTGCCAATCAAGCAGGGCTGCTTTGTCCTGGATGGTGTCAACTTCTTGAGAGTTGTGGGAGCTGCACTCACCCAGGCTAGTGGGGAGTATTCCATCACACTCCTGACTTGTGCCTTGTGTTTGACACTTCTTTTCACTGTGTTTCATGTTTTGAAACTGATGACAAGATGCACCCTGATTTCCTCCAACCATTTGGAAGCAGATTATTTACAGTTTTCATTGAGAATGGTGGCTATGTGCTATGTGACCAATACAAAATATCTTTGAAGTGGAATTTCATGATGGAAAATCTGACCTAACTGAGGAACATCAGTAAGCTTCAATATCTCCCTTTTTTGCATCAGAATTGTATGATAATTCAAGAGAATTAGAACATGGAGCAGTGTCATATTCTCTTTCCAATATCCCACTTCCTTGGGAAGCCACTTAGCCCCTGCTTGAAACGAGGAACTGAACAAGATAAATGAACATTCGAATTCGGAGCAGGAATAGGCCCTTCAGCTGCTCGAGCCTGCTCCGCTATTCAGTAAGACCATGGCCTCATTTCCATATTCCACCTATCCCTGATACTCTTAGATTCATGACTAACAAGGGAGTCAATATATCTTGGCCATAAAAATATTCCATGACCCTGCCTCCATAGCTGTCCAGGGAAGAGAGTTCCAAAGACTCTCATCCCTCAGAGAAAAAAATTTCTTTGCATCTCTGTCTTAAATGGAAAACCCCTTATTTTTAAATGGTGTTCTCTAGTTCTAGTCTCTCCCACATGGGGAAACATCCCTTCAGCATTCACCCCATCAAGTCCCCTCAGGATCTTACATGTTTCAATACAATCACCTCTCATTCTTCTAAACTCCAATGGATACAGGCCCAGCGTCTGTCCAGCTTTCCTCAGAAGATCATACTCACCCCCACCAACAACACCCCCTCCACCCCCCACATCCCTGGTCTCAGTTGAGTGAACCTTCTCTGAACTGCTTCTAATGCATTTATATCCTTTCTTAAATAAGGAGACCAAAATTGTACACAGTACTCCAGATGTGGCCTCACCAATGCCCTGTACAACTGTAGAAAAACATCCTGACTTTTATATTCCATTTCCCTTGCAATAAATGACAATATTCCATTTGACTTCCTAATCACTTGCTGCACCTCATACTAACATTTTGTGATTCAAGTACCATGATACCCTCTGTACCTCAGAGCTCTGTAATCTCTCTCCATTTAAATATTATGCTGTTTTTCTATTAAATGGACAAGTTCACATTTTCCCACATTATACTCCATCTGCCAATTTTTTGCCCACTCACTTAACCTATCTATGTCCCTTTGTAGATTCCTTATGTCCTCTTCACAGCTAGCTTTCCTACCTATCTTTGTGTCATCATCAAATTTAGCAACCAGGCATTCAGTCCCTTCATCCAAGTCATTTATATAAATTGTAACTAGTTGAGGCCCCAGCACTGATCCCTGTGGCATGCCACTCATTACTCATCACATCTTCCCAACCTGAAAATGAACCATTTATGCCTACTCTCTGTTTCCTGTTAGCTAGCCAGTTCCCTATCCATGCTAATACATTACCCCCTCTTATTTTGCATAGTAGTCTTTAATTTGGCACCTTGTCAAATGCCTTTTGGAAATCTAAGTAAAGCACATTCACAGGTTCCCCTTTATCGACGTTGCTTGTTACTTCCTCAAGGAACTCCAATAAATTAGTCAAACACAATTTCCCTTTCACAAAATTATGTTGACTCTTCTTGATTGCACTGAGATTTTCTAAGGGCCCCACTCTAACCTCATTAATAATAAATTCCAGCATTTTCTCTTTGACAGATGTCAAGCTAACTGGCCTGTAGTTATCTGCTTTCTGCCTCCTTTTCTTGAATAGAGGAACCACATTCTCTATTTTCCAATCTGATGGGACCTTTCCAGAATCTAGGGGATTTTCTACAATCTCTGCAGCCACTTCTTTTAAAACTCTAGGATGAAGTCCATCAGGACCTGTGGAATTGTCAGCTTTTAGCTCTAAAAATTTTCTTAGTACTTTTTCCCTGGTGATTGTAATTGTTTAAGTTCCTCCCTACCTTTCACCTCCTGATTCACAGTTATTTCTGGGATGCTATTAATATCCTCTACAGTGAAGACAGATGCAAAATATCTGTTCAATTCAATCACCATGTCCTTATTTTCCATTGTTAATTCCCCAGGCTCTGTCTCTAGAGGACCAACATGCATTTTACTTACTCTTTTCCTTTTTAAATAATTGTAGAATCTCTTACTATCTGTTTTTATATTTCTAGCTAGTTTTCTCTCGTACTCTAATTTCTTCCTCTTTATTAATCTTTTAGTCATTTTTTCTATTCTTCATACTCTGTCCAATCTTCTGACCTGCCATTTATCTTTGCAGAATTATATGCTTTTTCTTTCTATTTAATACTATCTTTCATTTCCTTAGTTAACCACAGATGGTGTATCTTTCACTTATAGAGTATTCCTTTCTCACTGGAATGTATCTTTTCTATGTATTCTGGAATATTTCCTTTAATGTCTGCCACTGCATCTTTGCTGACCTATCCCTTAACCTAATTTCCCAGTTCATTTTAGCTAGCTCTGTCTTCACACCCTCAGAATTGCCCTAATTTAAGTTTAAAACACTAGCCTTAGATCCATTCCTCTCTCCCTCAAACTGAATGTGAAATTCAATCATATCATGATCACTGCTATTAGGCTCACGTTCACTATGCGGTCATTCATTAATCCTGTCTCTGTGCACATTACCTGATCTAGTATATAGCCTGCTCTCTGATACTAGAATGTGCTGCTTGAAGAAACTGTCCCAAAAACACTCTGTGAACTCATCATCCAGGCTACCTTTGGCAGTCTGATTTGTCCAATCTATATGTAAATTTAAATCATCCATGATTATCACCATATCTTTCTCATTATTTACCCTATTATTTCTTCCTGTATACCCCATCCTACAGTGTGGTTACTGCTAGGGGCCTATAAATCACTCCCACAAGTAGCTTCTTACCTTTACTATTTCTCATCTCTACACAAACTGATTCTACATCTTGATCTCCAGAACTAAAGTCACCTCTCTCTATTGTACCAATGTCATTCTTAATTAACAGAGCTACCCTGCATCTTTTCCTAGCTTCCTGTCCTTCCTAAATGTCATGTACTTTTGAATATTCAGGTCCCAGTCTGTGTCATTTTGCAACCATGTCTCAGTAATGGTTATCAGATCATACATATTTATTTCTAGTTGAGCTGTCAATTCATCTGTTTTGCTATGAATGCTACATGCATTCAGATACAGAGCCTTCAACTCTGTCCTTTTGCCTTTTTTTGCGATCTCTTTTACATGTGCAGTTGCCTCCATGAACCATGGACATGCAAATGTTCACCCCCGCCCACACCTGATCCCATCCCCCATGCGAAAATGGTGGATGGGAGGCTGAAGGGCAGGTCTTCCAGAACTGAGGCTCCTGTGCCATTTTTCCTAAGGCACAGAGACTTTCCAACTCCACAAAAATTCAGGCCCAATTCTTTTCACAGTGCTTCAAATGTGATCTAATTAGGTTCTATACAAGCTTAACCAGCTTCTGTGTTCAACTCTATCCCTCTAGAAATCAACTTCAATGCTTGCTTTGTTTTTTGTGGTTTTGTCTGTGTTGCTACTTATAATGATTTGGGAATGTATCATTCATATGTTTTAAATTTGAAAAAGTTATTTTTCTTTCTGCTATAATAAAGTCTAGCCTTTCAAATGGGGCTTCTAACTGATTAATGTATAGCTGCTGCTAAAGAGGCAATTTCCTTGTTTCCTTGGCTGTTGTCATGTATATTTCAGGTTTTGTTTTAAATTGAAGATGCAGGAAATTACAAATAGATCCTTGCTTTAATCATGGAGTAAAACAGTTTCCTTTAGAAACTGGATAGTGATGATTCAACTAGTAGTGGACACAGTGTCAGCTCAATAGCAAAAAGCTGTGGTGTTCATAGCTACTGACTACTTTCCACCTTTTAACATTGATTTCATGTTTCTTCAGATTCAATTCTAAATAGATCAACATATTTGAAAGTAGCAAAAGATTGGTGAAAACTAGTTTGTGGCTTTTCAGAATTGGTTTAAAGAATACCAACTCCACCCTTCCCAAAAATATCAGATCTTTTCCAATGATTCACAAAGTTAAAAGAATAAGCCATTCCGAGGCCATGTAATCTTAATTCTGAAGTATTCCACACAAAAGAATATCTAATTTTCCTGAATTCTCTTCCTGTACTGTGAATTAACCAGACTTAACAGAGTCTGAGTGAAGGTTTTTCTCTACTTATGGTTATTTTTGAGTAAGTTTGTCAGAGGTTTCAATGGATTTGTTAAGTTCTATTAAGTACTGTGGATATGTTTACAAGTTGTTCTGACACAAGATGTACCTTTTAGGCCATCAAATATTTATAAATTGTAGTAAATGATGCATTTTAATTCATTAAAGCAAGTTATCATGTTGGTGACTTTGAAATCATTAATAATACTGACAAAAACGGGTCTAAACATTAAATTGTTAACAGCTAAATCTCACAGCAAATTGCTTTCATTTTGCAATGTGAATAGTGACCTTTCACACACTCTTTAACCTCCAATATATCATTTAAACCGTGGCAAACACATTGAAATTCCTGGAAATAAATCTCTTCATGAGATGAGCTTTGCAAAAGAAAACTGCAAATTTCTGAACTGACTTGCGAGTGCTGAAAATCAGGCAGGAATGTTCTCGGCTATCAATCATAACTTTTTCCATCAGTTTCACTCCCTATTTATTCACTAAATGAATGGTGGTTGTTCAGTGGCTTTCATTTTCAGCTTAATTATGAAGGTGAATGTCTTCAGCTTTCTCCCACTCTCCACTGGAAGTTCTGCAGAAAACCTGCTAATGTAAATATCTATGGAAATTACACAGGCTGAGTGGGGAAAATCCCTGTGTGAATTAACCCCCAGGTCACTCAAAGGGGATATTATAAGGAAAGGTTGAGCAGGTTGGATCTATACCCATTAGAGTTTAAAAGAATGAGAGGTGATCTTATAACACATGTAAGATTGTGGATGCTGATGAGAATGTTTCCTGTGATTGGGGAGTCCAGAACTAGGGACACAGTTTAAAAATTAGGGGTCTCCCATTAAGACTGAGATGAGAATTTTTTCCTCTCAGAGGGTCATTAGTGTGTGGAATTCTCTTCCACAGAGAGCAATGGAGGCTGGGTCATTGAATATATTCAAGGCAGCATCAGACAGATTTTTGATCGACAAAGGAGTCAAGAGTCATGAGAAGCAGACAGGAGAGTGCAATTGGTGCTGCCATCAGATCGGCCGTGATCTTTGGCAGAGCAGACCTGAGGGGCCATTTGGCCTACTCCTGCCATTGTGGGAATTTTAACTCTGTGGTGTGGAAGCAGCCTGGTGAGCAACTGGTGAGACTGATTTTTTTTAATTCATTCATGGATGTCACCAGCTCAGCCAGCATCTATTGCCCATTCTTTCTTTGATCAGAGGGCATTTAAGAGTCAGCCACATTGCTGTGGATCTGGAGTCATGTGTAGGCCAGACCAGGTATGGATGGCAGATTCCCTTCCCTAAAGGTCACTAGTGAACCCGATGGGAATTTACAACAATCAACAATGGTTTCACTTTTAATCCAGGTTTTTTATTGAATTCAAGTTTCATAATCTGCCATGGCGGGATTCGAACACAGGTCCCCAGAGCATTACCCAGTGAGAATACCATTACGCCACTATGATCAACTTCCCCATTAAATAGAGGAATGTTGAGTGGCCTAGGTCCTTCCACCAGGCTCTAGGTTAAGTGTCAGTGTGGACTAATAGGGTAATGGAATTCCAGGGCAGTCAGTGGCTTGTGATAGAGCTTTCTGGCCAGGGGAGACTTATACCTTCCCTGTTCACACTCGTGCTCTTCCTGATCCTCAAGGGAATCATTTACTGGTTATTGCTGCTGAAGTAGTTCCTACAAGTGTCTTTCTCTTCTGATTTAGGCTGGAATTAAAGTTTCATTGAGATATTTGTAGCCCTGTACCAGGCTCCCATTGGGTGCCTCATATGTCTGAAAAAAAAGCATTTTAAAATGGGACACGGCAGAGATAGAGTGTGAGTTTCATCCATTTCATTCTCACTGTCCAGCTGCTCAATCTCCATCAGGTGTGGGGTTGGTACAGTTTATGTGGCCTCACCAGCAATGAACATTTCAACAAACACAAAACTGTTAAATGTGATCATCAGAACCTATTTTATAAATCAGAGTTTAAATCTCTCTCTACATCCTTAAGGAAAATCTCAGTGTCAATCAAGTGGTGACACAATTGACCAATCAATTTTTGAAAAATTTGTGAGACATGATAACAATTCAGACCCAAATGGCTTAGGCATCCAGCAATCTACTGATACAATAGGATAGATTGCCTGTGTGTTAAAGTGGATCTTATACTCCTTACAGAACACACCTGGGCATCAACCATTGAAATGAGTGGGATTAAATTAGACAGCTTCTATAAGGTATGTGTGGTCCACCTAAGTGGGTTAGCCCCATGGGTGAAGACCCCATTGTATTGTTAGATTCTATATTGTTTTCAAAGCCAAGGCCAAAAACAAAAGCTGGCAGAAACTATGGAAAAGCTGATTTTGGACTTGAGAAAAGAACATCAGGGAAAAGTAATGGGAAGCTGCATTTAAAAATAGAACCACGGAAGAAAAGGGGAAATTAAGTTTAGGTAACTAAAGATGATGAATAAAGAAAGTACATTCTGCTTTTTCTTAAAAAGAGAGGCATTGCAGGAGCCCGGCTGCAGTAATTTAATATTAAAAAGAACAAATACTTTTAAACATACAAATGAAGATTTATGGAAAAGACAATTGCAGATAGCAAAAGAAACTTTTAGAAAAGGAATGAGGGAGCTTGATTAATTGCAAATGGATATAAACATTTTATAGCCATGTAAACATTGGAGAGAATGTTAGAGGAAGGCAGGGCCATGAAAGGAGTAAATTAAAGTGTTATCAGGATAGGGCAGATTGAACAGATCTTCAAATTAATTTCATAAAGGAGGAAGAGGGGCAAATTCTGTCCAAATGATGCATTTAGAAAGGAAAGCTGCGAAGAGGCAATATATATTAAGTGGTTCAATTTAAGGATATGCAGGTACAGAAAGGTGACAGAACAAGTTGATAAGGCTGTTAAAATATATGGCCTTATAAGTGAAGGCATAGAGTACAAAAGCAACAAAGTTGGGATAACCATTTACAAACCACTGGTTAGGCCCCAGATGGAGTGTTGTGTCAAATTCTAGCCACCACACTTTAAAAAGAACACCATGGACTTAGTGAAGGTGCAAAGGAGATTTATTAGACTGGTATCAGGGATGACGAACTTCAATTATGTGGAGACTCTCTGACTGTTCCCTTAGCACAGAGAAGGTTAAGGGGAGATTTAACAGAGATGTTCAAAAACATGAACGGTTTTGATAGAGTAAATAAGGAGAAATCTTCTTCCAGTGACAGGAGTCAGAACCAGAGGATGTGGATTTAAGATCTTTGGGAAAAAGCCAAGGGAATTAGTTTACACAGCAAGTTGCTGTGATCTGGAATGCGCTGCCTGAAAGGGTGATGGAAGCAGGAAATTAAATAAATACTTGAATTGAAGAATTTTCAGGCTAAAGGGAAAATGCAGGAGGACTACTTGGTTAGCTCTTTTAAAGAATCAGCACAGGCATGATGGGCTGAATAGCATCTTGCTGAATGGTTCTATGAAAGTCTAATGACTAATATGGTGAAACCATCAAGGAGATTTGGACTGGTTATGTAAGTATATACACAACTTAATAATAAATGTGTCCTGCAGAAATGGGAGAAATGAATATACACAAGACTTTTGGGCCAGACGGGGATGTAGGTTAGTGCTCTTAAAGAATTAGAGGAGGAAATAGATTGCTGTTTTTGCAGTGCTCCGTAAATATTGAAGTAGTGTTTGACTAATGGAGCATGGTAAATATCCCAACATTTATAAAAGGAGCAAAGCAAAACCCTGGCAATTACAAACTGCTTAAAATACACAGGGAGCAACATATTTCAGATCATTAAATGAGATATAGTAAGTAACAGCTAAAGAGCAGTGTAGCATAGGGAGTAATAAGAAATGCTGGGTCATGTCTTAAACCTACCAAAATTCTTTGAGGAGGTAACTAAGCTACTGAAGGAGGATAATCTGGTAGAGGTAGTTTACTTGGATTTTCAAAAGGTCTTGCGTACAGATAGCAGGAGAGGCTTAAGCATTTTGACACTGATGTTAAATTTATTAGATTGAGATCTGGTTTAACCAGGGAAGGAAAAAGCTAGAGACGAATGGAAAATGCTGTTCCTGAAACAATATTTATCAGTAACAGCATTGGAACATGGGGAGGTCATTCAGTTCCTCAATCCTGTTCCACCGGTCAGTTACCAGGACACCGGGGGTAACTCCCCTGCTCTTCTTCAAAATAGTATCATAGGGTCTTTTATATCCACCTGTAAATGGGCAGACATGGCCTCAGTTTAACATTCCATCTAAAAGAAGCCACCTGCAACAGTGTAGCACTTCCTCAGTATGGCACTGGAGTGTTGATTTTTGTGCTCGAACCCACAACCTTCTGACTCAGAAATACAAGTGCTACCCATAGGGCCGGTGCCTTGGTTAGTGCTGTAGAAATGAAAATGTGCCGTATAAGAGGCAGTTCTTGTTTTTTTATTCACACCAAATTTACAAAACAGCTGGTAATTTTACAATTAAATATTTAGCAAATAGAAATTTGACGGGAGGTTCAACTGAACAATTGATGAGCGTTATGGCTCCAACATCCACATGTTTCACTGTGGTAAGATGAGCTTTCGTAGACAGTTCTTACTCTGCATTAAAGGTAATATTGTAATGTCTGGAGGTCTCATCGCTTAGTGGTCAGTGTTCCTGCCTCTGAACTGGAAACTCCAGGATTAAGTCCCACTCCAGGGCTTGCTTACCATGGAAAAAGCATTCATGAGACATTTCAAACAGATTGATTACTAACCTTCCAAACCCTCCCCACTGTTCCTGCAGGGGAAAAAGTATGTGTGAAGATATGAAGCAAAATATTAATACTGGGTCAAAGCCTATTATAAATTAAGAGGTTAGTAATAATTAAAAGATTACACAATAGTGTAACAAATTTAGAAAGGATTCACTGTTTCTGGTAATAACAATTTACTTCAGTCGTTGAGCTTACTGTGGGTGTTTTTGTATTCATATTGATGGGAAGATGAGTTTTGTATACATTTTCTCAGGCCAGAACTCCTGATTGCTTATTTTCCCCTTGCAGAATTAAAATTCTTCCAGATCAGGCCTTGCAAATACTTATGCCAAATGAGTCTGATGTGGGAGTCTACACTTGCACTGCTACGAATCCAATTGGCTTAGATTCCTTGTCCACCAAAGTTGCCATAACAGGTTTGCTACAATTATAATCAATCATATGTCTTAGTTTCCTGAAGTAATTGACAATTTTATCAGTTTATGCAGTGACAATTTGTCATTTTCTAATGGGGCATAAAAGCTCATTGGCAACGATTTCAGTTGTCAGGTCAATTGAACCAGGATGGGAGTTGTAATCGAAGCATTAAACTACAGCTGCTGAAATTCTAGAAACTACAACTGTTAATATAAGTGGTGATATCTACATTAAATTCAATGTTTTGTTTGGAAAATGTAGTTCATCAATTAAAGTTTCCTCAATATTTAGTGATTACGTACCATACCATCTGCTTTGTTTTCTGTAGGGAAGCCAGTAATTAGGGTGTCCAAACATGACTTGGTGAATTTTAATTCGACATCTGTCAGGGTGAATGTGGGAAGTGTTGTGAAAGCCAGGTTGAGAGCCAATATCACAATCATGTGCCAAGTCAATGGTAAGACTGTCTTTAAATTTATACATATTGTTTCAAATGTTAATTAAACAAAGAATTATCTAGAAATGTTTAATGTATTTTAAAGTTTTAAGGGTAGAGCTTTCTCATGAATTGTACATTACAAGAAATTACCAAGTGGATCCAATGAACCTGTTCATAGCTCTTTAGCTAAACAGTATTTCTACCAAACACTAAACTGACTGTGGCTTGCAGCTCAGTAAGATATTCCTTCTGGATGGTGGTTAAATAGTATTATAAAAATGGGCTAACATGTCTGTACTGAAGTTCTGAGATTTCTAGGGGAGAAAATTGCTGCAGTTGCTTTTTATGTCAGAATTGCACTTGAATTAAGTTAAGCTTGTAGAAAAGTGAAGAAGTTACCCACACGACTCTCAAACCAGGCTGAGTACAGAAACTTTGAATGTCTACCCACTTTGTCTGAAGTATTCGCTTTTACTGAAACTGTTAGAAAAACGCACTTTCAGCTGTGGCGCTAAGAAAGGATTCTGCAAGCTGTCTTTGAGCTGTTTGTTTCCTACCCTTCAGTAAAGGAGCCCTTACCGTGGTATTGACTGTGGGTGTGCTCATATACGTGCACTAAAGGAGGAAGAATAGGAGGGAGGTATTCAGGATAAGGAGAAGACCAGCTAGAGGAGTCTATAGATCATGATGCTGACTCCATGGTGTCTCAGAAAAGATCCATTTCAGGGACATTGGGTGGGATATTCCAGCCTGGCCCATGGCAGGCATCATGGTGGGTGGGGAGCAAAAAATATCATGAGATCAGAAAAATAAGTTTACCGCTGTCAATGGCGGCTGCCTTTCCCAACATGGCACATCAGATTCCAGAAGCCTGTTAGGATTGTAGTGCTGGATGGGTCACTGAAGAGGAGCATCAGACCCCCCTCAAATAATCTCATTTCCTGAATGAACATTTACCCTCATATTTATTCCAAAGAATGTAGTATTAGAGTGCAATGAATGAGGGTCCCAGCACCTGGGCTGAAAGCAGCACATCCAAGCACCTGGCCAAAGCAATGTCATAACAGTCGGCCATGTTGGGAGGGGCCCACATCAGCCATCATTTCGGTGTGATTAGTTTCCAACACAGGAACAAAGCCCGTGAACCCACATTCACTGATGAGCCATTGACAGAAAGAGGACCCTCGGAGACTAACGCTGACACTTGTCACTTCCTCACTGATACTGCAGAGAGGAGACCATCAGGAAGACGGAGGCTGGATTTATCACAACCTGCAATACCGCTTACAGGCAGGAGAGGAGGAGGAGAAGATGCGACAGAGGCACCTGGATTGCCAAAGGGAGGAGCAATACCCTCAAGACCAAGGGGCAGCAGGGACCCCTCCAGACACTGGGGATGAGACCCACAGACACATCGTGAGTAGGTGCCTTGCAAGAAGTCGTGTGTCTTATCTGCAGATGAGCGAGAGACAGTGTCACTGACAGCTCCGCATGTCTGGGGATCTGGCTACTCATATTTGCCACATTCTCCAGGAATTGGTGCCATGGGACTGGGAGGCCATCCGTTGCCCATGGCTCTGAGAGACAGCCATTCTAAACCTCCATGCCAGTGGCTCTTTCCAGGACTCCACTGGGGACCTCTGTGGGATCTTTCAAGAGTCGATGCACAAATGCATTCGTGAGGTAACAGATGCCCTTTTTGCCAAAGCTCACAATTACATCAACTCCAACAGAGATCAAGCAAGCCAGGACACCAGAGCACTGGGCTTTGCTGAGATTTACAGATTCCCACAGGGTGCAGGGTGCCATCAACTGCACTCATGTGGCTATAAAATCTCCCTGATAACAGGCACTCCAATACAAAAACCGGAAAGGTTTCCACTTGCGCAATGGACAGCTGGTCTGTGACCATGAGAAACTGATCCTGCAGGTTTGCACCAGACACCCAGGAAGCATCCATGACTCACACATCTTGAGCAGATCCCAGACATCTTCAAGGGACCACACAGGATCCAGGGCTGGCTCCTTGGTGACAAAGGGTAACTGCCCATGTAGCAGTCACAGAATCCTGCAGAGAGAAGGTATAACAAAGCTCATGGCACTAGCAGCACATTGGTGGAGCACACCATTGAGATCCTAAAGATGCGATTCTGATGTGCAGACAGATCTGGTGGAGCACTCTAGTACACTCCCCAGAGAGTCTCATGGATCATTGTGGTTTGCTGTGCGCTGCACAACCTGGTGCTGCAAAGTGGGGAGGACTTGCCAGATGATGAGATGATGATGAGGAGGACCTTGAAGGGGATGAGGGCATTGAGTTGGAGAAAGCCGAGGCTGCAGGAGAAGAGGCCATAGCACAGGCCAATGAGGCAGGTCTGCACACGAGACCCTCGTAGCCACCAGATTTCATGAGGAGGGTGACGAGATGCAGTGAGTACCCTCTTGGACAAGTGCCCTCCATCAATGGCCCACATGAACACCAGTGTTGCTATTCATCCCATTTCACTCATGCACTTCAAAATAAGAGTGAATAGATACACATTAGGTGCACATTGTCCTGATCCTATGAAGATGATGAAGCCCCAGCAGGGTGTGTCCTTGCTGAGATGAGGTGTTAACTGGAGGAGGAAGTCCCAGCATCAGACATCAGAAGTTCCTGTCTCTTCAAGCGTCTCTCCAGCATCCCATTCACAATGGCAGCCTACAATAGCCAGGAACTGTTCCACTGTCCTCAATGGGCTCGTAGTTTTATGCCTTCAATCTGAGAAAGCAGCTCAAGGAGATCCATCTCCAGCAATGGGACAACGCATTCTATGTAACATCGATGGTGACACTGATCAGTGACACTTGGCCAAGGCAGCCGGGGATGGAGCAGGTCTGCCTCTATTCTGAGATGACTCAATCCTCTGTGTCACTTTCTTCTCTATCACATTAACATCTGGCACTCTCAGTTAGGGATATTGGCCTGCTTTTATCCTCACTTTACTATGCATGTGGATCACCTGAACATACAAACATACGACATAGGAGTAGAAGTAGGCCATTCGGCCCCTCAAGCCTGCTACGCCACTCAATAAGATTATGGCTGATTTGTTTGTGTTTTGAGTTCTACATTCCCATCTACCCCCGCTAATCTTCGATTCCTTTGCCTAACAAAAGTCTACCTAACTCCACCTTGAAGATGACAATGTTCAAACACTTGCTTCCAGACATTGAGATGTTTCCTCTTTAAGACACACATTGTTCCCTCCTGCCCAGCCCTGGTCTTTGCGAATTCCTAAATTCTCAGACACCAGGAGGTCCTCAAGGTGACGAGTCATTGCTAACAAAGAGCAGATTCAACTTCAGTACATCCTCACTCCTATCCCACTGCTCCCCTCAACATTGTCTAAAGTTATGATATGCACTTCCAGAGCTTGCTGAAAGGCTGTGCTGACTGCCAAACATCACC
Organism: Carcharodon carcharias; assembly: GCF_017639515.1. Lineage (NCBI taxonomy): Eukaryota > Metazoa > Chordata > Chondrichthyes > Lamniformes > Lamnidae > Carcharodon > Carcharodon carcharias. The sequence goes on from NC_054470.1 coordinate 122,811,325, forward strand.
ATTTTCAATTAGCATCACTTGTCTCGGCGAGTGTTTAGGTGATGGGATCAATAGCGCTGCATCCCAACATTGCAATGCCAGCCTTGTGGCTGCAAACAGACAATTACAGATGGAAAACCATTCAAGGTTGTAAGATTGAGCATCAGGGCAAGAATGTGGCTGAAAGGGGCAGAGTTTCAGCACGTTGAGGTGGCAGGGTGCCCCACTTATTAGTGAGCTCAGCAGATGTACACTCAGAAAGTTGGAAATGAGGTTGACAGACAGCAGTGCACACAAGCTCTAAGTATGGGCTCAGAGATTGAAAACCCTGCTGGATGACAGAGAGCACATGGAGTTCCAGGATATATGACCCTTCTACATGTGTAAACATGTCTCTCCTTGTTCACCACACCTTCACCTTTCAAGAATGAAGACGAAATAGGAGAACACCTCTGCCTCAATCTTACACAGTCAAGAATAAACAGGACATGACCCTGCAAAGCATGTGAACGAGGTTCCTCCCACAAACACACTTAACTTTAAGGTCGAGACATCACTGATGTTGAGAATGATTTGTAAAAGGGGGCACACACTGTGGTATTATGGAAGCACACTACATAGAAGAGAGACCAATGATAGTGGCATCTGCAATGGGTAAGGGGAGGGACCATGGATGACAGCAACACAGCTCATCATAAAAAACGGAGATGTGAAATAGCTGTGATTCTATTTACATGTTGTTACTGTTGTGCTCCTTAATGTTTTTAACTTTCCTAACCTTACTGCTACATCTGGGTGCTTGCCTGACATCGGCAGCAGAGTTGTGACCGACCCCCTCACCTCCAGCCTGAGAGCGACCAACCCCTCTCCCCGGATTCACTGGGAGTGACCGCCGAGTCCTCCCCCGGACTCACTGGGAGTGACTGCCGAATCCTCCCCCGGAATCACTGGGAGTGACTGCCCTCTCCCCCGGACTCACTGGGAGTGACCACTCCCCTCTCCCCCAGACTCACAAGGAGTGAGCGGCCCCCTCTCCCCTGGACTCACAGGGAGTGACCGCCCCCCTCTCCCCCGGACTCACTGGGAGTGACCGCCCCTCTCCCCCGGACTCACTGGGAGTGACCGTCCCCCTGTCCCCCGGACTCACAGGGAGTGACCACCCCCCTCTCACCCAGACTCACTAGGAGTTACCACCCTCCTCTCCCCAAGACTCATTGGGAGTGACCGCCACCCTCTTCCCCAGACTCACTGGGAGTCACCGTCCCCTCTCTGTGTATCTGGCCTAAGTTCCTGCCCTGAGCTGGTGATGGACACATTTGCAACAGCGGACATCAGCACATTGGAAATTTAAACTTCCCGGGTAATTTCCACACATGTGAGTGCATCAGGGTCTCCGCAAGATCCCAACGTCCATCTCCCAATTTGCATCCAATCGATGCAGCCGTTTATCTCCCAGTATATGTCCAATCTCTGATTGGCTGTTTGGAAAACATTAAAAAACCGTTCTGATTTTTGTAAAGACTCTGCTACCCTCCTGGTGGAACCACGTGTGCATGGAAATGGGCATCAAATTGGAATTAACGGCCTGGATCTTCCTCAAAGCGGCAATCAACATCGAACTGCCACTCCGCTTGAACTTTTCCATGCCTGGACATTGCTCCACATTTCTTGCTGGGTCTCCTGAGCCCGACTGCCCCCGAAATGCAGAATGCAGTGTCCGTTAGAGAACTCCATCGTAAGGCTGTAGAGTCAGGGGAAGACAAGACACGACCCAATTTATGGCACTAGCTGCCATATGGTAAATTCAAATCTCCAGTGTGAATGTCAATGAGTGAATGGGTAGGTGGGTTAAATAAGTGGGTTTGGTGGCAGGTGGGTTGGGAGAGATAGTCGGGTCAGGGACTGGACAGGTTGGATCGTGAGGCAGGGCCATCAGGAGGTTCATCAGGGGGGTCGGGGGGTAGTTACATATGAACAAGGGGCAGGAGTAGGCCATTCAGCCCCTTGAGCCTGCTGCATTATTTAATAAGATCATGGCTGATCTGATAGGAACCTGAGATCTGCATCCTGCCTACCTCTGATAACCTATCACCCCCTTGCTTACCAAGAATCTATCCACCTCTGCCGTAAAAATATTCAAAGACTCTGCTTCCACCACCTTTTCAGAAAGAGAGTTCCATAGATTCACGACCCTCTGAAAGAAAAAAAAAATTGTTTTAAATGGGGGATCAGTTCTGTTGTTACCCAGGGGTTAGCCTAGAATTTTTCTGTTTAACGTTTCTTGGGTAACTATTCAGGTGGGTCCCACAGTACTGTCCGAAGTCTCCGACTGTAACTTAGAGTTGGAGACATTTGCTGAGGATCCCTGGGAGCAGGGGAAGTGCCCTTCATAAGTTCAAACTTCCCGGGTAATTCCCAAGGAGGTCAGTTCATCGGGACTTCCGCAGGGTCCTGACACACATCTTGGATCATACATCTGGTCCCTGACAATCTGGAGACTGAAAGATCTGGGTCATTGTGGCACAAAATTGCATTTTAAACATAATTCATCTGTTAATCATTTGCAAAATATCCCAGGGCAAAGAACTTTAATATCCAGATTGTACTTTTGAAAGATATTTTATGGATTAATTTTTAATTTATTGATATTATATCAGAAAGGTGTGTTTTTTTGTTACAGATTTTCTTTGGGAACAGTACATTGTTATATATGATATTTTATGACATACCTAGTTTAAGGGTATGTTATCCATGGTGCAGAATGACAAGTTTGCCATGTAGTGTAATGGGCTGACTGGCGAGGTAGCCAAGTGGCTTATATGAGGAAAAGCGACCATTTTCATTTGCACTTGTCTACAGAGACATGTGCTAATGAGCTCTTGTAGTGCTGCCATAGCTGTGTAAGTTACTAGGCTTGCACAGAGTCCATGTAATGTAGAAGGTATGAGGCATGAGTCATTCTCAAGCAGGCTTTGAAAATTTGTAGCCAGAGTACATAATGAGGAAAAGTCTTGGGATGAACACAGTCAAGGAAACCAAAATGATATACAAATCAAGTGCTTAAATGTTATAATTTCAACAAATTGTGTGATGTATAGAACCATAGGCATTTACAGCAAGGAGGAGGACAGTCAGCCCATTATAACTGCTGGTTTCTTGCTAAGACAATCCAAAAGAAAAACAGTTGCCCCACTCCCTGAGTCACATTGATGTATTCTGTTACAGTGCTGCTTTGGGTTGATGGATGGCACCTAATATCTAAACTGTAACTTCTTCCAAGCAATTCTCTTGTTGAAGGAGCTAGCTGCAGGGTTTCATTGTTGGGATAGGAATGGTCCTGCCCTTTTTTGGGGCTTGCACAGCAATGGTCCCTTATTATGTGAATCAGCCACATTGGGTAGTACCTGACTGGTGGTATCTACTTGCAGCTCTCTGCCTGTGTCTCCATGTACTCCACATGAGCTGGTCTATTAATTGCATACTTTCTCCCTCTGCCGTATTTTACATTAAGCAGGAAGTTGCTCTTGGGAAACTCAGCTTCATGAATTGAGCTCTAATTCATTATACTTTGCAACCAGGAGTTGCTGATGTCCAGATGTGCAGAGCTGCTGCTGTGAATTCATGTCATCTACCCGTTCCATTTACTAATACCTCAAGGGCTCATAGGAGAAGCAGCTTATACACTTGAGTGCACCTATTTCTGTAAATACATCCAATACAGACCATTCTATTCTGACTGGCTGGAGAACCAATGTTAGAATCTTTTAGAAATCACACCTCCAACAAGGAAAACAAATCATTTTTAAAATGCGAAACTGAATGTTACTGGATTCCATGTTTGTCTGTGCTCTGGACCATAGCTGTTTCAGTTCCGAGGGCAGGGTGTGTAATCCCTACGGTATTATTCCTTAGAAATCTTAAAAAATGCTGAACATTTGTAACCTTCAGGAATTGAAATGTTATTGAAACCCTCAAATGGTTAATGAATGAAGTTTTTGAAAGCACCTTTATTTATAGATATGCGTAAATTTATAATTGTTAATGTTCAATTTCTTGCCTTGTAATAATACTGACTGTACAAACTTTAAAGAACAGAGAAAAATATGGTCTTAAAGTTCTAGAAGGAATAGCAAACTAATCATGAGATGCAGAAACAGATGCATTGACCTGACTGGCCAGTACAGTCTTAGTTTCAGTTTCTTTGCAGTAAATTGCCTGATCAGGTGCTGAAAATAACTCGCAAGTTAGCACCACAATTATATGTGGAGTAAATAGCGAGATAAATGAGCTCAGAAAGGTCAAGAAAGGAATTATGGCAAGTCATTCATTTGCCACATGAGGAAATACAAGCCGATGAATGCAGATGGATCTGATTTAATTTACTACTTAGAGCTGGCTTTACATTTGATCACTTAACATATTCTACAATTTGTGAATGCAGCAAAATGTCTTTGTTTTATCCTCCTAAAAATTTTAAAAAGTTATATTTATTTTGATTCTTCACGGCTTATTGTTTTACAGGTGTTCCTGAGCCTACAGTCAGCTGGACAAAATACCAGGGTTCACTTGATGGGAATGTTCTGCTTTTCCAGAATGGATCTCTCTCAATAATTAATGCCAATTTAGCAAATCAGGGATTATACTCTTGTCATGCATCAAACACTCTTGGCCAAGTGATGGCAACAACAAATCTGCTATTACACGGTAAGAAAATGCATTCGTTCAGGACATTACATTTTACTCATTAATCAGCAATCACCAGAGATTTCTAATGATTAGGAATAGTACTGATGGAGGGCAGCATTCAGCATTGTCATTGCTCTCCATTATTTCTCTGCCTTCAAGCATTTCATTTCCACTATCAGCTCATTCCTGTGGTTTCTTTTAATTGATAACTCCTCCTCTCCTTAAAGTGATCATGGGTAGCCTGTCTCAAAATGTAAATATTGATTTTTGTGTCAGATTTTGTCTGAGTGTTCCCCTGGGCTCCACAAAAATGCTCCAGCTCGCTTCTCCTCCCCTTCCCACCCCACCTCACCAACCTCACTATCCCCCACCCCCATCTTTTTCTTCTTCCTCCCTACCCTCTCTTCCTTCATCAGTCCTGCTGTCTGCTCTCCTTTGCAGCCCCCCATCCTTCCCATCTTCTTCCCCACACTACCAGTGCTACCCTCTCTGTGTCCCCCTTCCTCTTCCTTCCTGCACGAACCCTGTCCCCATTGCCCTGCTTCTCCCGCTTTCTTCCATTCTGTTCTCACTTTGCACTTGCTGCTAGTCTCCTTGTCTAATTAATTTGATGTTAACATGAGGTCAAAGTATGAGGTCAAAGTAATGATGAAAATTGTACAATACACTACTCTCAGCCCTTTATGTGGTTTTGTCTTTGTGGCAGTTGGTCATATTTTTTGATGTAATTTCCATGGCTCTTGTGGCAGTTTGATGATGAGGAAATCAGTTTGAGTAAACACTGTAGACTGTGCTGCAGTTTCTCAATGAGTTTGTGATCTTATTGTAAGGTGTATGGATGCAATTTTCAAATTCCTATGTGATGGGTATCACAGTTCAGTGACCTCATGCCAAATCTCACTAGCTGTTTAAATATCTTATTTTCTACCAATCTTTCAGTAAAACACATTCTATTCAATACATTACAGATCCCCCAAGAGTCTCACTCGAATTGAAGGACTTGCTCCAACAGTTTGCACTCACTGGGTCTGAAGCTTACACAATATTTGCTACTATTCCTGGAATTAAAGAAGTGTTGAGTTCTGGAAGCAGTGTTCTGGTTGGTAAGCGGTGTATTTTATGGACTGAGTCATTCTTTATATAAAGTGCACATAAACTCCAGTCCTTCATAACAATTGTTATCATTCACGCTCAGGCAAAATGGGAAGGAGGGTAGTAACAGAGACTGTGATCAGAAACAGATGACTGGGTGAGGGCTTGTTTCTGTAACCAGAGCAGAGCCAGCAAGTGAAGACATTCATTACTATATCATTATTCCAGTACAGAGAAGAATGTCAGAATGTCAGGCTTTTAAAATACTGTTAACCTGGAAAGTGTTTGGGAAATATCACCTCATTAAGGAGATTGAAAATTTAAAATAAATGGGTTTCAAAGAAGAGCCATTGGACTTGAAATGTTAACTCTGTTTCTCTCTCCACAGATGCTGCCAGACCTGCTGAGTTTTTCCAGCATTTCCTGCTTTTATTTTGTCTTGTGATGCTGAAAGATAGCACATATAGAATGTTGTGATGTTTGAAACTAGATAGAGCTCCTGTCTGTGAGAAATACAACCCTTGCATTTCTATCAAGCATAAAGCGGTAAGGTGCTTCATATATAGTTAATTAAATGTGGTTGTTACGTAGGAAAACATAGCAACACACATTTTTATAGAATCATAAAGCACAGAAGGAGGCCACTCAGCTCATTGTATCTGTGTCGGTTCTTTGAAAGATCTCTCTGATCAGTGCCAACAATCTTTCCCAACAAAATCTCACAAACAGATACGGATGAATAACCAATCAAATCTGCTTTTGGGTCTTATTGCCTGAGGAAGAAATGACAGTCCACACATTGGGAGGACTCTTTGCACTTTTTCCAATAGTGCCATAGGATCTTTAACATCTCATTCAAAGAAGAGAACCTCTCTCAGTGCTACACTGGAATTTTTACCCTGGATTATACACTTCAAACCCTGAACAAACAACCTTCATTCCCAGAGGAAAGAGTACAACCAACTGTCAGAATAACGGGGCCAACATTCCACTGACTCCATTCAGTCAAAGGAAGTCACTTGACTCAATGAGACTCTAACCACATCCCACATTATTGGAGGAGGGGTTTATTAAGACAGTTAGAAAGCAGAATTAGCAAATGCTCCCCAGAGAGTCTCATAATATTGGTGAAGTGCCCAGGTCAGTCCTACGGAGCAGAGAGGGCATGAAAATGTCCAACACCAGAGAAGCCACCAGGCCATCTGTTTGAGGTAGCTATGCCCCTCTGGAATAAATTCACTTTTCCTTCGGGCAGTTTGAGGTGCATGTGTGTGTGTTCTGGTGTGTGTGTTCTGCTCTGCTCAAAGAGAAAAGTGAAAGTAAGACTTGATTATATAGGACACTTCCCTTCTAGTGATATCATGTTGCTATCCCTTAAATGCATATTTCAACAGAGACAGAGTCCCAGAGAAACTGTCGTCAGTCTGCTCCAGCATTTAGACCAGTGCATTATATGTTGGAGAGGTGAAGATGGATATTTATATGAATTTTGTTTTTAGTAGTAGTCACTTGGTAGCACAGAACTTGAGTATTACTGAAAAAAGAGACATGCTGTTGAAACTTTTCGTCTTGAATTGTAAGGGCTGATACAAGAATGCCAAATTTCTAAGGAAGCAACAGTTTATACTGCATAAGAAAAGTGTGCAGATTGGTTGGCAAGTCGACTCTGGTCGAGGCATTGCCATGGAGAATGCACCAGGGAATTTTGTTCCCTTCGCTTTTATTTAATTTTAAAAAGGCATAGCACCTGAATATGTTCCCATTGGCTAATTGCAATAGGCAGAATGCTAATCGTACTCAACCTGCTCGTGCCTGCAAAACTTAGAACATAATGTTTAATGTTAGATGTGATTCTGGAATTAGACAGCACTTGCTGAATAATCCTGAATGTGTTAAGAATCATGCAATCAATTTAAGATTATCAGTCGCGCTCACAGTGTGGCTCACTTACACGTGCTAGAGGCTCATATTCATATGCAGGCAAAAGGAACATGTCAACGCTTCAACCAATCTGATCCGACTTAACAGCCAATCTGTATCTTTTTCTCATGTCCAATTGTACAGCCATTCCTATTGCTTCAATAAATTTTGTTTTCCTGCTATTCCCCAAGTTACTGTCCTGTCAATTCTAGATTTTTTCCATGACATGTTGAGAGTGATAAGAACTGTACCACTGCACACATGCTAGGTACTGATTTTTGTTTCTCACATTCGCTGAGCTGCTTTAACTCATGTCCTCTCACTGGATACAATGGTTACTTTGTCCCCATATATACACTTTGAAGCCATCCCAAAGCTTTCTTGGGAAACATATCATTTCCACTCAGCTGCACAAAGGAATGGTAATTAACTCTCCTCCATTTTCTGGACTTTTCTCAGAACCTATACAAAGTGCCAAACCATGCACATCGGACACTGTGATATTAGTTGCTTTGTTCCTGCATTGAAACAATTCCTTGGCCAGGCACACACAATGTACACACAAAGATCCAAAATGGGATTACAAACAAAATCTATAAAGCAGCCGTGTGACTACACAGATCAGGCTTGAGGGGCCTATGGCCCACCTGCTGCTCCTATTTCATGAGTTCATCCTGAAGACGTTGCTAACTGTAGAAAGACCTATTGGATTAGAGGCAAACACAACTTGGTACCAAATGAGGTGTCAAACCGAACCTAAAGAACCATTACTCTTATCCAATAAAAGTGAAAAAGTAATGTCCTTGGCTACTGGGAACAATATCTGGGAAATGAGAGTCAGCAAGGTATCAGAAGGGGAGATTCTGCCTGATCAGCTTCCTCTAAGGAAAGAGAATCTCAAGTGGTTGTTCAGAAGATAAATTATACAACATGCTGAAACTTGCAGAAAGTCTTAAATAAAGTTCTGCATGGACGGCCATTGCACAGTCTGAAAGCCCTGGTTATAATTAGGTGAAACCTGGAGATGTATTTTTTTTAAATTCATTCACAGGATGTGGGCTTCGCTGGCTGGGCCAGCATTTATTGCCCATCCCTAGCTGCCCCTTGAGAAGGTGGCCTTCTTGAACCGCTGCAGTCCATGTGGTGTAGGTACACCCATGGTGCTGTTAGGGAGGGAGTTCCAGGATTTTGATCCAGCGACAGTGGAGGAACGACGATATATTTCCAAGTCAGGATGGTGTGTGGCTTGGAGGGGAACATCCAGGTGGTGGTGTTCCCATGTGTCTGCTGCCCTTGTCCTTCTAGATGGTGGAGGTCGCAGATTTGGAAGGTATTGTCTAAGAAACCTTGGTGAATTCCTGTATCTTGTAGTTGGTACACACTACTGCCACTGTGCATTGGTGGTGGAGGGAGTGAATGTTTGCAGATGTGGTGCCAATCAAGCAGGGCTGCTTTGTCCTGGATGATGTCAAGCTTCTTGAGTGTTGTTGGAGCTGCACTCATCCACAGAATCACAGAATCTTTACAGTGCAGAAGGAGGCCGTTTGGCCCATCAGGTCTGCACAAGGAAGTGCGGAGCATTCCATCACACCCCTGACTTGTGCATTGTAGATGGTGGACAGGCTTTGGGGAGTCAGGAGGTGAGTTACTCTCTGCAGGATTCCTGACCTCTGACCTGCTGTTGTAGCCACAGTATGTATAGGGCTGGTCCAGTTCAGTTTCTGGTCAATGTACCAGTATGTTGATAGTGGGGGATTTAGTGATGGTGATGCCATTGAAAATCAAGGGGCGATGGTTAGACTCTCTCTTGTTGGAGATGGTCATTGCCTGGCACTTGTGTGGTGCAAACGTTACTTGCCACTTGTCAGCCCAAGCCTGGACATTGTCTGGGTCTTGCTGCATTTGGACATGGGCTGCTTCAGTATCTGAGGAGTCGCGAGTGGTGCTGAACATTGTGCAATCTTCAGTGAACATCCCCACTTCTGACCTTATGATGGAAGGAAGGTCATCGATGAAGCAACTGAAGATGGTTGGGCCTAGGACACTATCCTGAGGAACTCCTGCAGTGATGTTCTGGAGCTGAGGTGACTGACCTCCAACAACCACAAACACATTCCTTTGTGCTAGATATGTGATATCCATGCTAGATATCCAACCAGTGGAGAGTTTTCCCCCTGATTCCCATTGACTCCAGTTTTGCTTGGGCTCATTGATACCACGCTCAGTCAAATGCTGCCTTGATGTGAAGGGCAGTCACTCTCACCTCACCTATGGAGTTCAGCTCTTTTGTCCATGTTTGAACCAAGGCTGTAATGAGGTTTGGAGCTGTGTGGCCCTGGCGGAACCCAAACTGGGTATCAGTGAGCAGGTTATTGCTAAGCAAGTGCCGCTTGTTAGCACTGTTGATGACTTCTTCCATCACTTTACTGATGACTGAGAGTAGACTGATGGGGTGTAATTGGCCGGGTTGGAGTTGTCCTGCTTTTTATGTACAGGACATATTTAGGCAATTTTTCACAAAGCCAGTGTTGTAGCTGCACTGAACAGCTTGGCTAGGGGCACGGCAAGTTATGGTACACAAGTCTTCAGTACTATTGCCGTAATATTGTCAGGGCCCATAGCCTTTGCAGTATCCAGTGCCTTCAGCCATTTCTTGATATCACATGGAGTGAATTGAATTGGCTGAAGACTGGCATCTGTAATGCTGGGGACCCCTGAGAATAGCAAGATGGATCATTCACTTGGCACTTCTGGCTGAACATTGTCGCAAATGCTTCACCCTTATCTTTTGCACTGATGTGCTGGGATCCTCCATCATTGAGGTTGGGGATATTTGTGGGGCCTCCTCCTCCAGTGAGTTGTTTAATTGTCCACCACCAGTCACAACTAGATGTGGCAGGCCTGTAGAGCTTAGATCTGGTCCGTTGGTTGTGGGATTGCTTGGCTCTGTCTATCACTTGCTGCTTATGCTGTTTGGCACACAAGTAGTCTTGTGTTATAACTTCACCAGGTTGACACTTCATTGTTTGGTATGCCTGGTGCTGCTCCTGGCATGCCCTCCTGCACTCTTCATGGAACCAGGATAGCTTGATAGTAATGGGACAGCGCAGGAGATGCTGGTCTATAAAATTACAGATTGTGTTCAAGTACAATTCTGCTGCTACTGATGGCCCACAGTGCCTCATGGATGCCCAGTCTTGAGTTGCTAGATCTGTTCGAAGTCTATCCCATTTAGCACGGTGGTAGTGCCACACAACACGATGGAGGGTATCCTCAATGCGAAGGTGGGATTTCATCTCCATAATGACTGTGCAGTGGTCACTCCTACCAATATTGTCATGGACAGATGCATCTGTAGCAGGCAGGTTGGTGAGGATGAGGTCAAGTATGTTTATCCCTCTTGTTGGTTCCCTTGCCACCTGCCGCAGACCCAGTCTAGCTGCTATGTCCTTTAGGACTTGGCCAGCTCGGTCAGTGCTACCAAGCCACTCTTGGTGATGGACATTGAAGTCCCCCACCCAGAGTACATTCTGTGCCCTTGCCACCCTCAGTGCTTCCTCCAAGTGGTGCTCAACATAGAGGAGCATTGATTCATCAGCTGAGAGAGGGCAGTATGTGGTAATCAGCAGGAGATTTCCTTGCCCATGTTTGATCTGATGCCATGAGACTTCATGCAGTCCGGAGTCGATGCTGAGGACTCCCTCCTGACTGTGTACCACTGTTCCGCCACCTTTGCTGGGTCTGTGCTGCTGGTGGGACAGGACGTATTTTGGCACTAGCCCCCAGATGTTAGTAAGAAGAACTTTGCAGGGTCGACAGGGCTGAGATTGCCATTGTCATTTCCGGTGCCTAGCTTGATGCCGGGTGGTCCGTCCGGTTTCATTCCTTTTTTTGTGACTTTGTAGTGGTTTGATACGACTGAGAGACTTGTTGGACCATTTCAGAGGACATTTAAGAGTCAATCACATTGCTGTGGGTCTGGAGTCACATGTAGGCCAGATCAGGTAAAGAAAGATTTCCTTACCTAAACGGCATTAGTGGATTTTTATAACAATTTACAATTGTTATAAACAATTCCATGGTCATCATTAGACTTTTAATGAATTCAAATTCCACCATCTGCCATGACAGGATTTGAACCCTGATCCCCAGAGCATTAGCCTGGGTCAGCAATAACACTTTGCCATCGCCTCCCCTTAAGATCCTCACAAAAGGAAGACTCTACAACTGAGGAAGATACACATCAGTTAGGAAGCTTAATTGGGCAATTAAACTGGTTATGCATGCAAGCTAGATCGGATGTGTGCTATGATGTATTAGAATTGAGCACCATGCTGAAATATGCTAAAAGCAAATAAGATATTGAAGAAATTAAGTTTAGAAGAATGTACGTTCAGACTTCCAGACCTGGGTGACTGAGAAGGGATGAAATTAATCATTTTTAGTGATGCCTCACACGCTAACCTCTGAATGGTTATTCGAGTACAGCAGGATTCATTATATTTTTAGTGGGAAGAAACGATAAATATTGTCCATTAACATGGGAATCAAAGAAAATAAAGAGAGTAGATCTATGCACCTTAGCTGCAGAGTCACTTGTACAGGTAGAAGTGACAGATGTGGCTATGTATCAAGTATTTTTAAGGAACTCCTATATAAGGGGCAACTGATGAAAAATGTACCTATAAAATGCTACACAGATAATCATTTGCTCTGGGACACTGTCCATTCAACAAAGAGTGTTGTGGAAAAACGGTTTGAGGGGTTATCTCATTATTATAAAAGAGATGTTGGAAAGAAAGGAGATTTGCAAAATAACATGGGTCAACACAGGTAACCGGTTGTTGGACTGTTTCACAAAAAAATCTGCTTGTCCAAAGAAATTGTTGGATGTCCTCAAGGAGCGATGCCGCGTATTAAAATGGATTGTGAGAACACGGACATTTTCATGTTGTAACCTTATTAAATTTGTTTTCTGTTTTCAAGACGGGGGAGGAATATAGAGCACGTTGAAGATTGTTTGTATAATGAAATAATGTATTATCGTTTTGTATTTTTCTTGTGAATAGTTTTTGTTTGCATATCAATTTAATTTAAAGAGGGGAATCTATTAGTATCTAATAGGTTTTGTTGATGGATGTTAAATACCCAGTAGGATAAGGTGAACAGGTGTTGGGTTTTGATTGGTTAATTATACTCCGATGCGTCTATAAAGAAGAGTCAGCCAGCACTGGGGGAGAGGGTGTTAGGGTGGAGGGGTAAGCTCTGCAATAAACAGTCTCCGCCAAAGCATTCTCATCTCAGTATCTTCTTCACAGCCAAGCTTGTGATATTTCTCTAATACTGAGGTCCCAGCATCACAGGTATCAGTGTTCATCCAATTCAATTCACTCCACATTATACCAAGAAACAGCTGAAGGTAATGGATACTACAAAGGCCCTGACAATATTCCAGCAATTGTACTGAAGACTTGTGCTCCAGAACTAGCCGGACCCTGCTGCCTTGATGTCAAGGGCAGTCAGTCTCACCTCACCTTGGGAGTTCAGCTCTTTTGTCCATGTTTGAACCAAGGCTGTAATGAAGTCAGGAGTTGAGTGGCCCTGGCGGAACCCAAACTGAGCATCAGTGAGGTGAGCAGGTTATTACTAAGTAAGTGTTGTTTGATAGCACTGTTGATGACCCCTTCCATCACTTTGCTGATCATCAAGAGCAGACTGATGGGGTGGTAATTGGCTGGGTTGAATTTGCCTTGCTTTTTGTGGACAGGACATACCTGGGCAGTTTTGCATATTACTATGTAGACGCCAGTGTTGTAGCTGCACTGGAACAGCTTGGCTATCATTTGACCGTGTGGCATCAAGGAGCCCTAGTAAAACTGGAATCATGGGAATCGGGGGAAAATTCTCTACTGCTGGAGTCATACCTAGTACAAAGGAAGATGGTTGTGGCTGGAGGTCAATCATTTCAGCTCCAGGATGTCACTGCAGGATTTCCTCAGGGTAGTGTCCTAGGCCCAACCATCTTTAGCTGCTTCATCAATGACCTTCCTTCCATCATAATGTCAGAAGTGGGGATGTTCACTGATGATTGAACAATGTTCTGCACCATTTGCAACTCTTCAGATACTGAAGCAGTCCACGTCCAAATGCAGCAAGACCTGGACAATATCCAGGCTTGGGCTGATGTGTAGTGTGAACTACATTTGCACCTCACAAGTGCCAGGGAATGACCATCTCCAACAAGAGAGAATCTAATCATCTCATCTTGATGTTCAATGGCCATCACTGAATCCCCCACTATTAACATCCTGGGGGTTACCATTGACCAGAAACTGAACTGGACTAGTCATATAAATACTGTGGCTACAAAAGCAGGTCAGAGGCTAGGAATCCTGTGGTGAGTAACTCACCTCCTGACTCCCCAAAGCCGTCCAACATCTACAAAGCACAAGTCAGGAGTGTGATGGAATAGCCTCCACTTACCTGAATGAGTGCAACTCCCACAATTCTCAAGAAGCTTGAAACCATCCAGGGTAAAGCAGCCCGCTTGATTGGCACCACATCCACAACATTCACTCCCCCCACCACCAACGCACAGTGGCAACAGTGTGTACCACACTGATGCACTGCAGGAGTTCACCAGGAATTGTGAACCCATGCTCTAGATGCAGGTCTCACTGAGGTGTGTGTCTCTGCGCTGGTGGAGGGTGTGGCTAAGCACTGTGACGGGTCTTCCAGGCTGCTTATTTCCAGCTCTTCAACAGGGGAGGTGTCCTCTTGGCGGGAGGTGAGGACCTGGATGGAGCTGAGGGACTGGCTTGCTGAGGGTGTCGGTCACTTGCCTGAGCTCCCTGTGAACTGAAGTAGAAATAATTAGTGCTCGGCAGCAGAGTCAAAAGCAGGAGGGAGAGCACTCGCAGTTGCATTGAGAGAGCGACCTCGCTGTCACCGCAGGGATGGTCCAGTCAGCGTGATGGCCGCTCCTCAAAGTGAGTGAGGGGCCTAATGTGGACCACTCCACCTCCATCTGGGGCCTCTCCCTGCTGTTGTGAGCCAGCTTCTCCTGCATGGAAACAGATGGGGAGAGTGTGAGCAGGACACATGGCACTAAGTGGAATGTTTGTGTGGTAAATGGAGTCATGGACGGGATGAGGACATGAGCTCCAGAGGATATGAGCCTGATGGAGATGTGAGGGTGTGTGTGAGAGTTAGTGGTGTTGGCCCTTGAGTGTGAGATCCCTGTAAATGTGTGATGGGTTTGTGAGTGTGTGAGCTGAGAGTGATGAGAAGAGTGACTTACCCTGACAGAACGGATGAGACCATTCATCCTGTAGTGACACTGGGTGGCTGTCTTTTGCAGGCCATTGGCACTGACTACCACTGCCACCATGCTGGAATGGTAATGCTGCTGCCCTCCTGTGGCCAGAGAGGGGGGAAAGGACATCCTGGCAGGCCTCCATGGCATTCAAAAGGCGCTCGAGGGACACATCACTGAAGTGGGGGGGCTGCAGTCTTTTTGCCTTTTGGGGCCATCTTGTCTTCTGTGCAGCAGCCCTGGGCTGGAAGCACTGAGAGGTGCGCACATGGCTGCACTTTCAATATGGCACTTGGTGTGATAAAGCGGCGAGGTGATGGCATGGCGGGCAAATTTGAGCCTGCCCACCATGGAAATGTCATGGTCCCTGGGAATGCATAATTAATGCAGCAGGTTTGGAATGATATGGCATGGGCAGTCGCTGTGTGGCCAATGGGTAAAACATCATTTTTCCCAGCCACTACTGCACTTAGTGCAAATCTGGGACGATTTGGCCCCACATAGGCAGAATGTCTTTTAGGATCACCGGCAGCATCCTGTTAGTGGTGAATACACTCGTGTTGCTATTGTATAGCAGCAGCGTGAAACAGCTAGCTTCACCTATTGCTCAAATTTTTGAGACACCTTACCCTATCTGGAATAAGGAATGTTAAGATCTCCTGTTAGTGAGGTGGCGGGGCTAATCTTTGTCTTCATGGGCGCCCACAAAGGCTCAACAATGTGGACAAATAGGCCAGAATTGCATCTTTGTGCAAAAGCACAAACAATTTTTATCGCTGGCACTGAGCAGCAAGCAAAGCAATGTGGAGCATTGAAGAGTCATGAGGATTCGAAATGTCAACTGTGCTCCTCTCCACCGATGCTGCCAGATCTGCTGAGTTCCAGGTATTTCTGTTTCTGTCAATGTGGAGCATATTCTGTTTGTAGTTTGAACACTGCAAATCAACATATAGAGATTCCCTTTGTTGATTCCTATTCCTCCCAATTGTAAATCCGATTCCTTTGCTGGTGGTTTCTATTTTAAATCTGCAAGTTCAAGTGACTTTGGATCTGATTTGAATTAAACTAACTGGCCCATAACTGAGGGAGTAAATATGAACTGGTCCCAAGGTGGCAGTAGCTCTGATAGGAGATATTCCAGGAGGGTTAATCATGTGACCTTCGATTGCATGAAATCTAATTAAGTGATACCTGCAAAGATTATTACTTGAACCTTGTAAAGTTTGGATCCATTGTAGTTAAGTAGATTTGCTTGTAGTTTTGCAGCAACAGCTATTGTGCAAGAAGTTCTGACAACCAAGAGGTCATTGGTGAGCAGGCAATGAAAGTACTTACACTGGCCCACACTACCGGTGTGAGTTACCAGCACATACAACTGGTGTGATTGGTGCGCACTATCAGCGTGACCTATCCACTACAGTTGTGCACCAAAAGCTGCAAACTCTATGTTCAGGTTACCAGTACCAAGGCCTGTGAGATTCGCATTCCATTCTGGGAAACTCCTGGAGAATCCTGAAGTTGAACTCCCTGTCATTGCAACAGTAAGACACCAGCACACAAACAATATGCTCCCTGACACAATGTGATAAGCAGTTTTTAAGCAGGGGTAATTATACACATGTATCAGCTTACTAACAACTCCAGCACCAATTAATCTGAATGGCCTCTCCTCATTCCAAGCTTTTCCAAATTTCTGTATTGAAACTTAAGAGTGAAAGGATAAGGTGCAAATCCAGCCTTCTAAATTCTTATAAATTATAAGAATATTCCTATATTTATAGATCAAACTGTAGCTCCAAATGGAACATTTTATCCTGCTAAGATCGTAAATTCAGTTTCATACCAAAGTTTTGGACATTTTTGCTGATTGAAGGATTTGTCAGTACACATGAGATAGCAACAATTAATTGGTAAATGGTTCATTTTGATTGGTTTAGATCCACTTCATGTCCCAGTCTCTTTGATGTAACCAAGAAGTTTGAGAAGTAACAACTCTGGGGAGTGAAAGATTTTGATTGGCTGCACAGGAATGGGAATTAAGGAGACTGAAACATAATTGGACAACACCAGCTTTTACATTTTCCAAGCTATTAGTTTTGATAATCTTCCTTTCCCATTCCAGGCTGTCCTGTTAAAGGCCATCCAAAACCCAGCATCAGCTGGCTGCATAATGGCAAAATCATAAGCACAGGGTTAGGAGAGAAACATCAGATCTTAGCTTCACAACAGATTCTTCAAATCCTAACAGTCACAAAGGGATATCGAGGTAATTACAGCTGTGTAGCTCGGAATGAAGCTGGCAATATCACACTGATGCTTACACTGGAGATAGCAGGTATGTTTCTTATATAAAATGATAGTGACAACAGTTGTTAATGTGGTGCTGCCCTCCCACTGGATAGGCAAGAATTGGATTTGCAGCACATTCCCTAAAAGACCCCAGGGATATGTTCCATCTGTCCCTTGCCAAAGAATTAAGAAAGATTGTGGGAATTTTAGAAAACACAAAAATGTTGTCTTTTCATAACAGATGGAATATGTTATGATGGTGAAAGATGGGGAAAGGTGTATGAGCGGACAGTAATTACCAAACATCGACATTGTCATTGCCGAATGGCAAAGGTCAATTATGACATAATCATGTCACCTTTGACCTATTTTTGCAGCTCCAAAGTGTGTGAACTGATAAACTAAATGAGTAATTTGTTAGAGAAAAATTAGTGTTCAATACCATTTACAACTCCTCAGATACTGAAGCAGTCCATATCCACATGCAGCAGGACCTGGACAACATTCAGGCTTAGGCAGATAAGTGGCAAGTAACATTCCCATCATACGAGTGCCAGGCAATGACCATCTCCAACACGAGAGAATCTAACCATTTCCCCTTGACATTCAACAGCATTGAATCCCCCACCATCAACATCCTGACTGTTACTATTAACCAGAAACTTAATACAACCAGCCATATAAATACTGTGGCTACAAGAACAGGTCAGATGCTGGGAATTCTGTGGTGAGTAACTCACCTCCTGACTCACCAAAGTCTGTCCACCATCTACAAGGCACAAGTCAGGAGTGTGATGGAATACTTCCTACTTGCCTGGATGAGTGCAGCTCCCACAACTCTCAAGAAGTTTGACACCATCCAGGACAAAGCATCTCGCTTTATTGGCACCCCTTCCACCATCTTGAACATTCACTCCCTCCACCACCGATACACAGTAGCAGCAGTGTGTACCATCTACAAGATGCACTGCAGGAACTCACCAAGCCTCTTTCAACAGCACGTTCCAAACCCGTGACCTCTACCAAAGCTCTTTGAAAGATTTTAGTATTTATTATAGTCTAATAACAGGAATAAAATGATCAAGTAACATCAGAAACTTTGCAAGAACACTTGATGTTAAGTGAAAATAGTGAAGAATTCTAGAAGCAGTACAGAGAATATTCATTGTTCTGTTAAATGTTGAAATAGGTTGAATTATCGAGACAATTTCAGTTCCTTTGTCTCTGTGTTAGAGTACGCGTGGTTGATTGGTGAGCTCATTCCATGCTCAGCACCATGTGGGAATAAAGGTTTGCAGTTTCCGAAGTTAAAGTGTCTGAGGGACAACAGCATTGAAGTTGACAAGTGTCACTGCAAGAGCAAGCCTCAACCAGATATCCGTGTGGTTGCTTGTAACGTAAGGGATTGTCCTCCTCGGTGAGTAAACAATCTGAATATCTGAGCTTCATGATAATTATTGCTCCTGATAGCAGCTAAACTTATTTCTCTGTATAACTTTGGAAACTAATCAATGTGCTTTTTTTTGTGTGTGTTCTGGTATTAAAACATTGTAATTGGTCCATATGCTGGGATATAATGTAGGGAATGAATTATCCTATGGGGTTTCCCAGGGGAAAAGTCGATCCTGAGCCCCCCAACTTTAAAAAAGGCTGCCCTGCAGCAACAATACACAAAGGTGGAATTATGGTGGGGGTTATATACAATAGTCTTTTATTAGTTACAATATGGTGCACTCTGATGTAAGGTAGTTTTCAATAATACAGTGAACTTTAACATATTCACTAACTGATAACAATTGTAGCTATAGAATTGTAAATGAAGTTAATCCTTAGCTGACTACAGGAGGGTTCTCCTGTCCAGGTGCACTGAGTCTGTTGACAAAATACTCGGTCATGAATGACCCTTCTCGAATTAGCTGGGTCTGAATGGGTCAATGATGCAATAGGTCACACTTCACTCTTCAGTCTTACAATTGGCTGCAGAAAAACACCCTTCAAACCAATCAGAACAGCCTCCTGTTTTAAGTGGTTGTCTCTCCAAACTGAATTGTGTGCACCAGGGGGCAGGGTTGAAAGTGAGAGTGAGTTAAAATTAAAGGTAGAAGTAAGCTCTGCTTTAGAAAAATAGGTCAGAGTTTTTTATGTGTGTACATGGGGGAACCTCGGGCTTGGAACTGACTCTTCAGTATAGAAAATTAGGTTAGATTGCATAGAGTAACTGCAAAGATATGATGAGAATGGGAGAAGGAACCAAAGAAGGATCTGTATTGAATAGTTTAGAGTACGTGTTAATACCACCTCTCTTAACATTTAATTGTCTTTATTGCTTTAATATCAGTGTTTGTTTCAGCCTAGTCCAGGAAAGGCTTGCTATTGGTTTGAGGGTTAGATCAAGTGAATTTTCATACTTAATTCTCTGTGTGGGAATTTTCAGGTGACTTATGGTCAAATGGCATCACAAGTTCAATATAAATTCAGGGCTCAGTCATACAAAATGAATATTTCACATTCTACGTCAAAAGTAATCAATTATATCACCCGATCACTGGATAAGCATGTTTACGTAGTGTGCAGAATAACCTGCCACAATTTATTATCCAGCTGGGGTTAGTACCTTCGAGAAGGAGGGAGAAAAGTTGAGGTGAAGTGAAAAAAAGCAAAAAACTGCAGTTGCTGGAAATCCAAAACAACAACAAAAATACCTGGAAAAACTCAGCAGGCCTGACAGCATCAGCAGAGAGCAACACAGTTAATGTTTCGAGTCCGAATGACTCTTCATCAGAACTAAGGAAAAATAAGAAAGAGGTGAAACTTATTTCACCTCTTTTTTATTTTTACTTAGTCCTGATGAAGAGTCATTCGGACACAAAATGTTAACTGTATTCCTCTCCGCAGATGCTGTCAGACCTGTTGTGGTGAAGTGAACGTAGCTCAATAGCCACAAGATGATAAGCTCAGGTCTGAGCGCAACCTCAGTCCAGGTAATTTGCTTCAATTTGGTGGATATGTACATTTTCAATTGGATTCCTTGATAAGTGGTCACATTTGGCGAGGAGTTGAACTCCGAAGAAACTGTCATTTAGTAAGTTAATCTGTGATTTATGAAGATTGGATATGGGAGCAAATGCAGAGAGTTTGGGGGTGAATAATTTATTGTTCTCCTGGCTGAGAGAAATTGGGATCAGAGTGTAAATTGGTGCAAGGGGGAATGGGGAGGCGTTAGGAGGATGACAGAGATTTAAACAGGGGCTGTGTTTTATGACATATCTTGCATTCAATGAAAAAGGTTGTCTCTTGCAATGACTTTCTCTAGGTGGATTGTGAGCAGTTGGTCCCCTTGTCCTCAGTACTGCGGGGGAGGGACTCAGAGGCGTCTGGTCAGTTGTCAGAAGGTGACAGCAGCTGGAATACTTCTCGATCTGTCACCCGGCTTCTGTGCTCAGTCAGGAAAGAAACCAGTGGATTCCCAGACCTGTAACAGGCAGCCATGTTCAGAATGGTTCACTTCAAATTGGGGACAGGTTTGTATCAATTGTGAAAAATAATGTTAACAGTGATATCTCTGTTCCATTGGAAATAGCGTTCATTCATTTTATATCAATCTGGTTCCGAAACTTGCCCTGAAAATGTGAAATGTTATCACAAGTGTTTTATTATTGGGTCATTTAACAAACTTTGTAGCTTGTGTGAGCTCACTGTCATCATTATCTAAACGCTGGGAGCACACCCAATATTGAGAGGGTCAGGCACCGGCACTTTGAGCAGCAGACCTTTGGCAACGAGGGGATGTGGCTCCTCCATTCGAAATGTTTGTCTGCCTCAGGGTGAGACACTGTCAGGGCCTGAGTCTGTTCTCCTCCCATTCCCCCCCAGAGAGCTTGTTTGTCTATCCTGTATCAGCAAAGCCATTTCAGAGACACGGCAGCAAGCTCTACCCCTTGATCACTTGAAGAAGGTATCCCCATTGCCAGTGGGTCCACACCAAACCTGCGGCAGGGATCCACCAGAATTGGAGAATACAGGGAGGCGATGGTATTGTGGCTGGACGAGTAATCCAGAGACTCAGAGTAATGCTCTGGGGACTTGGTTTGAATCCCAGTTGGTGGAATTTGAATTCAATAAAAATTTGGAATTAAAAGTCTATTGATGACCATGAAACATTGCCGATTGTTGTAAAACCCATCTGGTTCACTAAGGTCCTTCAGGGAAGGAAATCTGCCATCCTTACCTGATCTGGCCTACATGTGACTCCAAACCCACAGCATGTGGTTGACTCCTAAATGCCTCTGAAATGGCCTAGCAAGCCATTCAGTTGTATCAAACTGCTACAGAGTCATGGCATAGGCACCGGAAATGACAACAGCAATCTCATGCCTGTCAACCCTGCAAAGTCCTCCATCTGGGGGCTAGTGCCAAAATTGACTAGTCTCACAGACTAGTCATCCTCATGGAATCAGATCTTACCGATAATGTCCCAGACACCACCACCACCATCCCTGGATATGGCCTGTCGCACTGCACGACAGACCCGTCGGGCGGCACAGTGGTATACAGTCCGGAGGGAGTTGCCCTGGGAATCCTCAACATCAAATCTGGACCCCTTGAAGTCTCATAGCATCAGGTCAAACATTGGCAAGGAAACGTCCTCCTGATTACCACATACTGCCCTCCCTCAGCTGATGAATCAGTGCTCCTTCATGTTGAACACACCTAGGAGGGAAAAGTGAGGGTGGCAAGGGTGCAGAATGTACTCTGGATGGGGGACTTCAATGTCCATCACCAAGAGTGGCTCAGTAGCACCACTACTGGCTGAATCCTAAAGGATATAGCTACTAGACTGGGTCTGCGGCAGGTGGTGAGAGAACCAACAAGAGGGAAAGACATACTTGACCTCATCCTCACCAACCTGACTGCAGTAGATGCATCTGTCCATGACAGTATCGGTAGGAGTGACGATCCACAGTCATTGTGGAGGTGAAGTCCTGCCTCCACATTTGAGGATACCCTCCATCGTGTTGTGTGGCACTACCACCATGCTAAATGGGATAGATTTCAAACAGATCTAGCAACTCAAGACTGGGCATCCATGAGGTGCTGTGGGCCATCAGCAGCAGCAGAATTGTACTCAAACACAATCTGTAACCTCATGGCCTGGCATATCCCTCACTCTATCATTACCATCAAGCCAGGGAATCAACCCTGGTTCAATGAAGTGTGCAGGACAGCATGCCAGGAGCAGCACCAGGCACACCTAAAAATGAGGTGTCAACCTGGTGAAGCTATAACACAGGACTACTTGTGTGCCAAACAGCATGAGCAGCAAGTAATAAAGCTACGTGATCCCATAACCAACGGATCAGATCTAAGCTCTGCAGTCCTGCACATCCAGTCATGGTGGACAATTAAACAACTTACTGGAGGAGGCGGGTCCACAAATATCCCCATCGTCAATGATAGAGGCACCCAGCATATCAGTGCAAAAGATAAGGCTGAAGCATTTGCTACAATCTTCAGCCAGAAGTGCTGAGTGGATGATCCATCTCAGCCTCCTCCGGAGGTCCCCAGCACCACAGATGCCAGTCTTCAGTCAATTCAATTCACTCCACGTGATATCAAGAAACAGCTGAAGGCACTAGATATTTCAAAGGCTATGGGCCCTGTCAATATCCTGGCAAAAGTACCGAAGACTTGTTTTTCAGAACTTGCCATGCCCCTAGCCAAGCTGTTCCAGTGCAGCTACAACACTGGCATCTACATGGCTATGTGGAAAATTGCCCAGGTATGTTCTGTACACAAAAAGCAGGAAAATCCAACCCAGCCCCATCAGCCTACTCTCAATCATCAGTGAAGTAATGGAATGGGTCATCAACAGTGCTAACAAGCAGCACTTGCTTAGCAATAACCTGCTCACTGACGTCCAGTTTGGGTTTCGCCAGGGCCACTCAGTTCCTGACCTCATTACAGCCTTGGTTCAAACATGGACAAAAGAGCTGAACTCCCGAGGTGAGATGAGAGTGACTGCCCTTGATACCAAGGCAGCATTTGACAGTGTGGCATCAAGGAGCCCTAGCAAAATTGGAATCAATGGGAATCGGTGGAAAACTCCCCGCTGGTTGGAGTCATTCCTAGCACAAAGGAAGATGGTTGTGGTTGTTGGAGGTCAGTCATCTCAGCTCCAGGGTATCACTGCAGGAGCTCCTCAGGGTAGTGTTCTAGGCCCAACTATTTTCAGCTGCTTCATCAATGACCTTCCTTCCATCATAAGGTCAGAAGTGGGGATGTTTGCTGATGATTGCACAATGTTCAGCACCATTCGTGACTCCTCAGATACTGAAGCAGTCCTTGTCCAAATGCAGCAAGACCTGGGCAATATCCAAGCTTGGGTGGACAAGTGGCAAGTAACATTCATGCCACACAAGTGCCAGGCAATGACTATTTCCAACAAAAGAGAATTTAACAATCCCCCCTTTACGTTCAATGGCATTACCATCACTGAATCCCCCACTATCAACATCCTGGGGATTCACATTGACCAGAAAGTGAACTGGACTAACCATATAAATACCGTGGCTACAAGAGCAGGTCAAAGGTTGGAATCCCGCGGTGAGTAACTCACCTCCTGACTCTCCAAAACCTGTGCCTTGTAGATGGTGGACAAGTCAGGAGGGTGATGGAATACTCTCCATTTGCCTGGATGAGTGCAACTCCAACAACACTCAAGTTTGACACCATCCTGGACAAAGCAGCCCACTTGATTGACATTACATCCACAAACATTCACTCCCTCCACCACCTATGCACAGTAGCAGCAGTGTGTACCATCTACAAGATGCACTGCAGGAATTCACCAAGGCTCCTTTGACAGCACCTTACATCTAGAAGGACCAGGGCAGCCGGGAAGTCACCATCTGCAAGTTCCCCTCTAAGTCACTCACCATCCTGACTTGGAAATATATCGCCGTTTCTTCACTGTCACTGGATCAAAATCCTGGAACTCCCTCCCTAACAGCACTGTAGGTGTACCTACACCACATAGACTGAAGTGTTTCAAGAAGGCAGCTCACCAACACCTTCTCAAGGGCAATTAGGGATGGGCAATAAATGCCGGCACATTCACATCCCATGAATGAATAATAAAAACAATAAACTGAGCAATTTTGGGATTTGTTGGTGATGACTATTTGCAGAGAGCCAAGTTAAAACATATGAGAACATCACCTCTATGACTGTGGTGTTGAATTTTTTTTATGGGAAGGTAAAGAAATGTCCTTACTGCTCCTGGTGACCTAGAACTAGTTTGATTAATGTATGTAAATAATCAAGCTGCACAGTTAAGATGGACATCTATTGGCTCTGGGATTTTTTTGTCTTTTAGCAATTAACATTTAATATGATTCTCTCTGGGCACATTGAAGGATTGGAGTTCCAGCTGGTTGAGCTGGTCTCCATACCCAAAATCCTGGCTTCAGATGACAAGCATTGAGCATTTCTTACAGAGACTTTTTTTTTTCCTCTGGCGAAGTTAAATAAAATGATCTGCTTCCTAACTCCTAAATTTCATATTTCCTGTTCATTCCTAAATTGAAAGCCTAGAGTTGATACTAATCCTGAGTTTAACAGATTTAACTAGTTCCTTGTAGTAAATAAAACACAGATAAAAAGTAAAATGATACAGGGACAAGGGACAGTTTGGGCAGTTCATGAAGTTAGAGCACAAACCAACAAAAGGAGTTGAGGAGAAGAGGCTAATTGTTGGATCAGAAACTCACCCACAGAGAAACTGGATCATTCTGCATGCAGCAGTATTGAATTAGGAAATGTTATTTATTCACATCAACCCATCAGAAGTTAGAGTTCCTGAGGTCAGGGAGCTTAATTTGGGGCAGAGATTCTGTTTGACTTCAGATCACTGATAGATGGGAGCTTCTGGGAAACAAATACACTTGACAATAGTAATGGCTGACACTAAACCATTGACCCATAATTTACCCTTTGGTATTAAAACTTATTGATGACCATAATGTGGGTTATTGAAATTCACACAGAACATACATGAATGGTTTATGGAGTTTCCCAGAGTTTCACATGAATTCAGCCACAGTATTACCTCTCCCTCGTGTGTGTTTGATTCTGAATGGTCTCATTCTGTGCTGTAACCATTCTATGATCTTCTGAGGTGTTAGAAATACTAATGATTGGTGAAGAAAATGAATAATTTGCACTGCCAAGTAAATAGGGTGAAACTGAGACATTAACAGTCTTTTCCCACTCCTTCTCCTCCTTTATTTGATTTCTCACATCTGTGTTGTGAAGAAGGAAAGAAAACATCAAAATGTGCAGTTCTTGGTATAATGGGGGGTATGATTATTTTTGTCTATAGCTCATTACAGTTAATTAGATTATTTCAGTAACCTGGTCAGTGTTTACCAGTGAAATCTAGTTTCTTTGTTTGTCTGAACAGTGGGAGTTCCTATGATGCCAGTTGTCTGACATGAATTTTTATATTAACATCATAAAAGACCCTCAGGCGTTTCTGTCAATATTTTTGTGCAGTTACCCAAATACTAATTTAAAACTAAACCTAAATCCATGTCTCTTTCTGCTTTCCCAACTGCATTGATTTAATCACTGACATATGTAAAATTAAACCTGAATTTAATCATTCTGTGCTTTTCGAACTGAAATGAAATGGAGTATTACCCAGTTGAGGCTGAGCTTGTTTAAATGGGAGTGTTATTCTCTTGGTGTTATTATTGTTTCCCTATCACATAATTGCACAATAGAAAAATTCAATGAATGGCTCTGATTCAAAGACATGATATTAATTCCCCTATTGAGCCTGTGTCCAGGTTTGAACAGGTTCCTTTATTAATAATGATAATAAAACAGTGACCTCCATTCAGTGAATTACAAAAGATGAGGGAACATTTCTTCTGGTCATAATTCCAACCTGGAGTTACACAGAGTGAGACTGTACTCTTGGACCTTCACACACATGGAGAAACACATTCAGCACAGAAAGATCCCAAACTCTCTGTCAGTAGCTATGGTGTTATTCATAATGGCACTGCTTGGCCATAGCAACGGGTTACTTGTGTTTGAACAAAGAAAGTTTTGCAATTAGTTTTCTCATAACAATGGAATCACTTATCAGTTGCATTGTCTGTAATTCACATTCAGATCAAGGAGTAAACTCAACAAACCAACTCTGTATGTAACAAAGAGGGTAGAGCATTGACAAACTAAAACTACAGGAAGTGAATCAAGTGAAATTTTCCCATAAAGCACATGGCTTTAATCAGCTTCTATCGCAGTTAAGGCATCTATTTTCCCTTGTATAGCTTTGTAAGTCTGCAGGTTCTAACGGAAATGCCTTGGGTTGTTTATACACTAAAGCTAATGTGTAAAATATGGGAGCCCAGGTTTCGGGTACAATCTAATATAATCTTCCAGAGCTCGATTGTTCACCAATGTACTCGATAAAACACAATTAAACCCTCTCCTACTCACTGAATGTTAAGTAAAACCAGGCAGTGCTTTGACCTTAACTAGTAAATCTAGCTTCTGAAAATTGTCACATCAGTCAGACGTTCACACTCGAAGTTTGGCTTAATGTTCCCTGGGGCACACAATGTAAATGTCTTGTAATTGTGTATCACATGCCTAAAATTCCCTAGTAACCAGGGAGCCTTTGGACTGAAACATATGGTGAATATTGATCTCCACTGCTGTTTGATATTATAACTTTGCAGCCACTTTAATACTTTTGGCTGGAAGGATTTTACTGGAAATGGGATCTTGCATGGATGGGGAGGGAGCAGAGAGAGTGGCAGTGGGGAAGGAAGCATTGGGAACATTAGGAGTGGGGGGTCAGGGAAAGTGGGAGGGATGGTCGAGGACAATAGGGTGGGGGGGTGGCTGGAGCAGTTGGTGGAAATGGATGCTGGGGAGAGTAGTGGGGGGGGGGGTGGGGTGGGAAGGCTGAGGAGAATTTGGGTGGGGATTCTGGGGAGAGGGGGAAGGGTGAGCTTGGGTCCCAGGAGAGTTAGGATGGGGAGGGCTGTGGAGAGCAGGAGGGAGACTTGAGGAGAGTTAGGATGGGGGCTGGGTGGCAGGTAGAGCAGTGGGAATGGGTACCAGAGAGAAAAGAAGGGGACAGGCCTTAAATTATAGCTTTAATAATTGGCTCAGAGAATTGCTGCTCGTGGCCCGTAAAGAAACCTTTAAAAATGTAAAGTTGAAGCTTAAATGGGCTTCAATCTAGCTCCCAGCACCTGGGTCTGGCCAGGGAAGCTACCCTTTACCCCTGGCCCCTCATTACTTAGGTTAAAATTGCAGCTGGGCTCTGAGTATAAGTCTCCATATTTAAAGAAGATTCCCGTCAACCTCAGCAGTAATAAGGATTACTTCCTGGAGGTTGCTACCTTTAGCCATTTGTGTATCTGTGCGTCCAGATCTGTCTGCTCTGTCCCTTTTAGGCTTTTAATGGTGGGATTTTCTGCCTTGCCCACTGCTGGGATCGTCCAGTCCCAGAGAAAGTCAATGGACTTTTGGCTGGGTCACCAAACCTCCAGCAGCAGGTCAGTTCATGACAGGGCCGGAAAACTCCAGCCTTATTTTCCAACGAGCCTGTGCCCTCCTTGTTCCTCCTATCAAAATGTACAAAATCCAGGCTGACCCTCCAGGGCAGTGTTGAGGGAATGCTGCACTGTCGGAGAAGCCAATTTTGGCTGAGATGTTAAACAAAGGCCCCACCTTCCCTCTCCTCCTTCATTATAACTTTCTATATTTAAACTATAGTAGATCAACGAGTAGATGATTAACTATAATAACTCATCAATATGGAAAAGATGGACTTGTTGAGAATGTTGTCTGTTATTCTTGCTTTATCCAATAAAGATTTGAGTGATGGGAATAACATTGGATTAAAATGTTTCTTTGAATAGTGCACTAGCCAGTGTGTGGGGCTGAGGCTGGGGATGCAACATCGTCATGTATTCTGTCAGTCACAGAATGGAACCAAGTTACCGTCTCACCAATGCAGCAGTAACACAAGGTACCTTACCTTTCAATTTATAACGAGACTTTGTGACAGTATTTTAGTGCCTAATTTGTTATCTTATACTGAGTATACTTTAAATAGAATTGTCCAACATTTTGGCCATTTCGATTTAAAGCACTCATACACTATAGGCTCCAACCTGAAACCACAAATGTAAGAGTTCACATGAAGCAATTGAATCTTTTAAGTAAAAAGAAACAAAAATCAGAAATTGAAACAGAAAATCCTGTAAATGCATCATGGATCAGTTGGTAACTGAAAGAGAGGGTTAACGTTTCGGCTAGGGTCTCTTCCATTTGAGTCTCATCAATTTTAATCTCAGTAGATTTGGAAATGTGCCATTAACATATTGAATTAAAGCTTGGGAAGAGAGGGTGGGATAGTGGATTGGACACTGGTTTTTCAGTCTTAGTTCAAGTCCTGTCAGACCACCAGGAGGAAAGTGTTTCTGTTGCTAGAGAGGTCCCGTGTGAAATAGGTTTGAGAGTTTGTCAGATTCCCAGAACTGCAGAACAGATGCTGTGCCTAATTTGGTTCTAATAGGCAGCTGCAATCAGACAGATGATGCGGAACTTAAGATACAGAGAGTGACAATGCCCAGAATGCAATTGAAAATATATTCTGTTTATTTTATAATATTCTTATTAATATTGCTTGTTGCTTTTAGGCCACTCAGCAGACAGAACTGTACCTCAGATCTTTGTACTGTCCAGTGGCGCAGTAGTTCCTGGACATCATGCACCGCTTCCTGTGGCAATTACGGCTTTCAGTCCAGGCGGGTGGAGTGTGTGCATCTGCAGACAAACCAACAAGTGAGAGAACAATTCTGCTCCTGGAAGCAGAGGCCAGTGAACTGGCAGAGATGCAATATCATCCCCTGCGAAAAATGTGAGTCCTGGTTCAACAGCAAACCAAAATTTAAGAAAAAAACATATTTAATCTAATATTTATGTGATTGACAAATTATAAGCCTGAAAACTGTTGGCTATCCATGTGGTGAAACGGTAGAATCTGAGTTCACAGCCATGACTTGCGAGAGCACAGAGTCCCTAACAGTAGCCTTGTCTCCTTTTAGGCTCTGGGTATAATTTAGAAGCTTTGCCGTAGAGAGAAACTTTTAGGGAGAGTCCATTCATCTGGTCTGCCCCAGACAATTGGTTTTCCCCATCAATCCACATCACCCATGATGAGCTGCTAATGAGTTCCTGAACAACCTCAACTGGCCTTCATCATGGATGGGGCAAGATCATTCAGCCATCCTCCCTCTTTCCTGGTGAACTTGGCTGGCACCAGGAACAGTGGTGAGAGACTGGCAAGCCAGCATTTTGGACTCATCTACCTCCATTCCTGCCCCAGCAGAACCCAAACATCCAGCCCTATAAGAGGTTTGAGACCTTTGGGGATCACTTAGGACTCAGTACAGCCTAAACAATGGAGATGAGTCACTGGGACTCAGTGACAGAGCATCAACTGTTACAGAGAAGAAACATTTTAAAATTATAGACATGGAAGTGTTCAATAGTTTGTTTCACCTGTAAAAGTTAGCAACAGGTAGAAATTCTAACATCAGGAAGTGCAAAATGATAACGTTAAATGGGTTGCTCTTCCCAAAGAACATGTAAGTCATGCACTGTACCTCACTTACTGAATCTCCTGAGGAAAATATCGATAGAAAGTTTTTTTGGGGAAACAGGGCCTGAATTTTCAGCTCCCGTACACAATCCACTCCTGACAGCGATTACATGCTGGCTGGTCAGTTAACTGCCGAGCAGCGTGAAACTCGTGCTGGGAGAGGCTCAGCACTGCTGTGGTGGGTCTAGAATGATTGCAGCTGTGAGCGGGGTTTTAAAAGCAGCTTTCCGAAGGCTGCGTTGCACGGAGAAACTGTGGCAGAGAGCTGTTGGCATCTTTAAAGGGGCAGATAACTGGCGAGATGCTGTGCAGGATGGTATGGCCAGGATATTAGCAACATCTTCTGGCCCCAGAACCCAGCCAAATGAGGTGGAAATGGCTGAAGCCAATTGGCCTCCCACTTTTCGGAAGCCTGTTTGCAGGTTCTACTGGAGTGACCAACAGGAGATATTGCTGCTGTGAGAAGGAAAGAGGAGGCCTCCACACCTGGTAAAGAAGGCACAGTCAGAGGTAGCATCTCTGGTCAGCGGCCGTGATGTAGTCTGAAGGACCTGGATGCTATGCAGGGAGAGAGTCAGTGACCATCGTTGCTCTGCCAGGGTGAGTATTGAGTCCCCATGTACAGTGCTGTGCTGTGTCTGAGTGTGCAGCACTTGTTGGGACTCCCGGTTGTGAAGCCCTGAGCTTAATGTGGCCCATCATCCTGTGCCCTTACAGCTGCAGGTGACTGGACAGGAGGCTGGCATGTCTGAAGGGTGAAGTGCTGCAATGTGATGGGCACCTAAACCTGCGACTTTGGGGAGGAGGATGGAATCTTCTGGCATGTAGGGGGCGACTATTGAAGGCACTATTGTCCTTTCAGGAGAAAAGGAGTCCCAATGACAGGAGTGAGGACGGACAGGTGGTGGTGTCCCTTAGCTGGTGGTGCTAACTCCGGCAGAGGAACATGAGTGTGGAGCAAGGTCCATTGGTCATGGAGAGTCTGAGGTCTCAGAGGAGGGTAAGAGCTCAGTGGACAAGGAAGAGACTGGGGAGGGTATGAAGGATGTGGGGCGGTGGTTGCAAGACTGACAGGTGAAATTCACTAATCCCCATTGCTCATCCATTCAGAAGTCCTTGCTCAGCCAGATGACCATTCTGAAAAGCTACCAGACTGCATGTACTCTGAGTTCTTAACGTTGTTCGAGAATGACATGTTTCCCCTCCCTTAGATGGAGCATCCTCATGATCCCAGAAGGACCCCAAGGACCCTCCCTTGACCTCCGAGGATGACCTGCAGCCAGATGCACCCATGTCACATCCTCCCTCTGCACCATCCACCAGCGCAAGTACAGGCACGTTAGTGGCATAAGTGTTCTGGAAGGATGGCAGTGCACACTGGGAAAGGCAAGTCACACTCAATTGAGGAGCTGGTGGAGGCAGAGTCCCCAGGCTGCCTGCGGACAGAGAATTGCTGGAGACCAGGACGACGCTGAGCCTGAGGCAGATTATGAGCCTCTGGAATTGTCTGTAAGATGGCAAATGCTGAATGTCCAGCAGGATGTTCGTGAAGATCTGGCGGAGATCCCTGAGGCTCCACATGCCATGGTCTCTGTATTGGAGGAGTCCATGCAGAGTGTGAGCATTGCATTAGTCCAGAGCTCTGAACACACAACTTCCTCCATAGAGAGCGCGGCGACTCTCATGGAGAGGTAGCTCCAGGAACTCAATCAGGGGTTTCTAGGATTCGTTCAGACCTGCGTGTCCACACACTGGCAGTGAGCTCAGCGGGTGACTGCCAATGTGAGAGATGGTGAGGACCTAATGGCTTTGCCAGCTGCCCGTCCATCCCTGGTGAGCAGGAAGGTTCAAACCAGCCTCATGTTGGCAGGCGAGCCGCAGCTCCATGTATCTGGAGGCTCCTCTCAGGTGCTCCTAATGTTGGCAGCAGCTCCTCAGCCTCTTTGTCAGTGACCACCGCACCTGAGGAGACACAGTGACTGAGTGCCCAGTCATAGCGCTGGACTGTCCCATCCAGTCAGAGCGCTGACAGGCTCCGGCGACCAGAGGATAGCCGCCAAAACCACCAAGGCTGATGGGACATCAGAACCAGCCGCCTGCCTCCAACACAGCTGCCAGCGAGGGGTAAGAACCAAGACGTAGCACTCAGAGACAGAAATTTAAATCACCGTGATCACATAAGGAGTTTCACGGGTGAATCATTTCTCATTGACACGTGTGTCATGGTGCATGTATGTCACAAATTACTGTTAAAATGTGACATCATGTCAAATGGCCTCAGTGCGCTGCATGCAATTATTAGGGAAAAGGCCTGGACTCTGTGCAAGACATTGATTGGGCTGGATCGTGTACTTCAGAGGGAGGGACAGTAGAGGAAGTTGCCAGGAGCTTCGGGCAACAAGATAACTGTCTGTTAGTGATCATTTGGACTCCTGACTTTGGAATCGTACTGAAAACTCCTCTGAATCAGAACCCCCCTGGCTCCCGAAAGCATCCTCATTGCTGGATCTTCATGACCCTGGGGCTGATCAGGTTTCTCCTCAGGCTCAGCGCTAGATTCATTCTCAGCAGCTTCTGGAAGAACGTTGCTGATTTCACCCTCCATCTGCTCCCCCCTTGAGAAAGGCAGATTGTGAAGGGCACAGCAGACAACCACTGAGGGAAATACATTCCTGAGAATATTGCAGATATCCTCCTGAGCAGTCCAGACCATGAAACTTTATTTGGAGGCCTATTGATGGCCCTTATGGAGGCATGGCTTTGGTTGTAGCTCTCCTCCACAGGTGTCTGAGAGGTGTCATCAGCCACCTTTTTGAGTGGATACCCTTCGTCCCCCAGCAGCCAGCCACCCAACTGTGCTGGGACTATGAGGAGCCTTGGCACCTGAGGGTGACGCAAGACGTACACCTCATGGCAGCTCCCAGGATACCTGGCACAAAATTGTAGGATCTCGTGCTGGTAATCACATACAATCTGAACGTTCAGAGAGTGGAACTCCTTTCTATTCACAAAGACCCCCAGCTCACCTGCAGGTGTCCTGATGGGCATGTGTGCTGTCAATGGCTCCCTGAATTCAGGGAAATCCTGCTTTTACCGCAAAACTTCAGGCTCACTCTGCTTGTTTGGCCTTGTCTGTCTTGTACTAAATGAAGGTGTTTTCCCTTTAGACCAGATTGATGCAGCTGTGCGCAGCAGATTTCGAGACTCTGCAGAGATCACCCACTGACCCTGAGGCACAAAAGTTCAGGGCAACTGTGACCTTCAGAGCCACTGGCACAGCTTGAGGCTATCTCAGGGCCGATCACGTCACATGTTGAGGTGACTGTTTCTCTGGAGAAGTGGAGCCTTCTTCGGCACTGTATCTCCGTCATATCCAGGTAGCTGGATCGCAGGCTGTATACTCTCCCAGCTGGGTATTGGCACCCTCTCCAGACCCTTCTTCCTGCTGGCCCTCCACCCCTGCTGGCTGTGCCTCTTGGTCCTGAGGGCAGACAACCAGCCCTCCTCTCCCTCCTTGCCTTCTCCTCCTCATCTGAGGAGGTTCCTCCCAGCAGAGCGCACAATATCCATGGCAAAGCTTAGGCTCGCAGAGGTTTGACCTAAATATGAAGGGGCCCGTCTGCAGAAAACTTCTGCAGAGATTTAAACCTCCTAGGTTATGTAAATGAACAAAATGAATCAAAAAGTGAACTATAATACACATACTCGCTACTCAGTTTGATATTCCTTCCTCCTAGCCTCGCCATTTCTTCTGGCCCTATTATCCCGCTGGATCTAGAATGAAGAAAAAACGTGAAGCCCACTTGTCCGATTGGCTTATACACTAAGCATGAAAGTGTGTGGGCCTCCTAAAATTATGAACGATCACAATTTTGTATGGCCTTCATCAGCCCTTTCGCTGCTGTTGGACGCACTTCCGAGTTTGCGTGTACCTGCCAACCAAAATATCGCGAGGTAGTGCAATGAGGTTGGGAAGCCCTCCTGACATTGTCATGAGCTATTTCGCTCTGTGTTGGGACTGCCGTGTGCCCCCACAGCAAACTTAAAATTCTGGGCCAGGAGTTTAAAAGTAACTGTCCAATCAGCCTGCCCACTTGAGCCACTTTGAGGACCTAGGTCATGTCTCCTTCTATCCTATTTCTTCTGTGAAAAGGCCTTAAACCTGTCTCACCACTTAGATGGTTCTAGGACTTTTGGTTCTATCTTGCTTTTCGTTAACACTTTCTCTAGCGCATCAGTGTCCCCAGAACTGCAGACAATAGTGTCAATCTGTAGCTCCGAATCCCAACCCTCATTCCCACTAAGCACTCAGTGGGTGAATTCATCTTTTGATATTCACATGTGATATTCACTAGTGATTCACACGGTGTTAAAATAATGACGATCGCCCTGGTATTTGATGAAATTTGTTGCTCTCAGTTTCATTTTGACTGAACTCTTTCTGTGAACGATCAATACCTTGTGTGATTATAACAATTCTAATTTATTGATATTTGTAGTAAGGCACAGAGTTTATTATTGTGTATCCTTTTTCTTTTTATTCCCCCACAGCGGAATGCAGAGACACAACCAGATACTGTGAAATGGTAAAGCGACTAAACCTGTGCCCTTTGTCCCAATACAAACTTCGCTGCTGTGAATCCTGCAGGGACATCTGAAGATGATAATTCTATAATTTATCCACTCCCAATGGGGAAAAAACTCGCTTGAGATGAATGAATTGTTTTGAAATTTCAACAGTGCTCCCGGTGTTTTTTTAATATATTGGAAGAGAGACAAATATTTCCATGGCTGCTTGAAGAGAAAATTTGCATTTGAATAGGAAATAATCTGTCAGTGGCCATTCTGGGTGTTGCAGAGCTATTGTAATACATTTAGACACACTTCATACCTTCATTAACTTAGAACTTTGGATGAATTTTGACGAGTGCTGTAGTGCTGAATGACTCTGGATGACAGTTTTTTTAATAGGCTAATTCTAGAATGACTTTGACTACCTTTTTTCACCTATCAAAGCCCAAGGAAACTGTGTAAATAAATTCTACTTAGACTGTTTCGTGGGAATTTCTGCTCAGACCTTCTATGGAATATTGCATAGAATCCAATTTTATTAGACTCCCAGCAGACAAACTGCTGTGACTTTGAAGAGAAAATGGAAGCAAATAGACTTAAACATGCAAATGGTGTTGGAATGTACCCCTTATATTTGAAAGGAAATGCAGTATTATTGAGAGAAAGTGTTAGGAGAATAACCTATTATTTACTTTGTTCAACATCTATCAGAAATCTAAACCAACTGGAAAAGTAAGCATTATGTACCAACAATATTGGATGAGGATACTACTCCCATCTGAATGATATCAGGATCACAGACTATCTTTCTGACAAAACAAAGCCCTGAATTCAGCAGGAGATTCTCCCACTGAAATTAGGTCAGCAAATTGGAAATTCCGGAACCATTTAAAAGGTTAACAAGCAAAAATCAGTAACAATTAATCATTCAGTTACAAAATCTGTAAAGCAAATGGGATAAACAGATGATGCAAGAAGGAAGACCATTTATCCACATACACCTTCTTGAGGAAATTTGTTCAGATGGTCTCTGGGGAGTGTTAGAAATGTTCACACAGTAAACATCACCCTATCCCATTACTTCTCATTATTCATTGCAGGTTTATTGTGAACTTGTATTCAACTGCAATCATTCAAGGGTTCCCTCTCCTATTGAAAAATATCCTTGCCAACATTAGTGATTTCTCTCTCCATTTCCTATTTTATATTTTATGAATAGACCCGCCAGCTAAACTGTTACAGTCAGTTGTTGAATTGCAGAATTGAAACCGCAGAATTCATTTATTTAAAGCAATATTTCCTCCAAGTAATTTTCTCTTCTCGGTATGCTACGGTCTCAGTACCAACTTTCCCTGACCCTCCTCTGACAAAGCAATTGACCATTCCCCCAACCAACTGTTCCTACAACCAACCATTCCCTAACTGTTCCACAAGTAGGAGGACAGACAGGTAACTTGTCCCGAACTCAGTTATTGCCACTAAGCAGCTAAGAGGTGTCTGATTAGAATCCTTGGTTGACTCAGCCTCTGTCTCTCTTTCTACTGTATAACTTGTCCTAAAATTCAGTAATGCAGCAACAGTAACATCAGAATACCGACATGCAGCAGCATCAAGCATAAATTTTAGATAAATCCCCTCCTCTCTGCCAATTATTCATCAAGTTTCCAGCTGCAGGGTGGTTTTCACCATCTATTATTTTAAAATAGCATTTACTTTGTTCTGGGACTTGGGGTCAGCGGTGAAGCAAGGCTGCTCACCATTGAGCTCAAAGAAAAGCTCACTGAGAAATCTAGCAATATCTGTGGCGGGACCTTTAGCCCTCTCGCTGTGCCACTGACTGATTAACAGAGATTCCCAGTCTGGAGCTCCAGCAACGTGATCAAATTGTCCAAGTGGCCAATCACATTAAACACAAGGAATTCTCACAGCCAACCAGGACAGGAGAAGGATTACATCAAATCATTTAAAAAAAAATTTACACAGAGTGAAGTAAAGATTAGGACATAAATGTGGAGTGAAGGTAGAAGCTGAACTTTAAATAAGTTAATTATTTAAAAACTCTAGTTTAAACAAAAGTGATAATTAATTATAATAGAGACATTTAACAACATTCCGCATAGTCTTTTCAGGGGTAGCTCTGTTGTTCATCAATATTTATTACTCAACAGAGTTAAGAATCCAATTACACTTGGTTGAAGAAGAGATACATTTTACAGGGTTTTTTTTTAACAGTGACGTGAGATCAGAAATGAGAAAGTTCTTGCACATTTGATTTTGCTGATTGTTGGCTCTGTGAGTAGTTAGGGATGTTAGTTCCAGAGTACCGCATGTGACGAGGCAGTGAGTGAGTACAACTTCAGGTGTTAATCTGCATTTGTGTTAATTCATGAAGTTGTGGTCAGTGTCAGAGGGTTAATGTTGGTGAACACATAGTTCACCATCAAAAACCCAACAAATTTCAGGCATTTATATTCTTGTCCTCACTTTAGGTGTCCCAAGCCACATACCATTTCCCAGCGCAGAATGCTCAGAGGAGCTCTGGTGACTGTCTCTCTTACCCTGTGAGGAAATGACTTGCTTTAACTCACCACCTATATACAGATTAACCATTCGCCATAAGTGAAAACATGGGCTCTAAGCCAGGTCCACCAATGTCTTGGTGCAGTGAATAATATCACCAGTGGCATCATACTGCATTAGCTCAATGTTCATGGTTCACATGTCCTCATGGGCCACACATAAGTCCCTGGAAATTACATATTCTTGGATAATCCATGTACATGATTGTGGTTCAGATAACATGTTAGAAAACATGGATGTACAATGTCTCCTGACTCCATAAGACACAGCTGCTCTTCTTTTCTATAATGTATGTATTTCTAAAAATATTGTTTACTTACATGAATTGATAAAATTCTCATGCTGTTTAACAGATATTGTGAGATAGGTATATATAGGTTTCTAGTCACAGGAGGCATCTTGATGTGATCAAGTGTAGGTTAATAAGTATTAACTGGTTAAAAATGCTGACCAGGCCATTTACTGCTCTGTAATTTAAAATTTAAAAAACAATTATTACCATAACTTTATACAGAATGTAAGAGCAGTTCTCCTTTTCAACAAAGTGGGTCTGAAATCTAAGCAACTTAGATCTCTAAATTTATGTATAGTTTAAGATAAGATCTTTGTAAAATAAGCTCTGTATCTATTTATAGAAAGTTGTGTTTAACAGTGCAATATACCTCTTTAACTGTGCATTATATTGTCCAGAAAATACTATTTTGGGGGACTTTTATTTTCTTATTACCAAAGCTTTTTTGTTACTTATCTTTGCAAATGAAGTTGAACTTTTTATTTGAATAGCACTTCATTGAATACTCTTTCACTTATTTGTTTTACGCTGCACTGTTAGGAGGTTTCATCCTGAATCGTTGGGATGTGTGAAATAAGTGATACATTCTCAAAATGGTGGGGCTGGGCTATTAAAATCAGGATGATTTTTCCAATCCTCCTTCCCTATAAATATCATTCCAGTTACATTCCTTCCAATGACTGATTTGCCAGACTAGTTGCTGTGTACATAATGTGTTTATCCTATGTTTCCTCTAGGGCAATGATTTACAAATCAGTAAACAGTCCATGTTAGGTAGCATTCCCTGATATTACAGGAAGAATTTGCTCATTTCACTAATTGATTTTGAGTTTAATTGGAGCATTTGTTAGTGCTTTACTACATGCTAATAGTAGAGGAAACATCCAGTTTACTATTGTTTTGTGTTTCTTATTCAATTGTATGTCCCAGATGTGGTTATAGGCTCTGAGATCTTTTGATTATTTTTCTCTAAGAGCTCATTGTGAATGTACATTTAATTTTATCCTGTGACAAAGACCCGGTGACACATCTTCTAACTTCAATGTTGCTGGATAAAGTCTGATGTTATTTACCAGAAGCCAATTTATGTAATTTTTTTTTGTGCCAACTCTACTTAAGTACAAATATTTATTTAATTTCAATGTTTCATTTTTTCTCTGATTTACCCAAGACCAGTGTTTAAACATCGATATGAAAGTATTGTTGATGCTCAGCAGTCATATGGAAGAGTCCTATGGACTCAAAACGTTAACTCTGTTTCTCTCCCCACAGATGCTGCCAAACTTGCAGAGGTTTTCCAGTACTTTCGGTTTTTATTTCAGATTTCAAGCATCTGCAGTATTTTGCTTTTTATATTATTGTTGATGCTCAGCCAGCATTTTTCTTGTCAAAATTTCAATGCCCCAATATTTACAAAATCTCATTTTAACTCCAAAAAATGGGGTGGTCTGAGTTTGGGTCGGTGGTTAAAATTGTAAAAATTTCAAGTCTGACGCTAACCTGCCTAATTCCAGGTTTAATGGAGGCTGGACAGGGGTGGTGCAGCAAATACCCTCCCAGGAGATGGATTGGCAATTTTTAAATATTTTGATGAGGCTGATAGCCTCTGTTTTAACCAGTGGAACAATACTCCCACACCCTGGAATAAAGTTACACTGCAGCAGGGACTGAGCAATGCAGGTTCTGCAGCCTGTAACCCTGCTGGTTCCTGATATCAGTTGCACTGGGGTGGGTGGTACTGAATTCTGGATCAGTCATCACCATGTATTTGGAGGGGAAAGAGGAAGAAAATGAAATTAGACAAGGAAACTCCGTTTAAAGGCTGTCTCACGCTTGCAGATAATTGTCCTGAATTGCTGTACATCCTGTGAGGAGTGGGAAGGAAGGAAGAAATGATGGGAGAAAATGGTAAAAGGAGAAAGTCAGTGATTGCCTTCTGGGAAAGACAGATAGGGCAGAATTTTCGGACCCACCCGTGACATGTGAAATGACACGCCGGGTGTGTCCCAATGTCACCACACGTCATTCAAATATTCAGTTTGGCAGGTGCACACTGGAGTCGGCTGCGTGCCCGTCAAACTGTCAAAGGCCTATTAAGGCCATTTAAATATCAATTAAAATAATTAACTGAGCTGCCCGTCCAACCTTAAGATTGGCAGCAGGTGAAGAGCCCAGGCGGCCTTCGCATTTTTCATGAAACTTCATCCACAGGCAGGATGAGGTTTCATGAAGGTTTTAAAGTTTAATAAAATTTTTTAAATAAAATTCATTGACATGTCCCAGCTCATGTGAGGGGACATGTCTTATTTATTTATTTTTTGTCCTTATTAAAATTTTTAAAAATCAAAACCAAAAATACCTGGTAAAACTCAGCAGGTCTGACAGCATCTATGAAGAGGAACACAGTTAACGTTTCGAGTCCGTATGACTCTTCAACAGAACTAAGGAAGAATAGAAATGAAGTGAAATATAATCTGGTTGAATGGGGTGAGCTGGATAGAGGGCCAGTGATAGGTGGAAATAGCCAAAAGATGTCATAGACAAAAGGACAAAGAGGTGTTGAAGGTGGTGATATTAGCTAAGAAATGTGCTAATGGGGACAATAAGGGTAGAAAGCAGGACAAGCAAGGGACAGATAGCCCTAGTGAGGGTGGGGTGAAGGGAAGGGATCAAAATAGACTAAAAGGTAGAGATAAAACAATGGATGGAAATACACTTAAAAATAATTGAATAGGTGGAAAAGAAAAATCTATATAAATTATTGGAGAAAAGGGGTGGGGATGGAGGAGAGAGTTCATGATCCCCACCCA
The DNA here is from genome assembly GCF_017639515.1 of Carcharodon carcharias. Classification (NCBI taxonomy): domain Eukaryota; kingdom Metazoa; phylum Chordata; class Chondrichthyes; order Lamniformes; family Lamnidae; genus Carcharodon; species Carcharodon carcharias. Next base: position 122,851,554 of record NC_054470.1, read on the forward strand.
TTTTCTCCAATAATTTATATAGATTTTTCTTTTCCCATCTATTTCCATTATTTTTAAATGTATTTCCATCCATTGGTTTATCTCTACCTCTTAGCCTATTTTGATCCCTTCCCTTCACCCCACCCCCACTAGGGCTATCTGTCCCTTACTTGTCCTGATTTCTACCCTTGATGTCCCCATTAGCACATTTCTTAGCTAATATCACCACCTTCAGCACCTCTTTGTCCTTTTGTCTATGACATCTTTTGGCAATCTCCACCTATCACTGGCCCTTTATCCAGCTCTACCTGTCCCACCCCCCTTAAACCAGCTTATATTTCACCTCTTTTCTATTTTTCTTTAGTTCTGATGAAGAGTCATTCGGACTCGAAACATTAACTGTATTCCTCTCCGCAGATGCTGTCAGACCTGCTGAGTTTTTCCAAGTATTTTTGTTCTAGATTTCCAGCATCCGCAGTATTTTGCTTTTATCTTTTTAAAAATCAGACTGATCTCCCTGAGGCAGCTCATTGCTCTCTCAGGGAGATTTCTGCACCTCCTCCCCCCACCTGCACAGGAAATGCTCAGCACTTCCAGGTGTGCGTCACACTGGGCGGGCCTTAATTGGCCCGCCCACATAAAATGGCGGCGTGCCCCCAATTGCGGGTGGCGATTGGCTGCATGCCTGCCCACGCCCACTCCTGTCCAGCCACTACCACAAAGCCCCCCCCTCACCCTCCCCCAATGGGGAGAAAATTCTCCCCATAGTGTCAAAAAAAAATCAAATTGCTATGATGTCATTGTTTCTGCATGTGGTTCATTTGTGACCAAATAGAGGAAGGAAAATATTTAGACATTGACAAAGTAATATTTTGGTCCAGTGGACAATGAATTCAATCTTGTCAATCAATTGTGCACTTGTATTGGAATGTTGGAATTTATAATAATATAAAAACAAGAAATGCTGGAAAAAGTCAGCAGGTTTGGCAGCATCCGTAGAGAGAGAGACGGAGTTGACGTTTCGAGTCAGTATGACTTCTTCAGAACTGGAATTTATAAGATGGCTTCAACATAATAAAATGTTCAAAGAAATTAACAGAGGAAAGAACACACCACATTGCTTCAATCTAACACTGTGGTGTCTAAAGGTACGTGGCCTTGTCCTGTGTTGAGTTTACTAATACCTTCTGTTATTATAATTGTGCAAGTGGGATTATAATTACAAGTTTCTGACTATTAAAACAGTTGGTCAACTCCTTCCGTCTATTAATGAAGTACATGGGTGGTGTTTAAATATAACTGAAACCAGGTCAGGAGATGAGGCCGAATGTCTACAGAGAAAAAAGTCTATACTTCGCAATCATTATATTCTATTATAGTTTTTTTTAAATTAAACAGATCATTTGGATTGGGGGCAAAGGACAAGAAAGAAAAACATCTTTGTCCAGCTCCCTGAACTTTTGACAGAACATATCATTTGCTCTGCCCTTTAGCTGATGCCTCGTATTTCTAGTCAAAGCAAACTTGATTAAAATTACAAGTAATGGAGTAATGCAACGGAGAGAAACATATGAAATTAAAATAAAAAATGCTTTGATAACTTTGTTAGCCTGTACTGTGTAAAAGAAAAGATGTATTCACATTCAGGGCACGGGTCACAATCAGGGCTGGAATGAGTAGAAGAAATTTATAAGAGTGACCAATATGAGTTCACAAAGGCGCAGCTGAGTGTTAGAGGTACATTAACACTATTACCTGTTGCTATTTAAAAGTTGCAGTCCAGTTGTACAGAGTTAGGAGTGTCACAGCATGTGGCATTTATTAGATTACAATTGACAAAATCACCAAGAACCATCCAGAAATCTTTACAAATTGAAATTAATTAGAAATTTCACAACATAGATTCAAAATACAACAATAAAATGTTTAAGTTTAAAAGATGACAAAGTAGAGGTGGATCCTATTGATTTCAGAAGCCAAGTAGAACATTCAGGAATCAACACTGTCCATTTTTAAAAGTTTTTTGTCAGTTATTCTACATTAGCACATCTGCAAGCTGACTTCCATTAACTGAAGCAAAGTCAGGCTGTACACATCACTGAAAGTGATAAAATCATGCACTTCTAAAAATTCAGCTTAAAATTTAAAAATGATAGGGGAAGGACATGACTGAACAAAGACACATTTTTTGTAAAAAGTGGCAAATCCAAATAAATGCATATCAGAAAGGAATTTTAGCCACAATACTAACAGATTGATGGGAAACTTACAAAAATTCCTGAAAATATTGTGAGGAAAAACATTTTGTAGCAAGACAACATACGCTTGGGTTCTTTATAAAGACAGTAATGGGGTTACAATGTCGATTGTAAATGTAGAGAAAGTGGGCTATACTAAAAGCAAATGTGTCAGTTAAAAGGGTTCTTCAGTTACAAGTAAAATCATTCTTATTAAAGGGCTTTATAACTTTTTTCTGTGCTTCATCATCACCATTCTTCTTCTGTGTAAGATGATGGACATGCAGCAAATCAAATCCATTGGGGATAGGGTAATTTCATGTGGTTCCTATTTCTGAATTTATAATGTAACATTTTCACATAAAAGCAAAACTTAAGTTTTGAAATATAGCAATTTTACCTTCATGTTCTTTTCTTAAATGAGATTACTGAAGTAAGATTTTTTTGACATTGAAAGTTTAATCTAATATAATAGGAACTCATTGAGGGACTGATCAACTCCACTGTTACTTGGCTTGAGAGAAATAAGGAAAGGAAACCTTGAGTAAAGTTACAAGGATTTTTTGTGACATCTATAGATAATTTCTGGACAGGTTACAAAAGCCAAAAGCAAACAATCACTTTTCAAAAAAATACAAAGTCTAAATACAAAAATATTTATTTACTTTGTGATTTATTCTTAAATTGAAGCAAAAAAATAAGTGGAGCAGTAGGATGGCATCTGCATGTATCACTTCAGGTATCACTTTTACTAATGTACTGGTTACCTTCCTGGTCAAATTCCCTTTGTTAATAATGTTCACCTTCCAAAGTTGCATGCAGCACATTTGTGTATTTGGTCCCCCTCCTCCACATTTCCAAATTTGAAATGTTCATTCCAATTCAGCTAATCTGAATTTTAAGTAATTAAAAAATAACTACTAGAGTCACTGCACCTTTAACAACAGAACAGAATGTCCAATAACAGAAAAACTGCGCATCACATAATCGAACATTTGCAGAGGGCACAAAGTAGACTTGGATAAGATTTGCCTAGGCGTAGCTCATCAACACAGGAAAACCCCCAGATCACAGCATCCAAAACTTTCTTAAATGATTCCAGGAACCTTGCCTTCACTACCCACATCCCAATAACATGGAACATTGCAATGAGGTATAGAGCTGCATTTGATATTTTACTTCAAAACAATTGTTAAACATGAATCCTCAATAAAATATGCAGTAGTGCCAGTGGAGGCAGTTGATTTGACTCATTTTACTGAGGTTCCAACAGAAACTTTAGAAAATCTCAGCCAAGTTGGTGAGAGGAGGCACCGAGCATGTCAGATCCCATTCTAAAGGGGGAGGTGGGGGGGAAGAGCAGAACAAGAGTTTTATTGACAAAACAGAGTCATGCTGTTTTGCCAGGGAGGGAGTCTGCTCGCGTTCTCAACCATAGGAACTGCAGACTTGCTGAGGCTTTATACAGGAATAAAACGTTCAAAATAAACATTCCTCTTATTTACCAGTGCCACTAAATAAAAGGAGATATATCTGTAATTCAGGTTAAAGAAGCTGAAAAGAAGATTAAAAATTTCCAACTCATAAGTTGGTGGTGATTTGCTTTTTTCAAGCTGCAACTATTCCATCAGTCGGGAAGCCAATTTTCAAATCATTTGTAGTTTTTTGATGGCCGCGGTTATTTGAAATCAAATCCATGGAACTGTTTGACAATCTGGGATTGACATTCTCCCTTTCAGACACAGGACGATACAGTTTATGACCTCGGGGATCAGTTTCCACATATTCATAACCAGGAGGTACAGTGAATGAGGCAGGACACACCTCAACTGCTTTTGGTGTAAAACTATATTGATAAGTGGTTCCATTATCTAGCGATATTGTGTTAGGAATGTAGGCGTTCCGGGGTTTGAAGGAGTGAACGAGGTTAACCTGGTGAGGTACATAATGAGCCCTGAATGTTGTCATATCATCAAATTGACCAGTTGCTTTCTCCAGTTCTTGACGTGGCTTGATCATAGGTTCCCGTGTGGACTCCCAAGCTTTGTAGTCTGCCTTCATGGTGGACTGTCCTTCAAATGAAATGCTGTGCTCACTCATCTGGGGCAAAGGCCGAGCTGGAACAAGAGGTTGAAGCTTATGTTCAACATAGGCTGTATGAGTAGTGGTGGTCAGATTCATTTTACCTTCAGGAGCCACAAACTCCACAGTCTTGTGAACTGCTGGTGGATCCACAGTCCAAGTTCGGTATTTGTCACGAAATTCAGTCAGGTCATAAAACTGCTTACTGGAGTTGAGTTTGGTGCATGGAGGTCGAATAGGTACCGTATGCTCTCCTATCTGCCCCTTGAAATCTCTCCTGTGAGTAGTAAGACCATCAAAAGGTTCATCATTTGGTTTACATTGCTCATGTTCACGCCTTTTCCGGGGCTCGTATGTATATGGTATATAATGCTGCCGATAGTTGGTCATATCATCAAAGGGCATGTTTGATAACCTGGCTGCATTTGGAGGTTTAAAGGATTCTTTGGGAGCAGGGATTTTGAAGGAATAGTCATCCTGGAACGTGGTTGTATTTGCAAATTTGATTGTTGGTACTTTGAAAGTATATTCTGGTTTAGATGTTTCTCTTTTAGAAAGTTCCCATTGTTTGTAATGGTCTGAAAGAGAAAGAAATGGTTTTTAATTTTTAATTAAAAAGAGATAGAGGACAATCCAACCTGATTTTTTGAACGTCACAGCTAGGAGGTGTTTTGGAAGTCAAGTCCTGATTCAAAGCAATGGAGAAGGAAACACACTGCTTACCAGCTCCCAATTATTCCTTTTGTCCAATTATGGAAATTAAGTGGCAACTATTTTATCTGCTGCAGGTTTTTCTTTAATCTGGCTCTGTTTAGAATTTGGCAGCACTGGGAAGACCACAGTTATTGCCCCTGCCTGGTTGCCAAGAAGGATGTGTTGTGTTTTTGTCCTGATGCTGATACCATGATGGCATTAGATCAGAAATGTGAGGATGTTGACCCAACCTTGATATCATATCTAAGTACATGCAGATAAAGGTGTCTCCAGGGCCTAGCTGTTCTTGTCTTGTTGATAGGGATTGTTGGGCTAAGAGCTTTTGTTAAAGTGAATGTGATGAGGCACTGCACTGTATTCTGTCAATGATAGGTGCTGCAGCCACAAGGCACAGAGGGTAGAGGGAGTAGAAGTTAAGTCTAGTGGCAGAAATGATAATACATTGGTATTATTAACAGAGTGTCTGAGGCTACCTTATCATGGAGCTGGACTTTAGGAGGAGGAAGAATGCATCTTCCACTAGGAGAAATTGATAACAAGTTTACAAATAATATTTTTGTCATTACCTGTGACTCTTATAATTAGAGAAACTTGAGGATTGTAAAATGAAAGGCATAAAATTATATTTCTCAAATATTATTTTAATTAAATTTTTCTAACAATGCAATTCATTTGTGTCCTGCCTCTTTCCAAGAATTCAAGAGCTCGAGTTTATGGAACCTCCCAGAGGTGCCACTGTTCCCGCTGATAAGAATTCAACAACGAAACAGGTGGTAATTTCTAGTATACAACTGTGTCCACAATGTCTAGATTTCCTCTTTTATGATCAGCAATATGCTGAGCTGACAATTTAGAAGCCTCTTAAACACCTTTTTATTAATAGAAAAGTGCTGAGGATGAAATCTCCCATGTAAAACAATTTGTTAAGAGTGCTGAAAACAAGAATTAGTTGTTAATTCACAAAAACATCAAAATAAGGTAAAATATGAACACCTCAATGTTTTCTTGTAATTTTCCTGACTAAAACAGGTTACTATAGTTTAAGGACTGCTTAATTTGTCACAGGTTTTTGTCAAATAAATTTTCCACTTTGCAATTTCTCAAAGGACCAGATTTTAATCTCCCAATGGAGGTGAAAATTGACTCATGAAACGCTGAACTTAGTTTCTTTTGCTGGAAAAACAATTTTCCTCTGCCTTCCTAAGCCCCCATCATTTTCGTGGACCTTTTCACAGGTCGGGAATGCCTTGGGTGAACAATATACACAAATCTCTTCCAAGGTCGGGTCCCTATTGTGCTAACCAGATAAAACATGTATTTCCTCCCACACACAATTTGCTTGTGCTGATGTGGGTCTTGGAAGCTGTAAAATAAAACACACCTTCTTGGAGAGTTCATGACCACCAAGGGAAGGAAGCCTGCTGAAGAATCAACAACATTCTTAAAGGTAAATATAGAATGTGTTGACACTTTCAAATATCACTATCAGATGCTTTATTGTAATGTAGATGTGTTTTAATGCAATTATTTATCATAGAGATCTGTCCAGCAAAGATAAATTGGCCCTTGCATTGACCACCATTGTGTAAGCATTGACATATATTACAGTACTTTTTCCAATGGAGAAAGTGTCCATGTGCATTAAAAATGGGAAGAAAAAGCCCTGTCAGCCTCTTATGTCATGTTTTTTGCTATGATTGATATCAACTGACTTGTCTGGCTATTTTTTAAAAAATGTTTTCGCAAGTTGAAAATAAATCTCTGCACATGCTCATCCACATTGATTGACAGGCACTCAGCTTTCAAATGGAAATAGCATACCATTGTTCTCTCAGTTTCAAGCAATAGAAGCTTTTGTTATGTCAACTGTAGCCATTATGAATGCATGGCTGGGTTTCAAAAGCCACCCATGGATGAGGTTTCCAAAAAAGTGCAAAGGCCGCTTGGCCTTTTTGCCTGCCTGCCAACCTTTAGGTTGGACGGGCAGCATTCTTAACAGCTTTAATGACTTTCTTAATGGCCTTAATAAGCTTTTGACAGTTTGGCAGGCGCACTGCTGATGTGGCTGCACACCTGTCAAAGTCACAATCTAAATGACACGCGATGACATCGGGGCATCTGCCCAATGTCACCATGCATCATTTTACGCATCGGCAAGCAGGCCCTGCCCCCGCTTGCTGACTGGAAAATTCTTCCCAATGTTTCAGTGTTCACCTTTCAAAAGGTTACTGACCTAAAAGATCTTGCAGCATTTTCCTAGCCACAGGGTGATGGGATTGTAGCTGAAGGAGGGGGTGAGGGCACCAGGAAAATAGGGTGGAGCTGCGACTGGATGACCCCTGACACAGCCTGTTGCCAAGGAGGTTTCTGAGGGGTGGCCTGAGAAACAGATCAGCACCATGGAGACAGGAAGGCAATTTACATGTTTTAGTTCCCATTTAGGGGCAATTTAGAGGGCTCACTGGTATTTCTTGGCAGCAGGATGGCCCCTGCCATGTGTGGAGGCTGCCAGCTCAATGAAAGCAGCCTTCCAGCAGCAAATGTGGGCATCTTGGCAACACGATACCAACTCCCGCTGGAAAATCCAGCCCAGGGTGTCTATCTCACTCTTACTCACTGTGATTGATGCCACATGAGCTTGCAGAGGGCTAAGAGAGAGAAAAACAAAACACATGCATGTGCACAAATAAAAACATGCACACATTACAGCAAGAAAAATAAATGCCTCTACCTTTGATGCAAACAATTAGGAAGGAAAAATGGCTTGTTGGCCTTTGTTACAAGGGGATTGGAGCACAAAAATAAGGAAAGTCCTGCTACAATTGTATGGGACTTTGGTGAGACCACACCTAGAATTGTGTGTGTAGATTTGGTCTCTGTACCTAAGGGAACAAAGGTTCACCAGATCCATTCCTGGGATGAGAGAATTGTCCAATGAGGAGAGTTTGAATAGAATGGGTCCCCACCACAATCTCCATTTCACAGGTACCAATTCCATCCCACTCCTTGGCAATGGTCTGAGGCTAAACCAGGCTGTTCACCACCTTTGTGTTCTATTTGATCCTGAGATGATATTCCAATAACATATCAGCATTATTGCTAAGGCCACCTAGTTCTACCTCCATAAAATTGCCCTACATCATTCCTGCCTCAGCTCATCTGCAGCTGAAACCCTCATTCCTACTTCTGTTACCTCCAGACTTGACTATCCCAGCACAATAAAAAAAACTTGAGGCCATTCAAAATGCTCCTGCCTGTATCCTTACTTGCACCAAGTTCCATTCACCTTTCACCTCTGTGCTCACTGACCTAAATTGGTTCCGCGTTAAACAACGCAGAAATTTTAAAATTCTCATCCTTTATTTTAAATCCCTCCGTATCTCTGTAATCTTCTCCAACCCCACAACCCTTCAAGATACCTGCATTCCTCTAATTCTGGCTTTTTGAGTGTCCCAGATTTTAATCGCTCCACCATTGGTGGCTGTGCCTTCAGGCTACTGAAACCCTAAATTCTGGAATTCGCTCCTAACCCTTCCACATCTCTTTCTTCCTTTAAAGAAGTTCCTTAACACCTATCTCTTTGACCAAGCTTTTGTGTGGCTCAATGTTAAATTTTGTTTGATAATGAGCCCATGAGCCACTTTGAGACATTTTATTACTTTAAAGGTGCTATATAAATACAAGTTGCTGTTGTTGTTGTTAAATATTTAATTGCTGGAAGTAATAAAAAGTAGACATACCTTTGTATGTAGGGATTGTTTCCATCTTTGCTGTCGAGATAGTTCTCTGTTCTAATGGACGAGCTGGAGCCACTGGTTGGACAGGGTGTAGGTTAAAATCTCGTTTGTAAGTGGTATCCAGATTCATAGCTCCTTGCGGTTGTCTGAATTCTTCGCTAACCTTTTCTGGCCTAGGCTGAATATCATGTGGAATATAATCTGCCCTGTGGATGGCAGAGAGTATGCACAAAAAATTACTGAAATATGACACTGATTCAGAATAAACAGAAAGCCAGGTTTCCTCTGGTGTATTGGCACAGAGACTACTGAGCTGAAATAACAGAATTTTGTTTTGCTTTAGATAAGTGCCAAAAAAGTAATTGCACAAGGCTTGTTATTTCCCTCCCAAAAGCTTGCATAGAAAGCTACTGCAAAGGCTCATCGCAAGGAAGGAGTCCAATCTCCATGGGAGACGGGTTATATACTGTGTGAGCAGGTATCAGATTTACTCAATGCACTGGTGTGATTAGTCACAGTACAGACAAGTCCAAATAGAAGTTCATTATATCATTTCAGAAAAGATGAAAATACAAAGGATGGAAAATATTTCAACTCACAAAAAATAACGGGAATAAAATGAGAGCCCAAAATCTAAAATAGTAACCGACTTCTTGTACATTATTCACTCCAACACCAAGCTATTCACTCTAACCTGCCAGTCCAACAAAAATGTTCCACTTGGACCACCCCCCCCCCCCACAAGCCCCCACCCCTTCACCCCAATTCCAACCTCCTCCACTCTGTCCCCCAACACCTTCTCCTCCTCTACCACAACCCCCTCCATTTTGACAAGTGATCAATTGGATATTTTTTCCAAACAGGATACCAAAATGACACACAATTGTTGAAAGTACTAAAAGCATCGATATAAAGGTTATTCCCATTGCAAGTATCAGAATAAGAAATGCATGAACTCAGGGATCCAGCACTGAGTCTATGTTTTGATGTCTGGATGGACATTCTCCAAATCTCAGCCAAAGTTGCAGTCACATTGTGTGACCTTGAAGTGCAGAACAACTAGCCTGATGAGCAAGTCAGAAAATACCAAACTAAGTCTAAAAAAAATTCCAGAATATTACCTGTTTCTCTCCCTGCTTTTCTCTCGATTAATAAACTGTGCTGATAGTGGCAGGTGGCTCCAATATACAAATTATTGTGCACTGACCTCAACTCCTTTGTGACTATGACTTGTGAATTATCAGGTGAACACACGTGTGAGCTATGAACAGTATGCCTCAAGTCTACACACATAACCTTTACTTCAAACATTCTGGTGGGGGTTGGCCACATTATGATCAGGCTTTATAGCAGCACACACACACACACTGGAGACTCAGTGTCATATACTAAATCAATTGTTGACTAATAAGAAAATATATTCTTGTTTTTCTCACACATTATGCCACTCAACTTACTGTACCAATACTAGCTCTTTGCTAACTAGCAACTAGTCCCACTTCCTTGTAAATATTTAATCCTATAAATATTTTCTCTTTATTTAACCAGTTTCCTTTTGAAAGTTGCTATTGAATCTGCTTCCACCACCCTTTCAGGCAACGCGTTCCAGATCACAACTCGCTGGACAAAGAATTGTTTCCTCATGTCATTTCTGGTGCTCTTGCCAATCACTATAAATATGTGTCTGCTGGCCTTTCTGCCATGGAAAACGGTTTCTCTGTATTGCTTCTATCAAAACTCATCATAATTTTGAACCCCTCTCTGCTCCAAGAAGAACAACCCCAGCCTCCCTGTCTCAACCCATAACTGAAATCTCTCATCCTTGGTATCATTCTAACAAAATCTCTTCTACATCCTCCCTCAGGTCTTGACAACTTTCCAAATGTTTGCTGCCCAGAACTGAACACAATACTCCAGCTGAGGCCTAACCAGTGTTTATAAAGCTTTGGTATAATTTCCTTAAGGCAAGGATCTCATACACTTTTAAACAACTCTCCCAACTTATCCTGCCACCGTCAAAGGTTTGTGTACATAACTGTCAGTTCCTCCATCTCCTTTAAAATTGTACCATTTTGTTTATATTGCCTCTCCTCATTCCTCCTGTCTGAAAAAAGGTATCACTTCACACTTCTCTGTGTTAATTGCATCTGTCATGTGTCTGTCCATTTTACATACTACATGATGTATTATGCTTAGCAATCTTTAAAAAAGACTTCTTCCTTCCTATTCATTATTAACATATTTCTGTTAATCTAATATAACAAACCTTGGTAGAAATTGAGAGTTCCCAAATGCTGGTTTTACAGTATAGTGTAGGCTTAGAAATAAAGATATATAAATAAGAAAGTGCCAATAAAATATTCACCGTGAACAGATGTCCCACCATAATTCTGGTGGATAAATGGATGCAGAAATGCCTGGAATGAAGTGTAGTTATACAGAATCCATTCCCCAAAAACAGCACTTCTTTTCATAATTCATGTATTTTGAGACAATCGGTAAGCATTCAGATTTTTCCTTGTTTTAACAGTAAAAAAGAGGCTGGAATAAAATGCACCTATGAAGGATGTCTTCATTATTCATAAGGCACTTGAACCAGTAAATTGTGACAGAATAGTTATAGTTCTAAATCAATAATACTTCACATTTCCAATTGGAATACAACATTATTGTCACAAACAAATTATGAATGCTTGAATTCCCATTATTTTCATAATTCACTAACCTGCAGGTCGATCCAATCACCAACAAAATGATGAAAAATGCAAATGTATTTAATCCCTCCCACATCCCATCTATTGGCAGGAGGGTTTCATGCATTCAATCTGAAAAGCTATTTTTTCCATCTTGAGCAGAATTAGGATAAGCAAAAAGTACCTGAACGTAGTCATGCTTTGCATCTTGCCTTGGTGCCGTTGGTAATCCTCCCGGGGTTTGTAGGATTCTCTGGGCTGAACATCACTATATGCAGCATATTTCTCCACATACTCAGTAATTAAGCATGGTTTATTAATCTTTTCAAAGATTGCAGTGGGAAGATGTGGACAGCAATGGCGCCTGTTGCAAAAAGACAATATTTAAATTCAAGTCATAATCACCCCCAAAAACTTTTCACCATTAAATCAAAGCCTTCCTATTGTCTTTTATAAATCAGTTATTAATTGGTCATTAATGTTTATAAATAACACAGATATTAAAAATGTCTACTCACCAGATGGAAATACATGAGAAAGTGTGAGGGTACCTGCCATAAATCACAATCTATAATGGGATCTACCCTAAAGATGAAGTGCTGGACAAGGGATAGATGTTGCAGGAGGTCTTATGGTGCTTTAGGTAGTGTCCCTGCCTCTGAGCCAAAAGATCAAGCTTCAAGTTCCACTCATAGGACTAGATGGCCATGGCAGGTGTGTTTATGCCATTACTAAGCAGGTTAATTGTTGACCTGTAAATCCTTCCAATATAGCTATGGCAGGCAATAAGAGTGGGAGGGTTTCCTGGTCAGCTAGAGCCATGTACTAGCTACAGCTCAACAGCCTCCCCATGTTAAAAGACGTCATGTGCAAGCTCTTGTCATGGGCTCTGTTGCAAATGTCCTCCTTGCTTTAAGGGACTGCTATGGAGAGAGAGAAATGCTGCAGGTGTTGTGGTCTGAGGATGCTGTTTAAAATATACTAAAACATTTATTTTCATAGGGAGGTATTTACAGGTGGCATTGAGATACAGAGTGAGAGAGGAAAGATCAGCACCAGTCTACTGAAACTCCCTTTGGCACTGTTTGACATAATTTACTGGTACAATGTATAGGAACATAGGATCAGCAGTAGGCCATTTGGCCCTTTGAGCCTGCTCTGCCATTTAACTAGATCACGGCTGATCTTCTGTCTTAACACATTCTTCCTGCACTATCCCCATATCCCTTCATGGCATTGGCATCGAGAAATCTCTGTCTTGAACATACTCAATGACTGAACTTCCACAGTGCTCTGGAGAAGAGAATTCCAAAGATTCACTACCCTCTGAGTAAAGAAACTCCTCCTCATCTTGGTCCCAAATGGCCTACCTCTTATTTTAAGGCTATGTCCCTTAGTTCTAGACGCCCCGAACCAGGGGAATTAACCTTCCCATATTCACCCTGTCGAGCCCTGTAAGAGTTTTGTACACTTCAATGAGATCACCTCTCATTCTTCTAACTCTAGAGAATCCAGGCCAAGTCTCCTCAATCTTTCCTTATAGGGCAATCCCACCATCCCAGGGATTAATCTGGTGAACATTGATTGCGCTCCCACTATGGCAAGTATATCCTTCATTAGGTAATGAGACCAAAGCTGCACACAATACTCCAGGTGTGGTCTCATCAAGGCCCTGTATAGCTACAGTAAGACATCCTTGCTCCTATACTCAAGTTCTCTTGTAATAAAGGCTAACATACCCTTGTTGCAGTTGCATGTTAGCTTTCAGTGGTTTATGAACAAAGACCCAGGTCCCTTTGGACATCAACATTTCTCAATTGCTCCCCATTTAAGAAATACTCTGCATTTCTGTTTTTCCTACCAAAGTGGATAACTTCACATTTTTCCACCTTATATTCCATCTGCCTAGTTCTTGCCCATTCACCTAGCCTGTCTAAATCTCCTTGAAGCCCCTTCGCATCCTCCTCATAACTCTCATTCCCACCAAGTTTTGTGTCATCAACAAACTTGGAGATATCACATTTGGTTCCTCATCCAAATCATTGATATAGATGTGAACAGCTGGGGCCAAACACTGATCATTGTGGTACCCCACTAGTCACAGCCTGCCAACCTGTGAATGATCTGTTTATCCCTACTTTCTGTTTCTGTTTGTTAACCAATCCTCAATCCGCGCTAATGTTACCCCTTAATCTCACGAGGTCTAATTTTGTTTACTAACCTCCTGCTTGGAACCTTATTGAAAGCCTTCTGAAAATCCAAATACACCATATCTCCTTTATCTATCCTGCTAGTAATACCCTCAAAAAACTGTAATAGGTTTGTAAAACATGATTTCCATTTCATAAATCCATGTTGACTCTGCCCAATCTCACCATTATTTTCTAAGTGCCCAGTTATCACATCCTTTAAAATAGATTTGAGCATTTTCCCTATTACTGACGGGTTTGTAGTTCCCTGTTTCCCCTCATTTTTTAAATAGTTTGCTACCTTCCAATGCATAGGCACCATTCCAGAATCTATAGAATTTTGGAAGATGATCACCAATGCATCCACTATCTCTATAGCAACCTCTTTCAACACTCTGGGATGTAGATCATCAGGTCCAGGGGATTTATCAACTTTCAATCTCATTAATTTCTCCAGAACTACTACATTTTTACTAATATTCCTCAATTTCACTAATCCTGTTTTTTCTGTATTCGTTCATGGGATGTGGGTGTCAGTGGCTTAGCAGCTTTTATTGCCCATCAGAACTGAGTGGCTTGCTAGTTTATTAATTTACACAAGTTAAGTATATACACATGGCTACAAATTACTACAATCATAACTTTTAACAAATTCCCAAACTAATCTCCATTAAGGCAACAACAACCCATAGACTTAGTTTATAAGGCAACCACATTGCTGTGGGTCTGGAGACACATGCAAGCTAGACCAAGTAAGGACAGCAGATTTCCTTCCCTAAAGGGCATTAATGAACCAGATGGGTTTTTACAACGATCAGGAGTTTCATGGTCATCATCAGACTTTTAATTCCAGATTTTTTTAAATTCAACTTCCACCACCTGCCATGGCAGGATTTGAACCTGGGTCCCCGGAGAAATACCCTGACTCTCTGGATTACTAGTCCAGTGATAATACCACCATGCCATTGCCTCCCCTTATTCCAATGGGAAACAGACACAAAGTATTTGCTTAGTTTCTCTACTATTTCTTTATTCCCCATTATAAATTTTCCTGTCTCTGCCTGTAATGGGCCCACATTTGTCTTTGCTAACCTTTTCCTTTGTCATGAAGCTATTAATGTATATATTATTGGAAATATTTTTCTTTTAACATAGATGTTTAGTCTGTGGGTGTCCCTTATTTGGATTAAAGCCAGCTAGTCTGGGTGCTTTGATATGTCCTAGATTTGATAAGAGAGATAGAGTGCATTTGCATTTTTTGAATAAAGCATTCATGAAGTGGGGTGAATTCTAACACCTAACGAGCAGAGATCAAGCAATATGTTTATATTGCTAATAAAATTGGTACTATGGAAGAGATTTTATTGTTAGAAGAGGCCAGTGATATAATGAGAATTTACATTCAATGGGCTGTGCTAGGTATAACAAGAAAACCATTTTGTGTGTGTAGAGCAGAGGCAATGTGAGATCAAAAGCAGCTGTAAGCCTCCAACTGTCCCCACAGGAACCAAAGTGAAAAGAACCTGAGGTTGAATCTGTAAGGTGAAAATGCTTTGCCTGGTGTCTAGTTAAGTCTATAGGTTGTTGTTGCCTTAATGGAGATTATTTTGGGAATTTGTTAAAAGTTATGATCGTAGTAATTTGTAGCCATGTGTATATATTTAACTTGTGTAAATTAAGAAAAGGTTTCATTTAGATTAATATAAAACCCCTCGAGAACTGGTGACCTGATACCTGAATTTAAAGTTGTATCTCAAACATATTACTTAGAATTATCGTTTATCACAGTTGTTTAAAGTTTCCCTCTGGGATTTTTAAATTATACAGCTGTACCAATTGCACAGTCTAACACCTTATACATATCTATCGAAGCTTTCACAGTCCATTTTTATGTTCCTCACCAGTTTACTTTCATATTCAATTTTCTCTTTCTTGATCAGTTTCTTGGTTCTCCTTTGCTGAATTTTAAAATGCTCCCAATCCTCAGGCTTTCTACTTTTTTGGCAACTTTATAAGTCTCTTCCTTTGATCCAGTAGAATCCTTATCTTCTCTTGTTGACCATGGTTGGATCACTTTTCCTGCTGGCTTTTCGTGTCTTAAAGGAATGTAAATTTGTTGTAAACCTTGTACTAATTCTTTAAATGCAAGCCATCGCCTGTCTCCTATCATACCTTTTAATGTAGCTCCCCAGTCGATCTCAGCCAGCTTGCCCTTCATAGCTTCATAGTTTCCTTTGTTTAGATTAAAATCCTAGTTTCAGATTTTACTACATCACATTAAAACTTCATGTAAAATTCCATCACATTATGGCCACTCTTCCCTAAACGCTCCTTTGCAATGAGATAATTAATTAGCCCTTTCTCAATGCACAATACTAAATCTAAAATAGCCAGTTCTCTAGTTGGTTCCTCAACATAATATTCTAGGAAATCATCGCGTATACATTCCAGGAATTCATCCTCCTCAGCATTATTAATAATAGGTTTATCCAGTCTATATATAGATTGAAGTTCCCCATGATTACTATTTTACCCTTGTTACATGCACCTCTAATTTCCTGATTTATACAGTGGTCAACATTACCACGACTGTTTGGTGGCCTATAAACAACTCCGACCAATGTTTGCTGCCCCTTGCTGTTGCTTAGCTCCACCCAAAATGATTCTACATCTTGATCTTCTGAACTAAGATCCTCTCTCGCCAATGTACTGATCCCATCCTTTGTTAACAATGTGACACCCCATCCTTTTCCTTTTTGCCCATCCTTCCTAAATGCTGAATACCCTTGAATACTCAATTCCCTGCCTTGGTCACCCTGCAGCCACTTCTCCATAATGGCAGTTAGATCATACCTGTTAACTTCTATTGTGTTGCAAATGCTGTGTGCATTCAAGTACAGTACCTTTAATTCTGTCTTATTATTTTCTCAATTTCTAGCCTGCTGATGCATTATGTTTTTTCACTCTATCCTTTCCTGACATGCTTTGATCGCCGTTTCCTTTATTGCTATCCTGCTCTCTTACCTTGTCCTCTCTCTTTAGTTCCCTCATCCCCACTATTTAGTTTTAAGCCATCCCTACTGCCCAAGTTATACCAGAGCACCAGTCCCAGTGTGGTTGAGGTGAAGATCGTCCCAACGGTATAGCTCCCACTTTCCCCAATACTAATGCCAGTGCCTCAGGAATCAAAACCCATTTTCTCCCACACCAATCTTTAGGTCACACATTCAACTCCCTAATCTTATTTACTCTATGACAATTTGCTCGTGGCTCAGGTAATAATCCAGGGATTTTTACTTTTGTGTTTTTTTTTTAAGTTAGCCCCTAGCTGCTCATATTCCCTCAACAGAACCTCCTTCCTAGTTCTATCTATGTCATTGGTACCCACATGAACCACGACCGCTGGATCCCATCCCTCTCACAAGTTCCACTCCAGCCCAGAGCAGATGTCCCAAACCCTGGCACCGGGCAGACAACACAACCATCTGGACTCTCACCCTCAGCTGCACAGAACTGTGTCTATCTCCCTCACTATACTGTCCCCTACTACCATTACATTCTTGTTAGGTCCTCCAGCTTGAATGGCTTCCTGTACCATTGTGCCATGGTCAGTTTGCTCCTCCTCCCTACAGTCCCCACTCCCATTCAAACAGGCTGCAAGCCTGTTGGACAATTGCAAGAGCTGAGGCTCCTCCACTTCTACCTTCTAGATCCCCTTACCTGCTTCACTTACAATCACACCCTGACCACTCATCGAAAAAAAAGACCCTACCTAAGGGGTGTAACCACCTCCTGGCACAAAGCTTCCAGGTAACCCAATGGATGTGTCACAGTGTCTGCAGCTCAGCCTCCAGCTCAATGACGCTGAGCCGAAGCTCCTCGAACTGCAGGCACTTCCTGCAGATGTGTTTGTCCTGGATCACAATGACATCCGGAGCTCCCACATCCTTCAGTCACAGCACATCATCTGCCCTGCCATCCTTATTGTATCTTAATTAAGTAACAAATTCATTATTTTCTTAACTAATTTTGAATTAAATTAATAACTCCTCTCACCACCACTTACTGTACCAATTTAAACCTATTGGTTAAGTATAAAAAAAATAATAGACTCACTAGTTTCTTAATTTAGAGACACTGGCAGAAGGGAATTGTGTCTCAAAATGAATTATAAGGTAGGTACTTTAGGGCTATTTAAAAGTATATATTTTTCTAAATTCCAGCTCTTTGCAGACAGTCCCCAACAGTAATTACTCACCAGCCAATAAACTTACAGCTTTCCTGAGAGGTCACTGTTTGAATTTTTCTCTCTCTCTCACACTCAGCGCACCTTGGGAGCTGAACCTGCTCCTCCCGCTGATTTTCGCTTCTTGGACTCAGCGCCAGAATAGAGACTAATACATTTTTTCACATGTAGCAGCCCTGGATAGGAATGTTCAGCTGAGTGAAGATCCGAATTATATCCAGAAGCCTTCTTTAGGGCAAAAGTGGAATGAAATCAGTAGGTGAGGGTCTCTCAACTCAAGCACTTCCTCCAGGTGAACAGATCATGACGAGCACTGGGTGGGCTCAGTGCTCCTGGTCATCTTCATCTAGGAAATAATATCCAATTCTGGAGAAGGGATTCAGTTATTTCATGGTTTCACTTAACCAATCAACATTTCAAAGTTGAAGTTCATTTCTCCTAATAATACGAAAAACGGGTAGCAGTTTATAGTGAATGTGGTGGGAAAAGTTTTTTGGTTTAATAATAACTCTGATATTCCATATTGTCTGATTGTTCTCCGAACCTCTACCACTGACATAGATTTCTTTTGGAGCTTGTAAAAAGATATTTCAAAATGATTCAGGCAAAGGAGTCTATGTTTTATTTTGAGTAAACTATCTGATAATTTGTTGACCCTTTTCTAACACGTAGAAATAATTCACTAAATATAATCCAGTAGGAACAATTAACCTTTTGAATTTCAATGACTGTTTCTTGTGTCTCTGGTGTGTGTACACCCAGTTAAGCTCATATCAGAATTATATAAAAATAGGTTAAAAAGAATGCATAACTCCCTTAATCCCTAATGCTTTTTAAAGGAGATGTTTGCACATACTGTCTCCTCTCTGTCTGTGGATTGCCTTGACATGGTGGAGAGGCTTGAGCACTGCGACAATTCCTTGAGTGATGCCATTGGAAGCTCCTTGCTCCTGGTAGGGACACTCATGGCAGCAAGTTCGGAGGGAGGTGCCATTCAAAGTGTGGTCCAAAAAGTCCTCAATAGCAAAACAAGCAAAGGCAGAGTGTGCGTCTCAATGGCTGTGAAGGTGGAAGGCGGCTGCCACAGCAAGGGGGGCCCGGTCATTGTGGCCCAACATATCACCGAAGTCTGACCACCAACATGTTACAATCGTGAGGCCAATGACAGTGTCCTAAGGTCCCCAGGTTAAACAAATTAACCACACAGGTTTCTCCCGAGGTCCATTTGCCAAGTCCTGTGGCGATGGAGAATTGGTGACGGGGACAGGGCTGTGAACCTGAGAAGTCCTAGTCAGGAATCTGCATTAAAAGTGACTAGGTTGGGACAGAGATGTCTTTGGGCAGCAGCATCTGTGACTGAGCAGTCCTCTTCAAGATACCATCTGCTCACTCCAGATGGGGATGGGGCTTATTACAGACAGGAGAGGGATTAATTTAAACAGCCTTGATTTCTCCACTCACTACCCTTCCATAAACAACAAAGTATTTTTGATTTTTGATTCCCCCCCTTTATAAGCGGTGGCATATTTTCCCCAACCCTTCAGTTTTGGGGTTAGTCAATCCTCTATTAATAATCCCACAGCAAACTCAAGATAAGGTAAACAAAGAGGGGTAGTTTATTACACACACACACAAAACATGGGAAGGGGTTTCACAACATCCTCTGCTTTTACATTCTTACAGTAAAAGAGGGATAAGGGAAAGAAAAGGTTTCAAGGAAAAGACCACGTCAAAAATAAGAATTATAGTTTCACGCAAGTCTAGAGTCCATCTAGAGTCCAGTAAGTCAATGTGCAATGAAGGTTCTTTCAGCTGGCTTTGTCTGGCAGAATTCCTGGTCTTGGTCCTAGGAACTCTGTTGCAGGTTGAGTCTGTTGAAGATGCAGCAAAGTATTCTTGTATCCTGATTATTGGTTCACTCTGTCGGTGAAATACAGAGTTCTTTCTGGAGAACAGACCCTGAGATGGAGGTCAAAGGGAGGCTGCTACACAGAAGTCTGGTTCCTTCTTCGGAGGCTAAAGCAAAACTGAATAAAGGAATACAGGTAGCTCAAGTCTTGGTCATGTGACATGGTGGTTTCAGGCTGAGCTATTCAGCTATTGAAGTGCCTTTGTTACAATCCATTGCATTTTGAATGGGCAGCTGTAGAAACACTATCACAATGTTGGAGATGATGCATCCCAAACTGGCCTTTGTCCAGAGCTGACTGGTGCAGACTTTTTGTCTACAAATCCTGTGTGTTGACGACTGGAGTGTTTATACAATACAAGCCACATTCTAGGAGGATGGTCAAGTAGCCTTTGTCCATTGGAACAGCTTAGAATCTTCCAGAACTATAAGCATGTGGTCAGTTGCAGCCAGTGATCCATTTTTAAAAAAAGTAATACATTTATGAAATAGCCAGGTTGATATAGATCTTTATATATATTTTCCTTCCTTCTGATCATGAGACACCAGAAAAGCTGCCCAAAAAATAGATTGTCCCACTTTCTCCTGGCACCACACCCTGCAGGATCACAACCTTTATGGTCAATGACAGAAAAATTTAAATTTTGCAACTTCAAATGTTAGAACACTCATGGATAACTTCAAGAGTGACTGTCCAGAAAGAAGAGCTGCAATTGGATCACGTGAGCTATCAAGACCCCAAATTGACATCATCACCCTCAGTGAGACCCGCCATCCTGCAGAGGGGCAGATGAAAGAACAAGCAGGGGGATATACATTGTTTATTCATTCACAGAAGTGGGCTTCGCTGGCTGGACCAGTATTTATTGCCCATACCTAGCTGCCCTTGAGAAGGTGGTGGTGAGTTGCATTCTTGAACCGCTGGAGTCCATGTGGTATAGGTACACCCACAGTGCTGTTAGGAAGGGAGTTCTAGGATTTTGACCCGGCGACAGTGAAGGAACGGCGATATATTTCCAAATCAGTATGGTGAATGACTTGGAGGGGAACTTCCAGGTGGTGGTGCTCCCATCTACCTGCTGCCTTTGTCCTTCTAGATGGTAGTGATCGTGGGTTTGGAAGGTGCTGCCTGAGGAGCCTTGGTGGACTCCTGCAGTGCATCTTGTAGATGGTACACACTGCTGCTACTATGCGTTGGTGGTGGAGGGGGTGGATGTTTGTGTATGTGGTGCCAATCAAGCGGAACTGCTTTGTCCTGGACAGTGTCAAGCTTCTTGAGTATTGTGGGAGCTGCACTCATCCAGGCAAGTGGGGAGTATTCCATCACACTCCTGACTTGTGCCTTGGTGGACAGGCTTTGGGGAGTCAGGAGGTGAGTTACTCATCGCTGGATTCCTAGCCTCTGACCTGCTCTTATAGCCACAGTATTTATATTGCTAGTCCAGTTCAGTTTCCGATCAATGATAACCCTCAGGATGTCAATACTGGGGGATTCAATGATGGTAATGCCATTGAACACCAAGGGATGCTGGTTGGATTCTCTCTTGTCGGAGATGGTTATTGCCTGGCACTTGTGTGGCGTGAATGTTACTTGCCACTTGTCAGCCCAAGCCTGGATATTGTTCAGGTCTTGCTGTATTTCGACATGGACTGCTTCAGTATCTGAGGAGTCGCGAATGGTGCTGAACATTGTGCAATCATCAGCGAACATACCCACTTCTGACGTTATGATGGAAGGAAGGTCATTGATGAAGTAGCTGAAGATGGTTGGGCCTCGGGCACTACCCTGAGGAACTCCTGCAGTGATGTCCTGGAGTACACATGGACTGCAGCAGCACACCACCACCTTCTCAAGGGCAATTAGGTATAAGCAATAAATGCTGGCCCAGCCAGTGAAGCCCACATCCCATGAATGAATAAAAAAAACTCATGCTGCAGAAACTATCGAGATATTTCCCACTTTTCCACAGCAGGGAAAGTCCTGAGATACATTCTCCTGAATCATCTCCTCCCTGTGGCTGCCAGAAGCACAATGTGGTTTCAGACCTTCCAGCCGTATCCTGGAATGGCTTTTGTAGCCAAAAAAATCCAAGAAAATGTCAAGAACATCACCAGGAACTCTTCATTCCATTTATCATTCCGTCCAAAGCATCTGACTCTAAATTGGGAGGCTCGGTGGACTGTGCTCCAGAGATCCATCACAATCCTGCAATTGCTTCATCATGATATGACAGCAACTGTCTTGTGGGGAGATCTGAAACAGACCCCATCAAAATCCAGATTGGTGTCAAGCAAGGCTGTATGATAGGTCCCTTAATATTTATAACCGATCTAACAGCAGTTATTCACCTCACCAAAGATCAACTGCCCTCTGGTGTCAGTATTAAATACTGCCTAGATAGAAAACTCTAACCTCAGTTGCCTCTGTGCCAAAACTAAACTAACTATTGTAGACATACATGATCTACAGTTTGCAGGTGACTGCAGTGTCATTGCTCACTCTGCACCAGATTTGCAAGCCACTCTTGATCTCTTCAATTCTGCATTCAAGAGACTCGGCCTGTCCTTGAATGTTGCCAAAACAAAACTCATATCAATCCAGATCTGGTCAGCCTAGCATTCCACCTCCCATATACGTTAAGGGAGAGACTCTGGAATATGTTGAGCACTTCTCATACCTTAGCAGCCAACTCTCTCTAAAGGACAATTGACGAGGAGATCGAACACCGGAACAGCTGCTCCAGCTCAGCCTTCTACAACCGACAGCGGCGAGCGTTTGACAACTAAGACCTCTACAAGTCAACAGAAGTCCTAGTGTACAGAGCAGTTTGCCATCACCACACTCCTGTACTGCAGTGAGACCTGGACTGTGTATCAGTGACACATAAGAGTGCTAGAGAACTGCCACTAGCAATGCCTCTACCGCATCCTCTGTATTCAATGGAAGGACCATCAAACAAACACTAATGTCCTTCTTGACACTAGCTCTACAAGCATTCCAAAAAAAAAAGTCTTGCAAAATCAACTTTGATGGGCTGGACACTGTATCCAGATGGCCAAAAAGCATCTCCATCACCAGGTCCTGTTTTTTCAACTCTCAAATTGCCGGTGTTCCCAGGCAGGACAAAGAAAACCCTACAAAGACAATCTGAAACTCTTCTTGAAATGCAGCAGCATTAGCATTAATAACTGGGAGGAACTTGCTACCAATTGTTCAAAATGGTGACAATTTTTCCATCAAGCTACACCACGCTTTCAGTCCAAATGCTTTAATGATGCAGAGTGGCAGGAGAGAGGGGAAGGAAAGGAGGAAAATCCTGCTCTCCGAATCCCACTTGCCTTGTGAGGGATCCTGTCCTTCTTGTGGGAGAATCTAGTACTAGGGGTATCTGTTTAAAAATAAAGGGTCACACATTTAAGACAGAGGTGAGGAAAAACTTTTTCTCTCAGAGAGTTGTGAGTGTTTGAAACCCCCTTCCTCAAAAGACGGTGGAAACAGAGTCTTTGAATATTTTTAAGGCAGAGTTAGAAAGATTCTTGATAAGCAAGGGGGCGAAAGGTTATTGGGGGTAGACAACAGTTTGGAGTTGAGGTTACATTCATAGAGTCATGAGAAGTTGGCCATTCAGTCCATCAAGTCCATGCCAGCTCTCTGTAGAGCAATCCAGTCAGTCCCAGTTCCCCACTGTATCCCTGTGGCTTTGCAAGATTATTTCCCCCAAGTGCCCATCCAATTTCATTTGAAAATTATTCAGCAACTCCATTTCCAACATTCTCGTGGGCAGCAAGTTCCAGGTCATTACCACTTGCTGCAGAACAATGTTCCACCTCACATTCCCCTTGTATCTGTTGGCAAAAACATTCAATCTGTTTACCCTAGTCCTCCTATATTCAACTAATGATAACAGCTTCCTCCACCATTCAAGGTCAGGGAAAGGTGGCAAGATTTGTCTTTTAAAAAGTAAGTTGTTTCTCTTAAACATAAAGGTGTGATTGTGATCCAAAGGAGTGGCACTAGACCAACGCAAAGAATTACTGCATAACTCTATATTTGTAGTTCTCCACCACTACCAGGAGAGATTGCTCTTGCCACCTTTAAGTATTAAGCATCAGCTGCGATTCTGGATAATGTGACAAGCTGCTGATCCACCAGGGATTTTAATATTTTATACAGATTCCATCACCAAATAATTCATGGTCCAAAACATTATTCCTGCGTCACTTTGACCCCAATACATTATCTACCTCGACTGTTGCACAGTGTGGGCTGAATAGTTCATCACCAGCTAGGCAGCTGAGCAATAACATGCATTTATATAGCACCTTCAACACAGAAAATGTCCCAAGGTACTACACAGAAAGATAAAAACTGACACTGAACAAAACAAAGAGATATTAGAACAAGTAACCAAGAGCTTGGTCAAAGAACTAAGTTTTAATGACGATCTTGAAGGAAGGAGGAGGAATGGACAGGTTTGGGAGGAGAATTCCAGAGCTTAAGGCCAGGTAGCTGAAGGTACGGCTGCCATTGATGAGGAGAAGGGAGTGAGAGTTGCACAAGAGGCCAGAGTTAGAGGAATGTGGAATTCCTGGAGAGCTGTAGAGCTGGAGTAGATGACACAGATAGGGAGGGGTTAGGCCTTGGAAGGATTTGAAAGCAAGGGTGAGAATTTTACCATTCCCAACAAGACATGGAATTAACCCTGATTCAATGAAGAATGCAGGAGGGCATGCCATGAGCAACACCAGGCTTACTTAAAACTGAAGTGTCAACCTGGTTAAGCTACAGCACAGGACTACTTGCGTGCCAAACAGCGAAAGCAACATGCAAAAGACAGAGCTAAGCAATCCTACAAACAAGATTCAGGTCTAAGCTCTGCAGTCCTGCCACATCCAGTCATGAATGGTGGTGGACAATTAAACAACTAACAGGAGGAGAAGGCTCCACAAATATGATGGAGGAGCCCAGCACATCAGTGCAAAAGACAGGGCTGAAGCATTTGCAACTACCTTCAGCCAGAAATTCCAGGTGGATGATCCATCTGGGCCTTCTTCTGATGTCCCTGGTATCACAGATGCCAGTCTTCAGCTAATTTGATTCACTCAACATGATGTCAAGAAATAGTTAAAAACACCGGATACCGCAATACAGCCATGACCTGATTGAATAGTGGAGCAGGCTCAAAGGGCCGAGTAGCCTACTCCTGCTCCTAATTTGTATGTATGTTTGTTTGTATGTAAAATGGTCAAGTCATCAAATGAAACGGGTAAAGGCTTATTGAAACTCAGCCAAACACCAGCTAAAATGTACATTGGCCCAAATCTTCCAGTCAGCTACTGGAACCCATGTCCAATGTTGATCAGGCAGAAAACCACCCACTTGCCTGCACACGATTTTTCTGTCCAAGCTTCTGATGGAGGATCCTGCAGAACTCCCTCGGTGCAGAAGTCCATGGAGAGAGCAGCAAAAAGAATCTTTTCACAGCACTATTCTGGTAAGTGTTCAATGGTGCCCAAGCTTCTGTGTGGTGGTGAATGAATGTATGAGTGAATGAGTGAACGGGTGAGTGAATGGATTTGTGTGCAAATTAGTAGGTGGATAAGGTAGGTGGGTAGGGTGGCAGCTGAGTAGGGCAGTAACTGGGTAGAGTGGTAGGTGGGTAGGCTGGGTGAATGGATGGGTAGGTGGGTTCAGGGGTTAGTCAGGGAATGGAAGGGGTAGTTTTGGAGTTGTCGGTGTGAATGACTGGGTGGTCAGTTCTGTAGTTACCCAAAACTTAGACTAGGTTTCTTCTGTCTTCCATTTCCAGGGTCCTGGGGAGTAGGGGAATTGCCTTTCAGCGCAATAGGGCTTCCATCTAGTGCCGACCCGCATCTTGGGTCATATGCCCAGACTTTGATGATCCAGAGACCGAAAGATCTGGGCCACCATTTTAGCAATAGAATTTTAACATTTAATGGTAAATCGTCAAAGGCAACCATTGCATGGATATTTTAATCTGCCTTTGATCCCAACCAAAACATATTAGAACTATAGCCACAGCAATTAACTCCATGTAATTGAAATTCCCATAAATAATTTATATCACCAAATCACTCCATCTTGAGATATGATGTTGAAATGTTTCTAAGCAAAATCCAAAGTTGAATTTTCAAATGGATTTACTATCTCTGCCCAATAAATGATGTTTTAATTATTTACTAGCATCATGAACAAATTATGTTATTGATAAACTGCATCGATCAGATAAAACAATTCTCAACACTGCAAATACAGCACTGTCCAATTAAAACATTTTCAGCAGTATCATCCGCTCAAACGTGCTCGGGGTTTGGGGGAGAGCAGTGCATTCTTTAAGTCAAACCAATACGTCATTTTTGATTGTGACACCTATTTTAGGCTATGCATTGGTTGTGCTTGATACATTGGATGTTAAATAGTTCAATATGACCAAGATTGAACTCAGGCTATTATCAACAGAAGAGAAATCTCATAACTGTCACTACTGTTCGCATAATAGTGTCACACACATCATTCAGTTCTAATTTACTCATTGCTAATACCAAACTTCCCCTTTCCTCCCAAACTTTTCATTCTCTCACCTAGGATTGGGAATATTTCAAAAGTACTGTCAGATTAGATGGAAAAATTATTTCATTCTCCAGTGGTGCTAATGGTCTCCCTATTAACCAGCAAAACAAAACAACACTTTGACATACGTGATGGATGCAAGTTATGCTGTAATTACTGAGTTCCACCATTATCCTAAATGTCAAATAATTTTGAAACTGTCCCCGCTTTTGTTCCAAAGAGCCACATGACATAGCCAGTTTCGATGTATAATGGGGTCCATTTAGAGATTTGTGCTGACATTATTTAATTATTCATAAAAACATAGAAACTAGGAGCAGGAGTAGGAGTAGGCCATTCGGCCCTTCAAGTCTTCTCC
Source organism: Carcharodon carcharias (assembly GCF_017639515.1). Taxonomy (NCBI): domain Eukaryota; kingdom Metazoa; phylum Chordata; class Chondrichthyes; order Lamniformes; family Lamnidae; genus Carcharodon; species Carcharodon carcharias. The sequence goes on from NC_054470.1 coordinate 122,878,290, forward strand.
ACCATTCATTATCATGGTTGATCATCCAACTCAGTAGCCTGCTCCCACTTTCTCCCCATACCCTTTGATCCCTTTCGCCCCAAGAGCTATATCTAACTCCTTCCTGAAAACATACAATGTTTTGGCCTCAACTACTTTCTGTAGTAGCAAATGCCACAGGCTCACCACTCACTGGGCGAAGAAATTTCTCCTCATCTCAGTCCTAAATAGTCTACCCCAAATCCTCAGACATTGACCCCTGGTTCTGGACTCCCCCACCATCAGGAACATCCTGCCTGCATCTACCCTGTCTAGTCCTGTTAGAATTTTATAGGTTTCTATGAGATCCCCCCTCATTCTTCTGAACTCCAGCAAATATAATCCTAACCGACTCCATCTCTCCATATGTCAGTCCTGCCATCCCAGGGATCAGTCTGGCAAACCTTTGCTGCACTCCCTGTATAGCAAGTACATCCTTCCTCAGATAAGGAGAACAAAACTGCACACAATGTTCCAGGTGCGGTCTCACCAAGGCCCTGTATAATTGCAGCAAGACATCCCTGTTCCTGTACTCTGGCTATGAAGGCTAACATACCATTTGCCTTCTTTACTGCCTGCTGCACCTGCATGCTTACCTTCAGTGACTGGTGTACGAGGGCACCCAGGTCTCGTTGCACATTCCCCTCTCTCAATTTATAGCCATTCAGATAATAATCTGCCTTCCTGTTTTTGCTACCAAAGTGAATAACCTCACATTTATCCACATAATACTGCATCTGCCATGCATTTTCCCACTCATTCAGCTTGTCCAAATCACACTGAAGCATCTCTGCATCCTCCTCACAGCTCACCCTCCCACCCAGCTTTGTGTCATCTGCAAATTTGGAGATATTACACTTAGTTCCTTCATCTAAATCATTAGTATATATATATTGTGAATAACTGTGGTCCCAGCCATCAATCCCTGTGATACACCACTAGTCACTGCCTGCCATTCAGAAAAAGACCCGTTTATTTCTACTCTTTATTTCCTGTCTGCCAACCAGTTTCCTATCCATCTCAATACACTACCCCCAATCTCATGCGCTTTAATTTTACATGCTAATCTCTTATGTGGGACTTTGTCGAAAGCCTTCTGAAAGTCCAAATAAACCACATCTACTGGCTCCCCCCTCATCAACTCTACTAGTTACATCCTCAAAATTCCAGTAGATTTGTCAAGCATGACTTCCCTTTTGTAAATCCATGCTGACTCCATCCGATTCTACCACTGTTTTCCAAGTGCTCAGCTATTAAATCTTTTTAGAATGTTACCCACTACTGCATCAGGCTGACTGGTCAATAATTCCCTATTTTCTCTCTGCCTCCCTTTTTAAATAGTGGGGTTACATTCGCTACCCTCCAATCTGTAGGAACTGTTCCAGAGTCTATAGAATCTTGGAAGATGACCACCAATGCATCCACTATTTCTAGCCCCACTATTTATCATTATATTCAAATACTGGCAAAATCAAATTGACAAGTGAACTGTTGTTGCATTCAGAAATTAAGACCAGAAATAAAATGGAGCAACTCAAATATTAACTCCACCGGTGAAAGTCACAGCTTTGGTGAAACATGCAGTCCATTCTAACCATGGCAATGATTTGCCAACATATTTTGGTTGATATGGCAATCAAAACTTTACATCAGTGTGTTCTAATGTTGAGAACTGGAGCTAATAGCCACAAAGTAATTCAACAGAAATAATGTTTTTAATTCTAACAAAAACATCAATCTGTAAGCAAATGCAATGAGGGACACAAAATTCCATCCCAGAAACAATTTGAACATGTTAAATTTCTCAAGCCGCAAATTATAGACAAGCACCAGAAAATGTAGTCATTTGGTCAATCACAGCTCCTGGCTTCAATACAACTCATGCAGACGCCTGTGATGGTCTTTCACAGTTTGTTCAAAACAGTAACACCTGCTTCACTTCATGCAAATCATTTATCTTTGAGCCAAGATAAAGTTTATTATAAAATGGATTTTACTCTCATACTCCTGTACAGGCCTTGAAGGAAAATAATTGGGCTATTCGAGAAGCAAATATATGGTATATAACCAAAAAAAATGCAGTTTATCTGCCGAAGTCAACCATAAAACATGGAGCATGAGAGGGTGCTTACATGGACACCAAGGAACTGTGTACCTGTTTCAATTATTCACAAGTGATGGAAATTCGTATTTGCACATGGGGACGTCACTAACTTTAATAAGCTGCATTATTCCAGTTGGTACTAAAACAGCAATTGTTTCACTCCAAAATCTCTCTGCTTTCCAATTCTGGCCTCTTGGGTATCCTCAATTTCTTTCTCTTCACCACTAGCAGCCATGCCTTCAGCCGCGTTCGCTCTTCAGGTATCAACAACACATGGATTGCTTTAGTCAAGAGTTTATTCCACACAACAGAATGGCATCACTGTATTGGAACCTGGTCTAGTTAATGCACAGATGCCACCTTAGCAATATTAATTATTTGTACTGCTGTTTAACTTGAGCAAATTCCTATAAGGTAATTATTCATACAGACCACAAAAATTAATACCTTTAATGTAATGGAATGTGGTTTACCAGTCACAATCTGTGTTTGGCAATACTGGAACCACAATAAACAACAACACCTCAAGGCATCAGCAATTATGGCAGCTCCAATAACAAAATTCCAGAGATTTAGCTTGTCAAACATGAAGTGCTACCCACTACTGCATAGGGGCATTGTTTCGTTAATGATTTATTCCTGTCCTCTAAGGCTGTAATCCTAAGCACCTACGTCATATAGGAACATGGAAACAGAAGAAGGCCATTCAGCCCCTCATGCCTGTTCTGCCATTCAATGAGATTATGGCTGATCTATGACTTAATTCCATATATCAACCTTTGCCCCATGTTCCTTTGGCTAACAGGAATCTATAAATTTCAGATTTAAAATTAACAATCGATCTGGCATTAGTTGCCCTTTGCAGAAGGGAGTTTGCGTTAATATTGTCTGTATCTCATTATGAGATCCAGACTTACCTCATCATCCGGGGGTTGAGAACTACAACTCCCAGCATGCCTCGAGTTTCCGTGCATGCGTGGACCAGGAGCAGAATATCCATGAACTGTACAGTGCTTCGGAGTTCTCCTGGCACCTGTGCAGTGATCAAAAAACAGAAATAGCGCATAAACCCCAGTCATGCAACCTGGGAGCAGAGCGCCATTTCAGAGAAGATTCCCAGGCAGGAGACAGGGAGAGGCCCCAAAGGAAGAGGGGACAGAGAAATGTCCCAGTTAAGAAGAAAGAGCAGCAGAGAAAGAGGCTCCAAGCAGAAATATGGCTGTGGTTGGCAGACCTTAAATGGAGATGGCTTGACAGGAGCCCTGGTGAATGAAGGAGGCGGCAGAAGGTTGGTGATTCTGTGCTGTGGGCCATTGTGGGGGGAAGGTACCCTTTTGGAGCAGTAGTGTTCTGCTCAGCGCGGCTGAAGAGCTGAAGTTGTGCTTGTGAGTTGGTGCTGGAGTGCAGGCTCGGGGACCCAGGGGAACGGGGTGTAGGGAGACAAGATTGAAGCCCTGGGAGGTGGGCCGTTGTTGATGCCATGCAAGCTGGAGCAACTTATGGAGAGAATCCTAAGGGGAGATCTTTGAAGGTGAAGACTGAAATCTCTGATGAGAGAGTCAGCGTTCCCACAAGGTTGGTTGACTCACACTGTTGACCGACATCTGGCTGGGTTGCTGAGAATCCGTGGAATCTATCTTGGTCGCATATATTGTACAGTGTGGTGTGTTTGGCCACAGTTTGTCTGTTAATTCACATGAACCTCATATTAACCCTGAATGTTAGAGTATAAGATAGATATCGTGAATTGCTTTATCGTTCTGACCTTGTATATTAAAGTTTATTTTTGCTTGTTCAAACCCATGGAATCTTGTGGCGATGGTGCAGTGGTATTGTCACTGGCTAAGTTATCCAGAGACCCAGGGTAATGCTCTGGGGACCTCGGTTCGAATCCTGCCACAGGAGATGGTGAAATTTGAATTAAATAAAGACCTGGAATTAAAAGTCTAATGATGACCATGAAACATTGTTGATTGTCATAAAATAGCATCTGGTTCACTAATGTCCATTAGGGAAGGAAATCTGCCATCCTTACCTGGTCTGGCCTACATGTGACTCCAGACCCACAGCAATGTGGTTGACTCTTAACTGCCCTCTGAAATGGCCAAGCAAGCAGCTCAGTTGTATCAAACTGCTACAAAGCTTCAAAAAAGGAATGAAACTGGATGGACCACCCAGCGTCAGCCTAGGCACCAGAAATGACAATGGCGCAGCCCTGTCGACCCTGCAAAGTCCTCCTTCCTAACAGCTGGGGACTCGTGCCAAAATTGGGAGAGCTGTCTCACAGACTAGTCAAGCCACAGCCTGACATAGTCATCCTCACAGAATCATACCTTACAGATAATGTCCCAGAAACCACCATTGCCATCCCTGGGTATGTCCCGTCCCACTGGCAGGACAGACCCAGCAGATGTGGTGGCACAGTGCTATACAGTTGGGAGGGAGTTGCCTTGGGAGTCCTCATCATCAACTCCCGGCCACATGAAGTCTCATGGCATCAGGTCAAACATGGGCAAGGAAACCTCCTGCTGGTGACCACATACAGCCCTCCCTCAACTGATGAATCAGTGCTCCTCCATGTTGAACACCACTTGGAGGAAGCACTGAGGGTGGCAAGAGCACAGAATGTACTCTGGGTGGGGGACTTCAATGTCCATCACCAAGAGTGGCTCGGTAGCACCACTACTGACTGAGCTGGCTAAATCCTAAAGGACATAGCTGCTAGACTGGGTCTGCGGCAAGTAGTGAGGGAACCAACAAGAGGGAAAAACATACTTGACCTCATCCTCACCAACCTGCCTGCCGCAGATGCATCAGTCCATGACAGTATCAGTAGGAGTGACCATCACACAGTCATTGTGGAGACAATGTTCAAATTGGAGATACCCTCCATCATGTTGTGTGGCCCTACCACTGTGCCAAATGGGATAAATTTCAAACAGATCTATCAACTTAACTGGGTATTCATGAGGTGCTGTGGGCCATCAGAAGCGGCAGAATTGTACTCAAACACAATCTATAACCTCATGGCCTAGCATATCCCCCACTCTACCATTACTATCAGGCCAGGGGATCAACCCTGGTTCAATGAAGAGTACAGGAGGGCATGCCAGGACCAGCACCAGCCATACCTAAAAATGAAGTGTCAACTCGGTGAAGATATAACACAGGACTACTTGAGTGCCAAACAGCATAAGCAGTAAGTGATAGACAGAGTTAAGCAATTCCACAACCAATGGACCAGATCTAAGCTCTGCAGTCCTGCCACATCCAGTCATGAATTGTGGTGGACAATTAACTCACTGGAGGAGAAGGCTCCGCAAATATCCCCATCCTCAATGATGGAGGAACCCAGCACAGCAGTGCAAAAGAAAAGGCTGAAGCATTTGCTATATTCTTCAGCCAAAAGGCCAAGTGCATGATCCATCTCATGCCAGTCTTCAATTCACTCCACGTGATATCAAGAAATGGCTGAAGGCACTGGATACTGCAAAGGCAATGGTCCCTGACAATATTCCAGCAATAGTACTGAAGACTTTGCTCCAGAACTTGCCATGCCCCTAGCCATCTGTTCCAGTACAGCTACAACACTGGCATCTACTTGGCTATGTGGAAAATTGCCCAGGTACATCCTGTACACAAAAAGCAGGACAATCCAACCCAGCCAATTACTGCGCCATCAGTCTACTCTCGATCATCAGTAAAGTAATGGAAGGGGTCATCAACAGTGCTATCAAGCGGCATTTGCATAGCTATAACCTGCTCACAGACACCCAGTTTGGGTTCCGCCAGGGCAACTCAGCTCCTGACTTCATTACAACCCTGGTTCAAACATGGACAAAAGAGCTGAATTCCCAAGGTGAGGTGAGAGTAACTGCCCTTGACATCAAGGCAGCACTTGAGTGTGGTCTCAAGGAGCCCTAGCAAAACTGGTGTCAGTGGGAATCAGGGGAAAAACTCTCCACTGGTTGGAGTCATCCCAAGCACAAAGGAAGATGGTTGTGGTTGTTGGAGGTCAGTCATCTCAGCTCCAGGACATCACTGCAGGAGTTCCTCAGGATAGTGTCCTAGGCCCAAACATCTTCAGCTGCTTCATCAATGACCTTCCTTCCATCATAAGGTCAGAAGTGGGGATGCTCGCTGATGATTGCACAATGTTCAGCACCATTCGTGACTCCTCAGATACTGAAGCAGTCCATGTCCAAATGCAGCAAAACCTGGACAATATCCAGGCTTGGGCTGACAAGTGGCAAGTAATATTCGTGCCACACAAGCGTCAGGAAATGACCACCTCCAACAAGAGAGAACCTAACCATTGCCCCTTGACATCAGTAGTGGGGAAAATTCTAGAGTCCATTAAAGAAGATTTAATAGCTGAGCACATGGAAAACAGTGGCAGAATTGGACAGAGTCAGCATGGATTTATGAAAGGGAAATCATGCTTAACAAATCAACTGGAATTTTTTGAGGGTGATTTAGATGAGGGAATTAATTGTAATATCTCCAAATTTGCAGATGACACAAAGCTGGGTGGGAGGGTGAGCTGTGAGGAGGATGCAGAGATGCTTCAGTGTGATTTGGACAAGCTGAATGAGTGGGAAAATGCATGGCAGATGCAGTATAATGTGGATAAATATGAGGTTATCCATTTTGGTAGCAAAAACAGGAAGGCAGATTATTATCTGAATGGCTATAAATTGAGAGAGGGGAATGTGCAGCGAGACCTGGGTGTCCTTGTACATCAGTCGCTGAAGGTAAGCATGCAGGTGCAGCAGGCGGTAAAGAAGGCAAATGGTATGTTGGCCTTCATAGCCAGAGGATTTGAGTACAGGAGCAGGGATGTCTTGCTGCAATTGTACAGGGCCTTGGTGAGACCACACCTAGAATATTGTGTGCAGTTTTGGTCTCTTTATCTGAGAAAGGATGTACTTGCTATATAGGGAGTACAGCGAAGGTTTACCCGACTGATTCCTGGGATGGCGGGACTGACATATGAGGAGAGATTGAGTTGCTTAGGATTATATTTGCTGGAGTTCAGAAGAATGAGAGGGGATCTCATAGAAACCAAAAAATTCTTACAGGACTAGACAGGGTAGATGCAGGCAGGATGTTCCCGATGGTGGGGGAGTCCAGAACCAGGGGTCAATATGGGGTGGACCATTTAGGACCGAGATGAGGAGAAATTTCTTCACCCAGAGAGTGGTGAGCCTGTGGAATTCGTTACCACAGAAAATAGTTGAGACCAAAACATTGTATGCTTTCCAAAAGGAGTTAGATAAAAGCTCTTGGGGTGAAAAGGATCAAAGGGTATGGGGAGAAAGCGGGAGCAGGCTATTAAGTTGGATGATCAGCCATGATCATAATGAATGGTGGAGCAGGCTCGAAGGGCCGAATGGTCTACTCCTGCTCCTAGTTTCTATGTTCAATGGCATTATCATCACTAAATCACCCACTATCAACTTTCGTATTCATTTACGGGATGTGAGCTTCGCTGACTGGGCCAGCGTTTATTGCCCATCCCTAGTTGCTCTTGAGGAGGTGGTGATGAGCTGCCTTCTTGAACTGCTGCAATCCATGTGGTGCAGGTGCATCCACAGTGCTGTTAGGAAGGGAGTTCTAGGATTTGATTGTGAAGGAACAGCGATATATTTCCAAGTCAAGATGGTGAGTGGCTTGGAGGGGAACATCCAGGTGGTGGTATTCCCATCTACCTGCTGCCCTTGTCCTTCTAGGTGGCAGTGGTCCTGGGTTTGGAAGGCACTGTCTAAGAAGCCTTGGTGAGTTTCTGCATTGGTGGTGGAGGGAGTGAATGTTGGAGGTGATAGATGTGGTGCCAATAAATCTAGCTGCTTTGTCCTGGACAGTGTCAAGCTTCTTGAGTGTTGTGGGAGCTGCACTCATCCAGGGAAGTAGGGAGTATTCCATCACATTCCTGACTTGTGCCTTGTAGATGGTGGACAGGCTTTGGGGAGTCAGGAGGTGAGTTACTCGTCGCACGATTCTAAGCCTCTGACTTGCTTTTGTAGCCACAGTATTTATATGGCTAGTCCAGTTCAGTTTCAGGTCAATGGTAGCCCCCAGGATCTTGATGGTGGGGGATTCAGTGATGATAATGCCATTGAATGTAAAGGGGTGATGATTAGGTTCTCTCTTCTTGGAGATGGTCATTGTCTGGCACTTGTGAGGTGTGAATGTTACTTGACACTTGTCAGGCCTGGATATTGTCCAGGCCTTGCTGCATTTGGACATGGACTGCTTCAGTATTTGAGGAGTCGTGAATGGTGCTGAACATCGTGCAATCATCAGTGAACATCCCCACTTCTGACCTTATGATGGAAGGAAGGTCATTGATGAAGCAGCTGAAAATGGTTGGGCCGAGAACACCACCCTGAGGAACTCCTGCAGTGATGTCCTGGAGTTGAGATGACTGACCTCCAACAACTACAGTTTTGATAAGTGCATCTGAATACAACTCCTTTTCCATTTTATTAGCCCCATCTCTAAATTTTTAATGTGCTGTATTCCAGTATGAACTACCTTGTTTTTGTCTACATTAAAGTCACATATTGTGGCTGGATCCTTTTTACTAACATCATTATAAATACTGATATAAGCAATGGCATTAGATGTGCCAGCTGTAAGCCTTAAGCTTTGGCAGTAACTGAACTTCATGTTATTTTCCATTTACCTCCTCTGTTTTCCTAAAGGTGCTGATTTTCTCTGGGTTATGCTTCCACACACAGTTCTCTCCTGTACCTCACCACAAGCCACCATTCTTCATGTGTACACATAGGTAGTGAATGTCAGCAGAACCTTTGATGGTTCAGGGCACCAGAATCAAGCTTCATCCTCCCCTCGTCCTAAAACCACAGAGGAACGTGTTCCAAAGATATGGGACTTGTAACTGAATTGCCCTCCTCTTACACCATGAATAGTTGTAGATCCCTGCTTGCTGCTGTAGAAGAGATGTAAGCTGGCCCTAGTGCAGTTCAAGCCTAGTTAAAATGATTATACCCACTTGATGTGATGAAACTCTTTGTGAAACCACATTCAAGCTGCTTTGTTCCATTGAAAGAACACAGCTGGCTTGAGGCTGCTGGAGGCTTTGGGGAAATCAGATCACTGATAAATCTTTTCAACTTTGCTCAGCGGCTATTTGTGCACTTGGTGAGAGAGTGGGAGAATACCTTGTACATCACAATCATCAATTACTAAAGATACAGAGTAGGGCAAAGTATCATAATGCCGAATTGGGAAAGATGACTGGAAGAAAGGTTACAATTGGTGGAGTCTAGATATTGTGAGACTGAGAAAGCATGAAAAACAATGAAAGAAACTAAGGGGTTGGGGATAATCAGGGAAAAATAGTAATAGGTAGAAATATGGCAAAAAGAGAGAAAAATCAGAAGAGTAGCAGAAAATCCCCAAGAGGGGACAAAAATCTGCAAATTTGCATTGGTGCTATTGTGACTGGATGTTGACTTGAGGTGTGCCCTGACAGTGCCTGATCCAGTTTGATCACAGAACCTCAGCAGAACTGGACTTGCATGGAAGATAGCCCAGGTGCCGTAGGATTTTATATGGCTCCGCTTCACACTCATGCACTAGATCTTCAGCTACCTAAAATACTCACCTTTCAAAACAACTGGCTAAATGTTTTCACTTGATTACCTTCAAAGATGCTAATATACTTAACTATTAACCAATGCTATTAAGTGTTGTCTCAGGATAACAGCAAACTAATGATAAACTGGATTGAATGTGTCCTGACAGGATGGTGACAACTGTATCATTGTACATTCATAGAACAATCTTTTACAATAGGACTGATTTCTGGAACCTGCAGCATTTCATATTATGCAAATAATGTTATTGCAAAAATTGAGCAGTATCCAGACAATGAAAACTCTATTTCAGCTTGGTTGAAGTTGATCGAATGATTAGATATGGTCAATGTCATTAGATAAATGGAAATGACAGACTTCAGCAAGAATGCAATAAACCTACAGGGTTAAAATGTACCCAAAGCATGGAAAAGTCATGGAATCATACAAGATTACAGCACAGAAAAAGGCCATTCTGCCCATTATCTTTCAAAGAGCAATTCAGTTAATCCCAGCTTCCACTCTTTACCCTTATTCTTACCATTTGTTCTTCTTCCAAATATTTGTCCAATTTACTTTTGAATATTGAATCTGCCTCCACCACCCTATCAGGAAGTGCATTCCAAATCATCACTGGTTACGTAAAAATGTTTTTCCTTATGTCACCTCTAGTTCTCTTGCCAATCACCTTAAATGAGTGTCCTCTGGTATTGATCCTTTAGCCACTGGAAACAGTTTATTTACTCTATATAAACCCTTCCTAATTTTGAATGCCACAATCAAATCTCCTCTTAACCTTCTCAGTTGTAAGGAGAACAGCCCCAGCTTCTCCAGTCTACTTATGTAACTGTAATCCCTTATCACTGGTACAATTCTATAAAATCTCTTCTGTCTCCCTCTCCAAATCCCTTACATCATTCCCAAAATGGGGTGCCCAGAATTGGACATAATACTCTAACAGGGGGTAAACCAGTGTTTATATCAGTTTAACATAACTTCATGGCTTTTGCACTTAATGCCTCTGTTTATAAATTCCAGGATGCCATATGCTTTAACTAATTGCCCTGATAACCTGTGCTACTACCTTCAATGATTTGTGCTTCAAGATCATACCATTTAGCATATCCCTCCTCATTCGTCCTATTAAAGTGCATTGCCACACACTTTTCTACATTGAATTTCATTTGCTATGTGTTCACCTATTCCATCAGCCTGTCTATGCCCTCTTGGAGTGTATTACTCTATCTTCCTCTGTTTTCTTTCTACAAATTTCAAAATTGTGAACTGTGCTCTCAGATGATAATATATATCAAAAACAACAGTGATCCTAGTACTAAACCTTAGGGGAACATCACTGTATATCTCCCTCCAATCTGCAGCCATTCACCATAAATCTGTTTTCTGTCCCTTAGCCAATTTTGTATCCTTGCTACCACCACCCCTTTTATTCCATGGGCTTTAACTTTGCTGGCAAGCTGATTATGTGGCCCTTTATCAAACACCTTTCGGAAGTCCAAATATGCCTCATCAAACAGATCACCCTCATCAACCTTTTCATCGAAAAACTCAAATCCAGTCAATTGAAATGAAAGCAAAATACTGTGGATGCTGGAAATCTGAAATAAGAACAAAAAATGCTGGAAAAACTCAGCAGGTCTGGCAGCATCTTCGGAGAGAGAAACAGAGTTAACTTTTCGAGTCTGTATGACTCTTCTTCAGAGCTAACGAGAAGTAGAAATGTGATGGATTTTATACTGTTTAAGAAGGGGTGGAGCAGGTGAAGCAAGATAGAAGGTCAGGGATGGGTGGGAGCTGAGGAGAGATGGACAAAGGTGTCATGGACACAAGACAAAGGGAGTGTTAATGGTAGTGTTAAAGACTAAAGAGGGTGTTGATAGAGGCATAAAGGTAAGATAGCAGAAGGTGTTAAAAGCAGAACAAGGGTCAAGGCTCTGTGAAAGCAAAACATGGAAACAAGTTACAGATGGCCCAGGGGTGGTGAGGGTGCGGTTGGGGGGGGGGGGGGGGGGGGTGGTTGCAGTTGGTGAAAAGGGATTAAAAAATGAACAAATAAATAAAAACAAATAAATAAAATAATAATTATAATAAATAAGAATAAAAACGAAAATAATTTAAAAATTGGATTAAGAAAGGAGTAGAAATGGAGGAGAGAATTCATAGTCTGAAGCTGTTGAACTCAATGTTAAGTCCTGAAGGCTGTAAATTGCCTATTCGGAAGATGAGGTGCTGTTCCTCCAGTTTGCGTTGAGCTTCACTGGAACATTGCAGCAGGCCAAGGACGGACATGTGGGCATGAGAGCAGAGTGAAGTGTTGAAATGGCAAGCGACAGGGAGGTCTGGATCTTGCTTGAAGACTGAGTGAAGGTGTTCTGCGTTTAGACTCCCCAGTGTAGAGGAGACCCCGTTGGGACAGTGAATGAAGTAGGCCAAATTGAAGGAGGTGCAAGTGAAGCACTGCTTCATCTGAAAGGAGTGTTTGGACCTTGGACAATGAGGAGGGAGGAGGTAAAGGGGCAGGTAATGCACCTTCTGCAATTTGCATGGGAAAGTGCCGTGGGAAAGGGATGAGAAGTGATGGAGGAGTAGACCAGGGTGTCACAGAGGTAATGGTCCCCATAGAATGCTGACGGTGGGGGTGAGGGGAAGATGTGTTTGGTGGTGGGATAATACTAGAGTTGGTGGAAATGGCGGAGGATAATCCTTTAAACGTGGAAGCTGATGGGGTGAAAAGTGAGGACAAGGGGGGCCCTATCATGGTTCTGGGAGGGAGAAGATGGTGTGAGGGCGGAGGCATGAGAGGTGGGTCAGACATGGGTCAGAGAGCCCTGTCAACCACATTGGGTGGGGTACCTTGGTTAAGGATGAAGGAAGGCAATCACAGAAGGTGTAACACCTGCCCCTTTACCTCCTCACCGTCCAAGGACCCAAACACTTCTTTCAGGTAAAGCAGCGCTTCACTGGTACCTCCTTCAATTTGGTCTACTGCATTCACTGCTCTCAATGGGGTCTCCTCTACATTGGAGAGATCACACACAGACTGGGTGACCACTTTGTGGAACACCTTCACTCAGTCTGCAGGCATGACCCAGACCTTCCTGTCATAGAGTCATAGAGGTCTACAGCACAGAAAAAGATCCTTCAGCCCATTGAGTCTGTGCCAGTCAAACAAGTACATATCTATTGTAGTCCCATTTTCCAGCACTAGGCCCATAGCATTGTATGCCATGACAATGCAAGTGCACATCCAAATACTTCTTAAATGTTATGAGGGTTTCTGCCTCTACCAACCTTTCAGGCAGTGAGTCCCAGATTCCCACCAACCTCTGGGTAAAAAAAATCTTCCTCACATCCTCTCTAAACCTCCTGCCCCTTACTTTAAATCTATGCCCCCTGGTTATTGATCCCTCCACTAAGGGGAAAAGTTCCTTCCTGTCTACCCTATCTATGCCCCTCATAATTCTATACACCTCAATCATGTCCCCCCTCAATCTCCTCTGCTCCAAGGAAAATAACCCCAGTCTATTCAATCTCTCCTCATAACTAAAACTCTCCAGCCCAGGCAACATCCTGGTAAATCTCCTCTGCACTCTGTCTAGTGTAATCACATCCTTCCTATAATGCGGATTCCAGAACCACACACAGTACTCTAGCTGTGACCTAACCAGCATTTTATACAGTTCCAGCATAACCTCCCCACTCTTATATTCTATGCCTCGGCTAATAAAGGCAAGTATCCCATAAGCCTTCTTAACCACCTTATTTTCCTGCCCCGCTACCTTAAGGGATCGGTGGACATGCACACCAAGGTCCCTCTGATCCTCGGTACTTCCCAGGGTCCTACCATTCATCATGCATTCCCATGCCTTGTTTGTCCTGCCCAAGTGCATCACCTCACACTTATCTGGATTAAATACCATTTGCCATTTACCAACCCATCTATATCCTCCTCACTATTTACCACCCTGCCAATTTTCATGTCATCCATTTGCCATTTCAACACACCATCCTGCTCTGAACCTGGAAAAATTTATCAATTTTGCTTCCAATTTCCACCCCTCTATCACCTTCACATGGTCCATCTCCGACACTTCCCTTCCCTTCCTTGACCTCTCTGTCTCCAGTTCTGGTGATAGACTGTCCACCAATATTCATTACAAGCCCACCGACTCCCACAGCAACCTCAATACAGCTCCTCACACCCTGCTTCCTGTAAGGACTCCATCCCATTCTTTCAGTTCCTTCACCTCCGTCGCATCTGTTCAGATGATGCCACTTTCCAAAACAGCACTTCCGACATGTCTTTCTTCTTCCTTAACCGAGGGCTCCCCCCGCAGTGGTTGACAGGGCCCTCAACCATGTCCGGCCCATCTCCCACGCCTCTGCCCTCAAAATTTCCTCTCCCTCGCAGAACCATGATAGGGTCCCCCTTGACCTCACTTTCCACCCCACCAGCTTCTGCATTCAAGGAACCATTCTCTGCCATTTCCGTGAACTCCAGCATGATGCCACCACCAAACACATCTTCCCTTCATTCCCCCGTCAGCATTCCGTAGGGACTGTTCCCCTTTCCTTCCACTCCTCCATTACCCTCAACTCCTCATCCTCTTCCCACGGCACCTTCCCATGCAATCACAGAAGGTGCAACAGCTGCCACTTTACCTCTTCCCTCCTCACTGTCCAAGGGCCCAAACTCTTTTCAGGTGAAGCAACGCTTCAATTGCACTTCCCTCAATTTAGTCTACTGTATTTGCTGCTCCCAACGTGGTCTCCTCGACATTGGAGAGACCAAACACAGACTGGGCGACCACTTTGCGGAACATTTTTGTTCAGTCCACAAGCATGACCCAGACCTCCCTGCCGCTTGCCATTTCAACTCACCACCCTGCTCTCATGCCCACATGTCTGTCCTTGGCCTTCTACAATGTTCCAGTGAAGCTCAACGCAAACTGGAGGAACAGCACCTCGTCTTCCGACTAGGCACTTTACAGCCATCCAGACTTAACATTGAGTTCAACAACTTCAGATCATGAACTCTCTCCTCCAACTCTATTCCTTCTTAAATCCAGTTTGTTTATGTATTTCAATTTTAATTTTAATGCTCATATATTTTCATTTATATTTTTTATTTATTTTTATTTATTCATTTTTTAAATCCTTTTTCCCCAACCCCCCGCCCCCACAAGGGGCACCTGTCACTTGTTTCTATGTTGTGCTTTCACAGAACGCTGGCCCTTGTTTTGCCATTTCCCCCTTGTAGACATGTGTCTAGACAGTACCCAAACCATCTCATTACAGGCCATCCATTGCTCCATTATATTTCAACCTGTCAACTTTAACTGCAATTTACCCAGATCAAATCCCTCTTAAACACACTGAAATTAATCCTTCCCTGGTTAAGTATTTTTAGTCTTGTCCTTCTCCATAATTAATCTAAACCTTTTGATACTATGAACACTATTC
Source organism: Carcharodon carcharias (assembly GCF_017639515.1). Lineage (NCBI taxonomy): Eukaryota > Metazoa > Chordata > Chondrichthyes > Lamniformes > Lamnidae > Carcharodon > Carcharodon carcharias. The sequence goes on from NC_054470.1 coordinate 122,893,497, forward strand.
CCAAGATGCTGCCTGACCATGTCATTCTCATCTTGACCCACCTCATTCCCCAGGATTAGATGAAACAATACCTTTTTCCCTGTTGGACAGGAAACAAACCTATCAAGGAAGTTGTACTGAATATGCTTCAGAAATTCTTCCCCTTCTCTATAAATTCTTCCCCTCTCTTCTCTCAAAAGAATCACTGCCCCATTCAACAATCAAGTAGGTTAATCCTCCAATTATCATGACTGTATCATTCATACACCTCTCTGCAATTTGCTTGCAAACTTGCCTCTCTGATTCTTAACAGTGTTTGGTTGCCTAGAAAATATACCAAATAGAGTATTAACTGGTGTATTTTATGAGGGTACTTGTTACTTTCACAGTTGCAGGAAAGGCTACATTCACCATGAATCTGTTTCAAGCTTCTGACAAGAAACGCTTGTTTTGACAAGCCAGCAGTTTCTAAATCGGAGCCAAAATATTCACCGAGGAGGGTTCATGTTCTTCCTCCTGGCTTAGGAAAAATAAAATTCAAAATGGGCCACGTTGACTGGTTTTCATCCTGGATCATGTCTAAACATTCTGGGCATGAAAATGAATGCCAATGAGTTTCAGGAAGAAATAAGTTTAACAGAAAACCTGGTTCATGCATTATACACTCATGCAGGTTTCTTGAAGTTTGCAGGTTAATCTTAGCCAGCAATGCTGATTGGCATTTCTCTGACAGACAGAATAAGTTACATTTCAGGCTTCAATAATCATGTGACCACTAGGGAAAGATATTGCAGTTAAGTTAAAGTGGAAAAGTCCAAATGTAGGTTACACCCTTATTGACACCTTTATTCAACAAGACAAAAATGGCACAGGACAACCACTTTGTGAATCTACAAAATACTGAAGGGATATTATTGCTTTTGCAAACAACTATAAGTTAGATCTCATCCTGGTGCCAGGTGTCAGCTTTCAGCAAACATAGCTCTGCATACTCTTTAAATCGCTATTTTTTAGAGAAATTTACAACTACAAGGAATACTTCAGCATCAGTAAAACTACATATCCCACGATTGTCACTATGCTATCATTCATGTACCATTGAGCCATTTTCTGAGAATCTGCTCTCTAATCCTCTTTCCACTATTTGGTGGCCTAGCAAATACCCAAAGTTGAGTAATAACTGGTGTATTTTATGAAGGTAATTGCCTAGTGCAGGAATTGCTGGATTTGGTCCAAGAGAATGAAATGGGTCAAGTGGAGAATGTCACAGTGGGGGAGTATCTTGGGAATAGTGATCATAATAACATAAGATTTCGCAGTATACCAAGAACTCATCAGAATAATGTCTCAACTTTACTTCAGCCAATGCAAGTAATTAAAGGATATCAATCAAAAAAAATCAATTAAACTTCAGAGATTGATGGTTAATGCAGGGAGATTGGGTGGGGTAGGTGGACAAGTAGATAGGTAAGGTTAGAGGACTCTTGCTAACCCAGTTAGTTACAGTCACTTAGAGATGAGAGCAGAATAAATGTATGCACAGGCCAAGCCTTGAGACTTGTGAAGTTACAGATTATTCAAAATGTAGATCTTTCCATTGCTGATTCTTCCTTTTCTTTTCAGGCCCTGCCAGATCTTTAGCAAATCGTGAGTCCCGAAACCTTAATACAGTTCTTAATATTTTGTCTTAAATCCGAATACATTTGGGGCAGAATTTTCAGGTTGCCGGGCGGGCACGATCGGTGAGCCCGAGATCGGCCGGGAAACGGCCGCTGCCCGCAATCGGCACACGGCTGCGATTTCAGGCTGGGGAAATAATTAAAGCCCGCCCAGTGTGGAACGCAGCTCCCCAGTGGTAGGGAAGGGGCAGGCCCGGGGTGGGGGCCTGTTGCCTGCCAGGTCCAATGGCGACCTGGTAGCTGGTTTAAAAACCGCACCGGTTGCCCCTTGAAGGCTGCCATGGACAAATCTTACTTTTGCATTTTCAACAGTAAAGTTATTGAATCAAGTACTGCTGGAGATGCCAGGCGGGGCGGGGGATGGTGGGTGGCGGGGGGGGGGGCACTCGACCCCCCACTTTTCTAATGAGTGCCTCGTGGTCCTCCTGGAGGAGGCGGCTGCCAGTAGGGACGCCCTTGTCCCCAGAGTTGGGAGGAGGAGGCCACCACACCTCACAGTGATGGCATGGGAGGAGGTGGCAGTGCTGGTGAGCAGCCATGACGTGGTGTGGTGTGCCTGGGTGCAGGGCGGGAAGAGGTTCAATGACCTGCTGTGCTCAGGAAGGGTGAGTACCTTGTTGGCATGGGTCAGTGTGGTTAAGGGCTGGTCATGCTCCCCGTGGAGCTCAGGGGTGTTAGTCTGATTGCCAACTGTCAATGACGCCAGAGTTGGCCAAGGGGGTGAGCCCTGGCTGCTTGGACTGAGTGCCTTGTGGCTCAAGGGCCACGACTCGGATGTGCCTTGTGAGGTGTTCCTCAGCTGGGTTTGGCCAGGTTGCAACGGTGCTGCAGGTAGAGAGTGGACGAATCAATGCTCCTCTGTCCTTTCAGGAAATGATGAGCCATAACCAATTGGAGATGTCACGGACAGGCAGAGGCTCCACCCAACCTGCTGCTGGTCACCAGGTTCGAGCAGGACACCCTTGAGCTGGAGAGCAGGCATGCTCCACATACAACCAGGCGTGGAGAGGCTGAGGTGTCAGACGAAGGTAAGAGCGCAGAGGTGAGTGTTTCAAATAGTGCAAACATTCCTGTGTAGCCTCTTCATTGATGGGAGCCTCAAACCTGGACTCCGCATTGATCATTGAAAGACGATGGCACCGTAATGCAGATCAATTGTCTCACCAGGATGCCTGGCATGCACAGCGACAGTGTGATGACTTTAACTAATGACAGGTCCTTGTTCTCCCTTAGATTCACCAGCAGGCAGGACCCAGAATCCTGATGCCTGAGTATCGCCGGGCTTCAGCTGCACCCGCTCTCTGAAGCAGGCACCAGCGCAGATACCAGCACCTCAGTGGGTGTTAGATCATCAGCTACATTGTCAGTGCACGTTGGTGAGGGCACTTCACACTCGCTTGAGGTGCAAGCGGAGACAGAGTGTGCCCAGGGCCCTGGCAGTCAGAGGACATCTGGAGACCAGGACGATGCTGGGTCAAAGGCTGATGATGAGTCTCTGGATTCGTCCATTAGGCGGCAGATGCTGGATGTCCAGCGAGATGCTCGGGAGGATCTGCTGGATATCCGTGAGGGTCTGCGTGAGGGTCTCTATTCTGGAGGAGTCCATGTGGAGCGTGAGCACTGTGTTGACCCTCATGGCCGAGCGCACTGCCTCCTCCATTGAGGGAGTGGTGACTCTCATGGAGATGCAGCTCCAGGGACAGACTCAGGGATTTCTGGGGTTGTGCTCGGACCTGCAGCCCTTACACAGGCAATGACCTCAGGTGGTCAGTGCCAGTGTGGGAGATGGATGAGGCACCCAGTATCCCAGCTAGGTACCCGTCCATCAATGGTGAGCAGGGAGGTCCAGAGTGACATCACATTGGTGCATGAGCTGCCTGTCGTCTCTGTGGGCTCCTCTCAGGGCGCTCTGGATGATGGCAGCAGCTCCTCCACCCCTCTGCCAGTGACCGTGTCATCTGATGAGGCTGCGGCAGCAGGGGAGATGCCAGTCATGGAACTGGCCGCTCCCTCCCAGGTGGGGTCAGCACAGGTTCCACTGGCCAGAGACCGACTACCAAGGTCATCAAGACCAACAAGACAGCAGAGTCAGCAGGCTGTCTCCAATGCCGCTGCTAGCGAAGGGAGGGGTGGTGGTGCACCAAGATGTAGCACTCGGAAGCATAAGTTAAAGGCACCATGAGCACAAGAGGGATTGTTCACAAGTAATCTTCTGTACAGTTATGTTTGGTTTATATGTCAGTTGGTGTGGATATCAACACCAGTAATGGTCATGTCAATGTGATTTCAATGTGACAATGCTTCACCTTTCCTTTCTGGTGCAGGTTACACCAGTATGTAATGCTGGACGTTGGTGGCTGGAAACTTTATTTTACAGGCACTGAGTGGACTTTGGGTACAAATGAAAGAATCCGGGATGGAGGCGGCAGCCTTGGCAAGAAGTGGAAGCAGATCTTTAGCAACCGAGCTGAAGGAGCGTTGGATCAAGGTATCCCTGGTGCCCCTGCCACCCTGGAGGTTACCGAGGTCTGTCTCCACACTCTCAGCATTCTCCTTACCGTGCTCCTCTTCTGACTCTCCACTGGATTCATCCTCTGTGGCCTGTGGAGCTGCTTCAAGATCCTCTTCCTCCAGTGGGTCCCCCCTTGCCAGTGCCAGATTGTGGAGAGTGCAGCATGCAACCACGATCAGTGACACCCGCTCTGGGGGCTATTGTAGTGCTCCCCCTGAACGGTCCAGGCATCAGAAGTGCATCTACAGGAGACCTATGGTCCTCTCTATCACCGCCCTTGTGGAAGGCACGACTCCTATTGTAACGCTGCTCTGCCTCTGTTCTTGGGTGGTGGAGAGGCATCATGAGCCACCTCTTCAGTGGATAGCCCTTGTCACCCAGCAGCCATCCATCCAGTTGGGCTGGAGCACTGAACAGCCTCAGCACCTGGGAGTGTCTCAGGGTGTAAGCGTCATGAGAGCTGCCAGGGTACCTTGCCCAGACTTGCAGAATCTGCATCCTATGGTCACGGTCTGCACATGGAGTGGAATCACTTCCTGTTGACGAAGGCACCGGGCTCACCCTCTGGTGCCTTGATGGCCACATGTGTACAGTCGATTGCACCCTGCACCTGGGGGAACCCAGCAATCGCTGCAAAGCCTCGCTCAGCCTGGCTGGCCTCGTCCGTACAGAAATGAATAAAGGTCAGTACCTGCCTGATCAGAGCTTCTGTCACCAGCTTGACACAACTGTGGACAGCTGCTTGGGACACTCCACACAGATCCCCCAGTGACCCCTGGAAAGAGCCGGAGGTATAGAAGTTGAGGCCACTGTGATCTTCAGAGCCACTGGCATGGGGTGTCCACCCACAGTCGGAGCTGATCTCAGGCCCAGCCATCTGACAAATGGAGGTCACTGTCTCCCTTGAGAGGCGGAGCCTCCTTCAGCATTGTACCTCAGACATATTGAGGTAGCTGCATCGCCGCCTGTAAACCCTGGCAGCAGGATAGTGGCGTCATCTGCGGCCCCTTCTACCTTGGGCTTCCTGCTGGCCCTGCACCCCTTGTGCCTGCGCCTCTCCTCCCACAGGTCCCTCCCCTGGAAGCTGCATTGGGACTCCTGGCCTCCTCTCCCTTCTGCCCCTCTCTTCCTCCTCAGAGGAGGTGTCTCCAGCGGAGACCACAATCCCCAATACCAGGGTAAGGGAAGGTTGTCTGATACCTGGAAGGGCCCACATGATCTGAATCCTCCGGGGGCCCTGGAGACACCAATAGGCCTGAGATGAAGCCTGGAAATGCTAAGAATGAAGCTCAGAACAGAGATGAAGCTGCCAAGTTTCACTAAGCAACCAGCTGCAAACTATCTCCAAAACTCCTCACTACTCACACTGGCAATGCTGCTGACCCTTTTTATCCTGCCCTTGGATGAGGTTTTGCAAATTGTTGGCTGCCCGCCTGCCCGTTTTTGCCTGTGCGACGAGCACGAAATCACACGGGCAGAGTAAAATTGTGGTCCTTTGCTTTTCAATTGCCTTAACTGGCCTCATAATTGATGGCATGTGTGGCTCTGACACCTGTGCTCGCACGCTGACCGAAACATGGCGCGAGCACGGGATGATGTCGGGACGCTCGCCTGACGTCATCTTGCGCGATTTCACATTGGGTTGGGCACACACCTGCCCAATCAGCGTAAAGTTCTGCCCTTGGATATAAGATGCATATAGCCTAAAATCCCAGTTAGCTGCTATCATCATATCCACTTATACCCAGTTTTACTAATTCATTTTCAATACTGCACAGGCTCTGTGGGATTCATAACATTTTCCAGCCCTTACAATGCAGTCAATTGGGGTGCAACTGTTTGCAAACATTGATCTTAACCTCAAAATGCAGAACTAGATAATTAGTGGATATTTGGAACTTTGGTCCCATATTAAACACACACAAATAAGCCTCCCTTTAACATAACACACTTACATTTACACACACCATGTATACTAGAATATGAAAAGGACAGTTCTGAAAGGGAGGAGGTACTGGAAAGGTTGGATATGCCAAGACTTGCATTCCAGGTTGCTAAAGAAAATAGGGGTGGAGATAGAGGAAGGTCTCATCTTAATACCTATCTTCCCAAGATATGGGGGTGGTACCCATATTGTAGAGTGGCAAATGTTCAAGAAAGGTTCAAGAAAAGACAATCCCGGCAACTACAGGCCCATCAGTTTAACATCAGCGATGGGTAAGGTTCTGGAAAGAATAATCTGGGAAAAAAATCAACAGGCATTTAGAGGGGTTTGGGTTAGTTAAGGAAAACCAGCGCAGGTTTGTAAAACGTAGGTTATGCTTGACTAACAAATGTGATTGACTTTTCAATGCCCTCTGATATGGCCTAGCAAGCCATTCAGTTCAAGGGCAATTAGAGATGGGCAATAAATGCTGGCCTAGTCAACAATGCCCACACCCCGTGAGCAAATAAAACAAATTGAATTTTTTGATGAACTAAGAGAAGGTTGTTGAAGGGAATGCGGCGGATGTTATCCATATGGATTTTAATAAAGTATTTTATGAGGTAGCACATAAAAGGCTGATTAACAAAATTGAGCCTTATGGAATAGGAGGGTCAGTGGCCAATTGGTTAGGAAGAATTGGTTTAAGGGCAAAGAGCAGTGAGTCTTGGTAGGCAGTTGTTGTTTAGGTTGGAGGGTGGTAGACAATGGTGTTCCCTAAGGGTCAGTGTTAAGACCAGTGCTTTTCTTACTATATATAAATGACTTGGATATTTCATTTTCTCTCACATTTGAAATAGAAATTTTATTCTGCTTAATAAAACCTCCTTTGGGGTGGGATCAAATTACAGAGTCTGTGCATTGCTGCACAACAAGCAGGACCAAAAACACTATTGATCAATCCTTACCATAGTAACAGAATTACTTCACCCAGAGATAGCTTAAATAGAACAGCAACTAAGTGTTTTTCGCTTGGACCCAGCATCCGCACAAGCAATTGTATTCCTAATGCAATTAATACACAGGACAGAATTTTTCACTCAGCATGCAGACACTCTCGAGTGTAAAATAGCGCGTGATGACTTCCAGTAAGGGTCCCAATGTCATTGCACATTCGGGTGATATTTCGCCTGGCGGGCGTGAGCGGGTGCCAGAGTTGTGCCCGTCATTAATTAAGAGGCCATTAAAAAGTCAACTGACGTCAATTTTTCATTACCTGTGCGATTTCATGCTCATTGCACAGGCAAAACGGGCAGGTGGGCAGCCGACAGTTTCAAAAACCTCAGGGTGTGTTAGAAATGGTCAGCAACATTGCCAGTGTAAGTACTGAGGAGTTTGGTAGATAATTTGCTGCTGGTGACTTATTGATACTTGGCAGCTTCAACTCTGTTCTGAGCTCCCAGAGCGGGTGTCACTGATAGTGGTCACATGCTGCGCTCTCCACAATCTGGCACTGGCAAAGGAGGGACCCACTGGAGGAAGAGGATCTTGACGCAGCCGCACGGAATACAGGTGATGAATCCAGTAGTGAGTCAGAAGACGAACACGGGAGGAGAATGCTGAGGGTGTGGAGGCAGACCTCGGTAACCTCCAGGGAGGCAGGGACACCAGGGACGCCTTGATCCAACGTTCCTTCAGCTCGGCTGCCAAAGATCAGCTTCCACCACATGCCAGGGCTGCTGCCTCCATCCCGGATTCTGAAATGACCCTTTCATTTACACCCAAAGTCCACTCAGTGCTTGTACAATAGAATTTCAAGTCACCCATGTCCAGCATTACATACTGACGTAGCCTGCTCCATGTTTAAAAAACAGTGAAGCATACTCAGGCCATTACAACAAAAGAACATATACCTCATGTTGACAGTCAAAAACAGTTAGCAGTCTTCTCCGGTCTTAAAGCCCAAACCAGTTAAAATAAACAAAACATTGCACAATATCTTGTGCTCATGGTGCCTTAAGCTTACGTTTCCGGGTGTTACGTCTTGGTGCTCCCCCCTCACTGGCACTCGTATTGGAGACACTCCAGTCCAACAAGAAAGGAGGCACTGCTAGACCTAGTTCTTGGGAATGAGGTGGGCTAAGTAGACCAAGTGGGAGAACATTTAGAGGACAGTGATCATTGTACCATAAGGTTTAGGATGACGTTGAAAAACGACAATGTAAATCCAGAGTGAGAATCAACTGGCGGAGAGCGGACTTCAATGGGGCAAGAACAGAGCTGGTCTGGATAGACTGGAACCAAAGGCTGGCAGGAAAAACAGCTGCTGAACAATGGGTGACTTTCAAAGAGGAGATGATTTGGACACAGTCAAGGTATGTTCCCTCAAAAGGGAAGTGTAGGACAAACAAATCCAGAGCTCTCTGGATGACAAAGGAGATAGAAATTAAGTTAAAGAAGAAAATGTGTGCTTACAACAGGTGTCAGGTAACAAATACAACTGAGAACGGAATACAGAAGGTTCAGAAGGGATGTGAAAAAGAAAATAAGAGAAGCAAAGAGGGATTATGAAAAAAGACTGGCAGCCAACAGGAAAGGAAATCCCAAAGTATTCTATAAGCACATCAATAGTCAAAGGGTAGTAAAAGGAGGAGTTGGGCCTATTAGGGACCAGAAAGGGGATTTACACAAAGGCAAGAGACCTGGCTGAGGTTTGAAATGAATGCTTTGCATCTGTCTTTACCTATGAGGCAGATGCTGTCCAGGCCATGGTGACAGAGGAGGAAACTCAGTCACTAGGAGGGTTTAAAATTGATAAGGAGAAGGTATTGGATAAACTGTCGGTACTTAAAGTTGATAAGGCACCAGGACCGGAGGAGATGCATCCAAGAATATTGAAGGAAGTGAGAGTGGAAACTGCAGAGTCGCTGGCAATAATCTGTCAATGTTCCCTGGATTTGCAGGAGGTGCAAGAGGACTGGAGAATTTCAAACATTACAGCCTTGTTCAAAAAAGGTTATAAAGATCTGCCCTGTAATTACAGACCAGTCAATTTAACTTTGGTGGTGGGGAAACTTCTAGAAACAATTATTCGGGATAGAATTAATAGTCAGATGGAAAAATGTGGATTGATTCGGAAGCATGGATTTGTTAAAGGAAAATTGTGTCTAACTAACTTGCTGGAGTTTTTTGAAGAGGTAACAGATGGTTGATGAGGGCAAGGCTGTTGATGTAGTGTATATGGACTTCCAAAAGGCGTTCGATACAGTGCCAAGCAACGGACTTGTGAGAATAGCATTGGTCATGGAATAAAAGGGACAGTAGCAACATGGATCCAAAATTGGCTGAGGGATAGGAAACAGAGCAATGGTTAATGGGTATTTTTCGGGCTGGAAGAAGGTTTGCAATAGAGTTCCCCATGGGTTGGTATTGGGGCCCTTTCCTGATATATGTAAATGATCTAGGTCTTGATGTACAGGGGACAATTTCAAAGTTTGCGGACGACACAAAGCTTGGGAGAATTGTAAACTGTGAGGAGGACAAAGTAGAACTTCCAAAGGACATTGACACATTGGTGGAGTGGGCAGATAGGTGGCAGGTGAAGTTCAATGTGGAGAAGTGTGAGGTGATGCATTTTGGTATAAGAACATGGAGAGACAGTATAAAATAAAGGATACTATTCTAAAAGCTGTGCAGGAGCAGAGAGACCTGGGTATATATATACATAAGTCATTATAGGTGGCAGGACAGGTAGAGCTGTTTCTAAAGTATACAGTATTACAGGCTTCATTAATAGGGGCATGGAGTACAAGAGCAGCAAGGTTCTGATGAACTTATATAAGGCAATGGTTAGGCCTCAGCTGGAATATTGTTTGCCGTTCTGGGTGCCACACTATAGGAAGGTTGTGAAGGCATTGGAGAGAGTGCAGAAGAGGATTACGAGAATGGTTCCAGGGATGAGACAGTTATGAGGAAAGATTGGAGAAGGTGGTCATGTTTTCCTTGGAGAGGAGAAGGCTAAAAGGAGACTTGATAGAAGGTTTCAAAATAATGAGGGATCTGGACAGAGTAGATGGAGAGAAACTGTTCCCACTCATAAACAGATCAAGAACCAGGGGGTACAGTTTTCAAGTGTTTGCAAAAGAAGCAAATGCGAGGTGAGAAAAAACTTTTTCACACAGCGAGTGGTTACGGTTTAGAATGTCTGGAAGTGTAGCAGAGGCAGGTTCAATTGAGACATTCAAGAGGGAATTGGATGATTATCTAAATGTGCAGGGTTATGGGGTAAAGGCAGGAGATTGACACTAAGTTAAAATGCTCAGAGAGCTGGTGCAGACAGATGGGTCGAATGGCCTCCTTCTATACTGTGACAATTCTGTGATTCTGTGCTGACTCTGCTGTCCTGTTGGCTTTGATGACCTTGGCAGTCATCCTCTGGCCAGTGGAGCCTGTGCTGGCCCTACATGGGAGGGACCAGCCAGTGCCACAACTGGCATCTCCCCGGTCACCGCAGCCTCATCAGATACTACGATCACTGGCAGAGGGGAGGAGGAATTGCTGCTCATCCAGAGCACCCTGAGAGGAGCCCACAGATGACAAGAGGCTCATGCACCAATGTCAGGTCACTCTGGACCTCCCTGCTCACCATTGATGGACGGGTACCTAGCTGGGATACTGGGCATCTCATCCATCTCCCACACTGGCACTGACCACCTGAGGTCATTGCCTGTGTGAGGGCTGCAGGTCTGAGTTCAACCCCAGGAACCTCTGATTCTGTCCCTGGAGTTGCCTCTCCATGAGAGTCACCACTCCCTCAAAGGAGGATGCAGTGCGCTCGGCCACGAGGGTTAACGCAGTGCTCACGCTCCACATGGACTTTTCCAGAACAGAACCCATGGCACGAAGACCCTCACAGATCTTCACCAGATCCTCCCGCACATGTCACTGGACATCCAGCATCTGCCGCCTAATGGACGACTCCAGAGGCTCATCATCTGCCTTCCTGGTTCCCAGCAGACCTCCGAATGCCAGCACCCTGGGCACTCTCTGCCTCCGCCTGCACCTCAAGCGAGGGTGAAGTGCCCTCACCAATGTGCACCTATTGCTGCCGAAAATCTAATGCCCACCGAGGTGCTGGTATCTGTGCTGGTGCCTGCTTCAGAGAGCGGGTGTGTTGCTGGTGCAACTGAAGCCTGGTGATCCTCCTGCTTCAGGGGTGGGTCTTCAGGGTGCAGGGAGTGTGTGCATGGTGGCAAATCTAAGGGAGAACATGAACATGTCATTAGTTAAAGTCATCACACTGTCGGTGTGCATGCCAGGCACCCTGGTGAGACAATGGAGATCTGTATCGCGGTGCCATCATCTTTCAATAATCAATGGGAACTCCAGTTTTGAGGCTCCCATCCATGAAGAGGCTACACAGGAATATTTGCACCATCCAAAACTCTCACCTCTGTGCACTGCACATCTGACACCCCAGCCTCTCCAAGCCTGGTTAAACGAGGTGCCTCTCCAGCTCAAGGCATCCTGCTCATATCTGGTTATGATTAGGATTAGGAGGTTAGCGGAGGCTCCGTGATCTCTCTATGTTGTTGTGAGCTGTCTTCTCCTGAAAGGACAGAGCAACATTGATTTGTCCACCCTGTACCTGCAGCACCATTGCAGCCTGGCCAAACCCAGCTGAGGAACACCTCACAGGGCACATCCGAGTCGTGGCCCTTGAGCCACAAGGCACTCAGTCCAAGCAGCCAGGGCTCACCCCCTTGGCCAACTCTGGCGCCATTGACAGTTGGCACTCAGACTCTAACATCCCTGAGCTCCACGGGGGACACGACCAGCCCTGAACACTTCACCACATTGACTCATGCCAACACGGTACTCACCCTTCTTGAGCACAGCAGGTCATTGAACCTCTTCAGGCCCTGCACCAAGTCATGGCTGCTCACCAGCACTGTCACCTCCTCCCATGCCCTCACTGTGAGGTGTGGTGGCCTCCTCCTCCCATCTCTGGGGACAAGGGCGTCCCTGCTGGCAGCCGCCTCCTCCAGGAGGACCACGAGGCACTCATGTGGAAACTGGGGAGCCGAGTGCCCGCCCAACCTGCTGTCCCGCCCGGCATCTCCAGCCACATTGGAATGCAAAGTTTTTAATCTCCTGCTGACAACACTGAAGATGTTTTCCGCACCGGCAGCTTTCCAGCGCCTGACTGTGTCGGTCTTAAACCGGCCACCAGGTCCGATGACATGGTGACAGACCCCTGCCCACCCCCTTCCTGACCATTGGGGAGCCGCTGTTCATGCTCGGTGGGCCTTAATTGGCCCAGCGTGAAATCGCGAGTGGTGGGCCGATGGCGGGCAGTGGGTCGATGGTGGGCAGTGGGCCGATGGTGGGGGGTGGGCGGTGGGCAGTGGGCAGTGGGCCGATGGCGGGCGGTGGGCCGATGGTGGGGGGTGGGCCGATGGTGGGGGGTGGGCGGTGGGCAGTGGGCCGATGGCGGGCGGTGGGCCGATGGTGGGCAGTGGGCAGTGGACCAATGGCGGGCAGTGGGCCATGGGCAGTGGGCTGTGTCCTGGTCACTCTCCGGCTCATCGATTGTGTCTGCAGAATTCAAAATTCTGCCCATGGAGTTTAGCAAATTATAAACTGATAATGTGCAGGTTTATTCATAGTTTTGTCTGACTGTAAATTCCCTTCAGCAAAGCAAAGCTCCCAAACCACAATTCCAGTCTGTTAAGGCAATGGAAAAATCCATTTTCAGTAACACAGAATCGGTCTCACTACAGATCCTCAGAAGTCAATCCAACCTCTGGCAGTAACTCCAAAAAGTTCCTAACCCTTGTGTGAATTGGAAAAACCTGACATGGAAACTATAAGAATCATCACTATTCCCAAAGTGGTGGAGATCTGGTTCCTCTGTCAAACATTTGTTACATTCCTCAATTCTGCATCTCCAAAAAAGTAATCAGATCCAGCACCAGATAAAAGGCAAAAGTTAAAAAACACATTGAGGCTTCAGCGGCAATCAAAACTTTAAATATAAACAGAAAATGCTGGAAATTCTCAGCAGGTCAAGCAGCATCTGCAGAGAGAACCAGAGTTAATGTTTCAGGTTGGTGACCTTTCATCACAATGAAAATAGACTGCCATTAACACAAAATGCACTATGCTTTGATCATAAACAAGAATCTCTTTGTTTTCTTGTTGCCTCCCCCCCTCCCCGCCCCCTCCCCCCCCCCCCCCATCTCCCCCCAACCTCCCCCCCAGATTGGTGTCTGGTTACACATCCTTGGAATGGGCTGTGGCTCCAATGGGGCAACAGGAAAATGGGCTGAATGGCCTTCTTTACACTGATCATTTAAACTGAACCAGAAAAGAACATCTTATCCAACATACAAGGGAACAGCTGGGGTGGTAAGAGCAGGACAGGGAGGAATAAAATGTACAACAGCCAGCAGGAGACAGCAGCAACTCCAGTATTCAGCCATCAGAAGCAGTGTTACATAATATAGACAGCTGCAGATTAATTTTCAATACTTTGTGTATGAATTGTGGTTCCCAGATTATTGTAACTGAAAAAAAGCTTTTAGCCCATTCTGTGAAAGCCATAATTGTAACATTCGAGACTGGGAGATAAAACCCAATTGATTCATCTTTACCACTGGAACATTCCAAAGACATTCAAAGAATGTTTTACAACCAAAGGAAGACAGCATAAAGAGATCCAGTCTGAGGGACTTCACTTCACCTGCTGTCGCACACACATAAAGGATTTTCATGATACACCGACCATTTTACCAGCAGGGTTAGGCTTAGAGTTAGATTTAGTCTATTCATTATTCTTTTATTGCATTGCATTAATTCAGTCACATTTTATCAGAAATTATATTTCAGGCATTAAATAGCCTCAACAGTCCAAAAGATTAGGTACATTCTCAAATGATACTTAATAATTGCCCCTATATACCACACAATTACCTATCTTCCCCCAACACCACCCCACTGCCAACACGTTTTATTAAAACCAAGCAAACATGTCTAAAGGGTCCAATAAATGAATTTTGAATTCTGAGAAACAATAATTGCTGTTTTTATCTAGAATAGTACAAGTATGAACATTATTGTTATTTTAACAATTGAACGCATGGAAGGAAAGTGAATATTGATAGTGATTGAATTAAATAGAAACTCAGGATGGTGATCTGAGCAGTTTGTTTTGGGTAATGTCAGATACTATGTGATACAATGTGCTCCTTTCATTTGGACAAAGGGAGGAAAGCAGGTGATTAAATAAAATTGTGAAGCCACATTACGGGTAGATACAAACAGAAAATGATCAAAATACTCAGCAGGTCTGACAACATCAATGAAGAGAGAAAAAGGATTAACATTTCAGGCTGCAATCCTTTATCAGGACTGGAAGGAGTTAGAGATGTAATAGGTTTTAAGTGACATAGAGCAGGAAAGAGGGAGAAGAGGAAAGAACAAAAGGACAGGTCTGTGAGAGGGTGGAAAGCAGGAGTGATGGTCAAAAGGGACAATGATGCAAGGAAGAGGGTGGTAATGGGGCATGTAAAGAAAAAATGGGTCTAGAGGAGTTTTAAATGGGGATAACAGTAACATTCCCAAAACTGTTCAAATAAATGGGGCAGATATTACAGTCTGAAATTGTGGAACTCAATGTTGAGTCACACAAGCTGTAAAGTGCCTCATGAGTGCTGTTCCTCCAACTTCCTGCTGTGTTTAATCATTCTGTGATTTTATCCATACCTAATTTTACACAGAACATCCCTACACCCCTCTAACACCTCTCCCTCCCCTTCATACACACAATGCTGAATGAAACAGAATATAAATCAAATGTCTACTTATATTTCATTCTCATGGAATAGCCTTTCATTGCATTAAAATTCATTAAGTAAATATGGTACACCTAATTTAATTAAAATGATTTATAATAATGTGATGTATGGGTGGTCCTATTGTGCACTTTCAAAGTTCTCTCATTACGTGCATCCATGTAGCTCTGGTGAAGGAGCTAAACCCCCACAGGGAATGCGGATATGGCGATTAGTGTTTCCATCTCTCTCTATCAGGCAAAGTGTTTTGCACAAAGGTATTTTCTTGAGATTCCCTCAAAGAAAGGGACTAAAATTATCAGAATATGGCAATGTTAAAGAACCAGGTTATTTCTCTATTGTTGCAGCCTGTTACAGTAAATCATTCTCTTTCAGGCACTGAAATAATTGTTCTACATGCTGGTAGAAGACTCAACTCAACACTTTTGCTACCACTAAATTTTATCTAAAGCACATGGCATTAGATGTGTTCCTGTGTTGTATCTGAGTATGTGTTATTAAATACAGGGGGCAGAATCAGGTGGTAACATAGTTTGGACACTGCAAGATAGTGATGCTGCTTAATCAAGTAGAATGTACTTTTCACAAAACATCACTGCCCTAACCTCTTCCACCTGACCCTTCCACCTCGGTCCCCTCTCACCCCAGCACCACCCAGCAGTGATTGGTGGACAGTGATCAAGTGCGAATCCCCAGGCAATTTCCCTCCCAAGGGTCAAGGTTTTTGCCAAACATTCTGCTAAAACAATGAGGCACAAATTTGAGACGTTTCTAAGTGATTCTGCTGCTCACTAAATAAGGTCATAAGAATTAGGAGCAAGTGTAGGTCATTCAGCCCCCCATGCCTGCTCTGCCCTTCGCGAAGAATATGATTAATCTGATTGTGGCCTTGACACGACTTTCCTGCCTAGCCCCCCCGTACATCATGTGCCTATTCACCCGCTAGAGAAATAAATCTCACATTTATTTGACATTTTTAATGTAGTAAAGTGTTCCAAGGCGTTTCATAGAAGCAGGAATCAAACAATGAACACTGAACTAAAGAAAATATTAGACGACCAAATGCTTGTTAAAAGGAGGGAATGTGTTTGTCTGTCAGCAGTGTCCAAGCTGCTGATGTAACAAATGAACAAAAGTTTAAAATCTTCAACCCAGGATTGAACATAAGTATATTTACAAGTTTTGACCTATTGTAATTCAATGGTTAAAATTTGTAAAAACAGATCTTGTAGAATGTGACAGTCTAACTCCATTTTAAAGCTTATGCTGCCACCTAATGGTGGAATTCAGTGGAGCAGCCCCTTACATTTATAGTCTGAAATGCAAAGAAATCATGCAATTGATACATTAATTCATTATTCATTTATAGCTTAACAGATTTTACAGACTGCCAACGCATTTAATTTTTTATGACAGTGAACTTAACATTAAAATATTACCACAAACCTTTGCATGATAATTCTAAATTGAAAACAGTATAGAAATGGTCAGATTTCATATTCTCCTAACCTAGAGATAGGAAGATGTTTATCAATGATATCTTAGGGTCTTAGCCATTTGAGAGGGTGGTACACATGTAATTTGCTCAACTGGTGTAAGTCACTTGCATCAGTTATTTTACATTGATTGGTGTCAAGGCAGCAGATCACAGTCCCGAATTACTTACAGGCAAATTGAACTTTTTAAAGGAAGATATGTTTTTTTTAAAAAAAACAACATACAAGCAAAAGCTGGCTGAGAATGTAAAGCAACCAGTTTCTGGAAAATTCCTGCATGGATTATACTTGACCGGCTAGTCCAGCGAGCCCATGGAATGTCGCACCTAAAAAGATGTCAAGGCCTACTTCAGAAAGAGACACTTGCAAAGAGGAGATGCAATGCAATAGACTGAACTTTAATTTCCTGTGGATGTGGCAACAATAGAGACTGATTACCACATCTCAGCAGAAACCATCTCCTGTTGTGTAATATCTCAGAACAGGGAAATGGTCTGAGTTTAAAGAAAGCAGTTTCTGGGTGAAAGATATTTTTGTTGTTCCCTTCCAGGAATACACAAGAAAAGCAGTTAAAAATCCAGCTGCAAACCTGATCTGTGTGCTCTCGTTCTGGTGTGCTAGTCTGTGCTGTAAAGGCCACAGCGAAAGAACAGCAACCAGACATCCCTGCAGCTTGCAGGTAAAAGTCTCTCTTTCTCTCTGGCTAGAGGCAAGTAAGCAAAGCCACGATCAAAAAGGAAATAGGACAACTTCTTCAGCTAACTTGCAGAACCAACTGCTCAACTGCCAAAGTCAGCTCTACTGGAATCACCCAACTTAGCAGTCGCGATGTTTTCTCATCTACCCCTCATGGACAAGCCAAAGATTGATTCGTATATCTTTTTTAACTTTTATTTTTGGACTCAACTTCTCATTTCTGATATGTGTGTATGTGTGCTGTGTCTTTATTATTTTTTTCTTGGGTTTTTAGTAATGTTTCCCAGCCACTCCTGGGCCTGCTGATCACGTCCTCTCGATAAGCTGAAAATTCAGGCACAAGTGATTAGGTTTGATGGTTTGTCTCCACCCAGTTGAGTATCTGGATGTTGTGCTAATGGAATAGGGAATATGGTTCATTCACATTCCTCTGAAGTCATTGTCTTTGATGGGTTTGCGTAGACATGCCGTCTCCATCTCTATGAGGTTGAAATGTGAAATGTACAGTAATGTAAATTTGGCAACCACCTTGGCTGTGAGTTCAAGTCACTTTAGTCCATGTTTTACAAAAGTCTGTATTTAAAAGGTCATTTCATGCTTCCAGCCAATTGGTTAAAAATCATTATTTGGCGTTGAGTAAGGAGATCCAGATTAAGCCTTTAAGGCTGAGTTTCCTTAAGATTGGTTCATGACACCCAATGGGGTTGCAAGATGGGATTTTGGTGTTACGAGCTCCAAGGCAACAATGGTATGGAGTTTGCACTGAATGGTAACAGCTGTCAGCCTCTTTAAATCCTCATGTTTTTTTCTATTGGTGGGTGTGGTCTAATGGACAGGCGTTTGAGGTCTTATTGCTGCTGCAAAAAAAAGCTGTGAAAAGATAGGGCATGTTTTTAAAAAAAAACAAACCCAAAGTTTAAATAATTCCTGCCACTCTGAACTTCCCTTTGCACCTTACCCCCTATCCCACACCCCGGCTCAGGCAGCTGATGCTAACACCATCCCACCCCGGGTCACACGAAGTCTGAGGCATTAAAATGGGGGGTCACACGGGGTAAAGATTTGGGAAGCACAGCTTTAAGGGGGCTTAGTCCTGTAGATGTCTTGATCAGCTAGGTACAGACGTCTCCTGAATTGCCTCATTCAATCCAAATCTCCTCTATCTTGCTCCAGTTTCTCCCCTATTTCCCCTCAAACTCTCAGTTTATCTCTGCCTCCAGCTTCTTGAACCCTACTCGTTAAACTGACCATCCAAATACCCTTCCTATCTCCGACGCTAGGTGAAATTTCAAACAGTTCCCTCTGCTCAGGTATTGTTCCCCTACTTTTCGAAATCCCATAAACATTCCTACCTCAAAGCACCCATCTTAACCCTGCTGTCATTGAAATGACCACACTCTATCTCTAATTATTGGCTTTGCAAAATCCTTCAGCATGTTATTGTTTCCCATTTCCTGCCACTTCTTGTTTTAATCCCTCCTTATCAGGTTTCTGTCTCTTCCACAACCCTGACACAAATCTATCCATAGGTACAAATGACTTTTTTTTTGCAAAAATATACTTTATTCATAAATCTTCAACAACATTTCAAACCATTTCAAAATCACTATCACAAAAATACAATCAGGTTCAACTTTTACAACGTGAATCACAAGGTGTATCAGTACAAACAATGAATATTACAATCATTGGCAGACATTCATTTTGAGCTGTACAGCCTGAGGGGCTCCTTACAGTTCCCAGTCCCTCGGTGCACTATGGCAGAAAGGTCTTAGGCAGCGACCCTTCCCCATTGCGCCTTTGTGGCGGCTGCCCCAAGCTTTAGTGCGTCCCTCAGCACATAGTCCTGAACCTTGGAATGTGCCAGTCTGCAACACTCAATCGGGGACAACTCTATGCGCTGGAAGACCAACAAGTTACGGGCAGACCAAAGAGCGTCTTTCACCGAGTTGATGATCCCCCAGCTGCAGTTGATGTTTGTCTCGGTGTGTGTCCCTGGGAACAGCCCGTAGAGCACAGAGTCCTGTGTCACAGAACTGCTCGGGATGAACCTCGACAGAAACCACTGCATCTCTCTCCAGGTTTTCTTTGCAAAGGCACAATCTACAAGGAGGTGAACAACGGTCTCTTCCCCACCACAACCACCTCGAGGGCAACGTGCCGAGTGGGTGAGACTCCTGGCATGTAGGAAGGATCTGATGGGGAGGGCCTTTCTCACCACCAGCCAAGCTACGTCTTGGCGCTTGTTGGAAAGTTCTGGCGATGAGGCATTCTGCCAAATGACTTTGTCAGTCTGCTCGGGGAACCATCCCACAGGATCCACCCTCTCCTTTTCCCTCAGGGCCTTTAAGACGGTACAAATGACTTTCTTTAGGATTGTGGTGCATTATATCTTCTGATAACTCTGCAAGTTTGACAACTCATCACACCATCCTTCTTTAATACCCCCCCTTGGTCATCCTGCTCTGTGGGACTGCCCTTGTTTATTTCATTTTCTCTGTCCAACTGCAGCAGGGCCACCCCCAGCAATGACTTCCCTTTCCATCCCTGCACCGATATAGCCGGAATCCCCCTTAGATTTATACCTGGACACGTCCTCTTTCCCATAGGAACGTTATCTATGGACATGCAGTCATATATGCCCACAGTCTGTCTTAACACCAGTTGTCTTGACCCCTCAATGGCTTCTGTTATCAGACTGCTTGTCCAACATTGAGTCTTGGATTAACTGTAATTTCTTGCAGTTAAAATGAAGCCAGTGTGTTTGGCTCCTGCTGAAAACTCTGTGCCCTCTCCCCTGCCTCTATTTCCACTCCCAGCCATTGCATCAAGCTGACCCATACCTTCTCCTTTACAAAGACTTCCATCTCACCCACTTGCGCCCACTGGTTGTTGAAATCCTCACTGTTCCTGAGCATTGAACAAAAAAAAAATGCCAATCCCTTTCTTCTTTTACTTATGATCTTAAATTGATATTCTCCAGTTCCCAACAAACTGATTCATAGGAATGTTGAAATCCCTCAAATTCTGAGGTTTCTTTTTTAATACACTTATGGGGATGTGGGCTTCGCTGGTTGGGCTAGCATTTATTGTCCATCCCTTGCAAAGGTGATGGTGAGCTGCCTTCCTGAAACACTCCAGTCCATGTGGTGTAGGTACACCCACAGTGCTGTTAGGGAGGGAATTCCAGGAATTTGACCCAGTGACAGTGAAGGAACGGCCGATGTATTTTCAAGACAGTGGTGTGTGACTTGGAGGGGAACTTGCAGGCCTGTTGACTGGATTAGTAATCCTGAGACCCAGGATAATGCTCTGGAGACCTGGGTTCAAATCCCACCACGGCAGATGGTGGAATTTGAATTCAATAAAAATCTGGAATTAAAAGTCTAATGATGACCATGAAACCATTGTCAATTGTCAAAAAAACCCTCTGATTCACTAATGTCCTTTAGGGAAGGAAATCTGCCATCCTTACCCAGTCTGGCCTACATGTGACTCCAGACCCACTGCAATGTAGTTGATTCTTAAATGCCCCTGAACAAGGACCACTAGGGATGGGCAATAAATGCTGGCCTAGCTAGAGAATCCCTCATCCTGTGAATGAATAAAATAAAACGCCTGCCCTTGGAAATTTTTGTCCAGTCCTCAAGCTGCACTGCGTCATTATGATTATTTAAGCACTTATGCAAACTTGAAGAGGAGAAGGGAATCAGATTAATTGCATGGAATAACCTTTAATAAATGACCACAGGAAGTTTTCCAAGGTGAGCCAATGAGTGGTGCCTGGCTTTTTACAAGCTAGAAACAAAGTGCAACTGCCATGTGAGAGAAAGGGAGCAGACATGGAGGAGCACTCAGAACAACACACAGGTTTACAACTTGACTAACCCTCTGCTAACTTCATATTAAGCACTGGAACAGATTTAACTGAAGAGTTTAAATTCCAGGCTGTGTAACACAGGTGGGTTATTTACTAATACAAAAGCAAAATGCTGCAGATGCTGGAAATCTGAAACAACAAAAAAGTGCTGGGAATACTCAGGTCAGGTAGTATCTGTGGAGAGAGACAGGATTTCAGGTCAATGGCCATTCTGATAAAAGAGTTTTACAGAGCAGAACGATAGGAAGAAAGGTGGGTACCATCTTAGGGGAGCTGCCCACTTATGTGCAAAAGGGCACCCTAGAAAGATGATACCTCCCTTTCCGATTGTGTTAGTTAATGTGAAAGTTTCTTTTCTTTACTTTGGTTTATTAGTTGCCTGTTAAGTAATGTTTGGTCTATGTTGATTTAGTTTGTCACAGTAAAAGTCTTAAAATGTCAACCTTGTCTTCGGTTCTTTCCATCAGTCACTTTGAAATTCATCTCTTTTTAAAAGTTATTGGTCTCTATGGGGATTGTAACAGCAACAAAAAATGTTTCATTCAACTGTTGTTATACCATAATTCACATCAACAACTGGACTTGTTCTTATTGACAACAGGAGCCTGAGTAGCAATAGCCCACTGCATTCTGCTTCTGCTTTGATCACAGATTAACGTAACATTTAACTTGGTTGTCACAAAGATAGTGTGTGTTTTTGGCTCCATGGCTCCTTCCCTGCCAAGATATAATATGTTTGAATTTTAAAAAAACAATGAAAATTTGATTGTAATCTTGCCCCTTTCATGCTGCCTGACAGACAGTGGAGAAGGGAGGGAAAGAACATGGAAACAAAGAGAAGGGAGGAAGAATTAGTGGAAACGGTTGGCTGACTAAATGAGCGAGTTTCTTTCCCTATTCAATTTATAGTTGACCTTTACATAAATCTGTGATAACAGGTCAAAACTTGTACAAAAAGGCATTCCAAAGGAGCTGAGGGCACAGAGCAGTGGATAAATGAAGCACGTTGAAAACAGAAGGGAAAGCTGGGAAGTTGATGAATGGGAATTTAGTTCAAAGGGGAAAGAAATGCTGCTTCTTTTTGTTAAGTTAGTTTAAAATAAACTAAGTTAATTAACTACATGAAACTTTAATTAATACATAAAATGAGATAGTGATGGCCATACAGGAAGTATGCCACCATCTGCAGCACGTGGGAGCTTGTGGAATCCCATACATCTGCAGTGAGTGTGAGCATCTAAAAACTCATCTCAGAGTTGTTGAGCTCAAGTCCGAGCTGCAGACATTGCAGGTTATCAGCGGGAGGGAGAGTTACATGGACACTTTGATCCAGGAGGCAGTCACACCCCCTGGGTTAGGTAGTGGTTTAAATGTGATTCATGGTTAATTCAAGAGGGGTGGCTGCAAGTCAGGCAGGTAAGTGGTGGAGGAGCCTCAGCTCCTGTCAGTGTCCAAAAGGAAGAGGAGGAGAAGCTGGGGACCAACAGCCTTTTTCTGGCCAGGCTAGCTGCGATTGACTCATCCAAATGTGATACCTATAAGCACAATATTCCCTGTTCACCAACCATCCCACAACTTATCATCCATCTGTCACTGCCCATCAGTGTCTGCTTAATCACAATGCAGAAATCAAAGGTACCACAAAATAAACATGACAAGCCAAATTTATAACTCAAAACCATCCAATATTGCATAAAGCCAACCAATCACACTTGTGCATTTCTATAATGCCTATACTAACCCTAACTCTTAGTCTGTCCTCATGCTCTGACACAATGTGACCCCAGTGGCAGCAGTATAGTTGGTAGAAAGTTACTTATCATGGCAGGGACTGCAGATGGCCTTGCAGAGCAAACACAGTTTTGCCACTAAAGGATTGGCATGGGTGGCAGCTGTCTGACATGTAGCAGCAAGGGCATTGGCAGGCTTGCAGTGGTAGGAGCAGGAATGCTGTCATCCTGAGAGAAGACAGCAGATCCATGCTCTACAGTGCTTCTGCCGACTGGTATTTCAGCAATCTGAGAGATGTGTTGGAGGACAGACTGCTGTGTTGCTGTGAGGGTCTGCAAGCCCCTTTGAACACAGATGTCTTCAACACTGGCCACGAGCTATTGTTCAGATGATGGCACTCACACCGCTGAGTCAGAAAGTTGTGGGTTCGAGTCCCATTCCAGGATCAGATCTAGGCTAACACTCCAGTGCTGAGGGAGTGCTGCACTGACAGAAAATTTGTCTCTCTAATGAGACATTACATTGAGGCCCCATCTGCCCCTCACATGGACATGAAGATCCCATTACACTATTTCAAAGAAGAGCAGGGAAGTTATCCACTCGCCAAAGTTTATCCTATAATCAACATCATATAAAAAAACTACAGGATCTGATCTTTATCACATTGCTGTTTGTGGGAGCTTGCTGTGCACAAATGAGTACCTGCATTCCCTACAGTGCAACAGTGACAATGCTTAAGAAAGTGCTTCTTTGGCTGTAAAGCGCTTTGGGATGTTCAGTGGTTACAAAAGGCGCTTTATAAATGCAAGACTTACTTTTTTTTAAAGAAGTTATGTTAGAATTCACATAAAGGACTGAAGTCAAGTTAATTGACTGTCACATGACATTAGTTAGCAAACATAACATTATTACTGAACACCGGCTACAGATACAATAAATTTGGATATTGCAAACATTAAGATAAGAGCAAAAATACTGCAGATCCTGGAAATCTGGAATAAAAAAAAACAGAAAATGCTAGGAAAGCTCAGCAGGTCTGGCAACATCTGTGGAGAGAGAATGTTTTTATTTTATATTGTAAACATTGACTGATTTTATTTTAAATAGATTGTGAACTCAATTATTAGCCTCTGTCAGTCAGTTTCCCTTCATTATCAAAGATGGCTATTTTTTGCGCGCACAGGTTCATCTATTATACGTTCCAACATGGCTGTACAGCTCGATTGCAGACCCACATGACTTTCCACTATGTGGGCAAGGATGAATTGTCTGATATTGTTGGAACTGCCTGGTCTTTCTAGCTTGCTCTTTGTCCTTAGCTGCCTAAGCTGCCTGTCTTTGCTGTTCAGAGGAAGCAATGGCACTGCCTGAGATTGCTCCACAGGTAGTTCTTTCTTGGGCATTTTTCTCCTAGTCTCCATTCTTTCCCAATGTCTTCACCCCACCACTTGTTTCTGAAGCTGACAATTAAAGCTGTGGTGTGAAACCACATGTGATACCCTCAGATTCCTCACTACATTTCAACATTAGTTCATTGTGCAAAGCATTAGAAATGTATATTGCTTTTCACAACAAGTGCAAGCATTAAATAGCCTGTTGAATGCCAGCAGTACATTAGTTCATGTCATATCTGAGGACAATTGTAATTCCTCAAAGCATCCTTTCTATAATCAGCTAACTCTGCTCAGTCAAACAATAAATTAAATCTGGGTCATTCATGCAAAATTTGTAGCCTTATGTGGAACAATTCTCTGCTGCAACATGTCCCACAGAGCAAGGAAAGTAAATATTGCTAACAAATTGGAAACTGGAGCATGAACCAGTATCAGTCATACCAGAACCAAGTCCACCTTAATAAGTAATTTGCGTATTTGTACTTTCAATCAGGAAGAGGCCATAAACTTAAATTAGATCTTCAACTGGCAATTAAAATATTCAATTTTCAGGCTTTTTTATTCCTAAATGGAACTCCTCTCCATTAAAATAAAATTTAAAGGAATTTCCAAACAGCTCCAGCGACAAGAGGCAGGAAATGTGACAAATTTCCTCCCATTCATAAAATTCAGACAAAAAATACAAGAGATTTAAAATTATGTTACAGGTAATGTTAAAGGTTTGATATGTAGTATAAGGGTGTTCAACATCGCAAGGGTCAGTGTGGGACTTGTGAACAGTACCACCTATATTATGAAATAGAGCGTCACATGATAGCAGAGTTGATAGTGGACTGAGTATGGAGAGACTCTGGTGGAAGTCAGCATGAAGTTAGCTCCTAGTTTGACTTATACCTTGTACATATGCATATAGTTGTATTACCAATAAACGCTAATTTTCAACATTAGAAGCCTCTGAACTTCATGAGACCTATTGAACAAACCCTTACAATATGGTATAATAGAAGTAATACATGCCATAACAACGTTTTAATTCTACAAGACATAACTCATTTGTGGAACTTTCACATTTCGTATTGTATTACTTTGACTCTTTTTCAACACTCAGCTTCAAAGTAAAGCACAGTGTTAGAATGACATACGTCGTGTACTAGGTCACTGTCTAATGGATGATTCACAATGCCATTATTTTCATAGACACAGTAAGAAAGACTTGGGTTTTTTACAACTGCTGATGATAGATGCCCGAAATGTCTGAAAGCAGTTCACAGTCTGAAAGTTGTAGACTGATTCAAGCTGACACAGGCAGTAGCTGCAATTTGCAAAAGACAAAGTGAACTCTTTTTAAAACTTGTGTTGACAAACACAGTAGCCATTGTTCATGACATCCAAGGTTGTTAACATTTTGATAAGTGCAAAGATGTTGCTTGAATTTAAAAGAAAATGCCAGCCTTATAACGCCAGGTACCCTCTCCTGGTCTTTGCCACACCTCTGATTTTGTACTGTGCTATTTTCCAACTTGCTAACCATTGTGCATTATCTTCAACTCTTACATACGAACATATGGGAAAGAATTTTCCCCCCATCGGGGAGGGTGGGGAGTTCAGGAGTGGTCGCATGCGGGCGTACCTCCGATCAGCACCCCCAGTTGGGGGCGCCCCGCCATTTTACGTAGGTGGGCCAATTAAGGCCCTCCCAGTGTGATGTGTGCCAGGAAGCGCTATGCACTCCCTGGGCGGGCTGGTGGGGGCGGGGGGGAGGGGGGCGACTCCCACAAGGGGAAACATCCTCTCCACATCCACCCTGTCAAGACCCCTCAGGATCTTGTATGTTTTAATCAAGTTGCTTCTTACTCTTTTAACCTCCAGCAGATACAATCCTAGACTGTCCAACCTTTCCTCATCAGACAACCCACCCATTCCTGGTATTAGTCCAGTGAACCTTCTCTGAACTGCTTCCAATGCATTTAACATCCTTCCTTAAATAAGGAGACCAATACTGTACACATTATTCTAGATGTGATCTCACCAATGCCCTGTATAACTGAAGCATAACCTATTTACTTTTGTATTCAATTCCCCTCACAATAAGCAATAACCTTCTATTAGCTTTCCTAACTATTTGTTGTACCTGCATACCAACCTTTTGCAATTCATACACCCAGATCCCTCTGCATTTCAGAGCTCTGCAACCTCTCACCATTTAGATAATATGCTTCTTTATTCTTCCTGCCAAAATGGACAATTTTACACTTTCCCACATTGACCAGATCTTTGCCCATTCATTTAACCCATCTATATCCCTTTGTAGACACCTTATGTCCTCTTTACAACTTACTTTCCTACTTATCTTTTTGTCATCAGCAAATTTAGCAACCATACCTTTGGTCCCTTCATCCAAGTCATTTATATAAATTGTAAAAAAGTTGAGGCCTCAGCACTGATCCCTGTGGCACACTACTCATTACATCTTGCCAACCAGAAATGACCCATTTATGCCTACTCTGTTTCCTGTTAGCTAGCCAATCTTCTATCCATGCCAATAAGTTACCCCCTACGCCATGAGCTTTTATTTTCCGCAATAACCTTTGGTGTGGCACCTTATCAAATGCCTTCTGGAAATCTAAGTACAGTACATCTACTGACTCCCCTTTATCTACAGTACATGTTACTTCTTCAAAGAACTCAAAAGATTGGTTAAACATGGCTTACCTTTCACAAAACCATGTTGACTCTGCCTGGCTAACTTGAATTTTTCCAAGTGCCCTGCTATAACATCTTTAATAATAGCTTCTAACATTTTTCCTATGAAAAATGTTAAGCTAACTGACTTGTAGGATCCTACTTTCTGTCTCCCTCCTTCTTTGAATAAAGGAGTTGCATTGCTAATTTCCAATCTAATGGAACTTCCTCTGAATCTAGGGAATTTTGGAAAATTAAAACTAACGCATCAACTATCTCCCTAGCCGCTTCTTTTAAGACCCTAGGATGAAGTCCATTTGTCAGCTCGCAGCTCCAACAATTTGTTCAGTGTCACTTCCCTGATGATTGTAATTTTCTTGAGTTCCCCTCTCCCTTCCATTTCCTGATTTACAGCCATTTCTGGGGTGTTTTGTATCCTCTATAGTGAAGACCGATGCAAAATACCTGTTCAATTCATCTGCCATCTCCTTATTTTCTATTATTAATTCCCCAAACTCACTTTCTATAGAGTTAACACTCACTTTGGGAGGCAACATGTCATCCTGGGGTCATGTCAACAGCTGCAGGAACACCTGTCTGTTCCCCTTACTATAGAGTCTCCTACCACTATTGCTCTTCTCTTTTTCCTTCCCCCCCCCCCCACCCCACCCCACCCATGCAGCTGAGCCACTCACAGTGCCATGAGCGTGGCTGTGCTCCCCAGAGGATCCGCCACTCCCACCGTTTTCTAACACAGAAAAATGGTTCTCGAACGAGATACACCCTGGGGATTTCCTGACTACCTGCCTGACACCTTTCTTCTGATTAGTCACCCATTCCCTCTCTGTCTGCACTTCCGTAAGCTGTGGGGTGATCACTTCTAAAAACATGCTATCCATGAAACTCTCAGCCTCGCAGATGCCCCTCAGTGCCTTCAGCTGCCACTCAAGCTCTAAAACATGGAGCTCAAGTAGCTGCAGCTGGTGGCACTTCCTGCACGTGTGGTCGGTCAGAGCACAAGGAGTGTCTAGGACTTCCCACATGTTGCAGGCGGTACATAACATGGGACTGAGCTGCCCTGCCATGCCTCTAGTTGAAAAAAAACCCTTTAAGTTAAATACAGTAAAAGAAAAAGTTAAATTATTTATGTACTTTAAATAAAAACTAGAATACTTACCTTTCCTTAGCTTAATATATTTTATACAGCTTAATATATTTTATACTGGAGAAAAACACTTACCCACTATTCACCAATCAGCTCTCACCTTTGTGCTGACGTCACTTTTTGAAGCTTCCCCGCACTTGCGCTGGTTCTGATCTCTCCACCGCACTCTCGCGCTGTCTTGTGATGTCACTCTTGTTATTTTCAAGAAGAACTGACTGCGGGACACTCTTCCCAGACTGCTTCACAGCGACGCTGACTGCGGGACACTCTTCCCAGACTGCTTCACAGCGACACTGACTGCAGGACACTCTTCCCAGACTACTTCACAGCAATGCTGACTGCGGGACACTCTTCCTAGACTGCTTCACAGCGACGCTGACTGCGGGACACTCTTCCCAGACTGCTTCACAGCGACGCTGACTGCGGGACACTATTCCCAGACTGCTCCACCATGATGCTGACTGTGGGAAACTCTTCCCAAACTGCTTCACTGTGATGCCAACTGCAGGACACTCTTCCCAGACAAAGATAAACAAACATTTTTAATGTGACTCTTCAGCCCCAATATTTACAAGGAGGTGGGGCACGAGCAAGGGTGACATTTAGTGACTTAGAAGCTCGGGAACAGGGCACACAGGGAAGCTGCCAAATTGAAGGTTCATTTGAAGTCCAGGCCTTAATAGAATAGTTTTCTCCAGTCCCTACCCTCAACTAGTTAGACTGATGACTGGTCAGCTGATGGATCGGAAGCCCTGTGGTGCATTCATACCATAGCATGATTTTTGGGGCAATTCTCTCTCTTTATTGCAGACAGAGAGTTCTACATCTCCTGTACACCAAGTGGACCACAAGAGCTCAATCCTGTACTCAGTTACCCACGCATACATCCTTGTCACAGGAATAGCAATAAGGAATGTGAATCCTGAGCAGTTTCTTTCTAAGAAGTGGCACCCACTACTTCTAGAATCTATTATCCTCCTTTTGAATTTAGATGCAGCAGCAGAATCCATTATTTTGAGTTTATTTAGCACCTTGGTGTCTAATGGTCATCTGTCATACAACAGATTGTGTCAGCAGGTTCGCTGCCGAAGGAGCCACTCCAGCTACACAGCCAGCAGACAACCGGCTTTTACCGAATGTTTGACATGGATATGCCCCTTTTTAATCAACCCTAATTGCAATTATTGTTTCCTCGTATCTTTGTATAGAGGTTAACTATAGCAATATACAGTCCAGCCTTAATTTATGGTTTCCAACATATTTGCCTGTCAAATTTTATTAGAAGCTGCTTTTAAGTCTTTGAAATCCAGGCAAAGCTTACACTACTTGTGTTTCACATATTTGTGCTAGGTAGGTTACATCAAACAAATTACAACCAAAGTTAACTTGTTTTCGATCATTTTAACTTGCCACATCAGATACCGAGAGAAATGCCAAAATGTCAATTGAGCTCATTTTCTTTTTAATTAATTTATGAGATTTGAGCGTCACTGGCAAGGCCAACATTCGTTGCCTATCTATAATTGCCCTTGATATAGTGGTTAGTGATCTTACTATCATAAGGTTTAGATTAGCAATGAAAAAGGGCAAGGAGCAATCTAATGTAATAATGCTAAATTGGAGAAAGGCCAATTTCAGTAGGATGAGAATAGATGTGTTCCAGGTAAATTAAAATGAAAGATTGGCAGGCAAAATTGTAACTGAACAATGGATAGAAGATAAGTATGGCAGACAAATCCAGAGCTCCCTGGATAGCGAGAACTGAAGCAGAAAAATGGGGTGCATGACAGAGATCATACATCATGATAATACAAGGGAAAATCAGGCAGAATATAGAAAGTTCAGAGGGGAGGTGAAAAAGGAAATCCAAGGAGTTAACAGAGAGTATAAGAAAACATTGGTAGCTAACATAAAAGAGAATCTATAACATATAGTGAAATGTTAGTAAGAGGAGGGGTGACGTTGATTAGGCATCAAAAAGGGGATTTACACATGAGACAGAAGACATAGCTGAGGTATTAAATGAAAACTTTGCACCTGTCTTTACCAAGAAAGAAGGTGCTGCCCAAGTCTTAATAAAAGAGGTGGTAACGGAGTTACTAAGTGGGCCAAAAATTGGTGAAGAGGAGTCATTACAAAGGCTGACTACTTAAAGTTGATAAATCACCAGGATTGGATGGATGCATCCAAGGAAAGAGAAGCAAGGAGAAAATTGCAGAGGCACTGGTCATAGTCTTCTGATCTGCCTTAGGTACAGGGTTGGCACCAGAGGACTGGAAAATTGTTAATGTTAGACGCTTATTCAAAATAAAAGTTAAGGATACACTTGACTGGCTGTTTGAGTTTAACTGCAAAGTAGGGAAGCTTTTCGGGATGACAGTCTGGAGCAAAATTAACAAATTAGTCAGTTGGACAAGTTGGATTTATTAGGGAAAGTCAGCATGGATTTGTTAAGGGCAAATCATGCTTAACTCACTTGATCTAGTTTCTTGATGACAGAGAGGGTTGATGTGGGTAATGAGATTGAAATGGTATACATGGGCTTCCAAAAGATGTTTGATAAGTGCAACATAACAGGCTTGTCAGCAAAATTAAAGCCCATGAAATAAAAGGGACAGCAGCAACATGGATACAAAATTGGCTGAGTGACAGGAAACAGTAGTGATGAGCGGTTATTTTTCAGACTGGAGGAAGGTACATACTTGGGTTATGCAGGGATCAGTACTCAGACCATTTCTTTTCTCGATCTACATTATTGGCCTTAACTTGGGTATGCAAGACACAAATTCAAAATTTTCAGATGACAAAACTTCGAAGTATTGTGTACAATTAGGAGGGTAGTGATAAACTTCAAGGGAACATAGATAGGCTGTAGAATGGATGGAAAAGTGACAGATTAAATTTAATGCAATAAACTGTAACGTGACACAGTTTGGTAAGAAGAATGAGGAGAGGTGATATAAAATAAAGGATACAATTCTAAAAGGGGC
The DNA here is from genome assembly GCF_017639515.1 of Carcharodon carcharias. Lineage (NCBI taxonomy): Eukaryota > Metazoa > Chordata > Chondrichthyes > Lamniformes > Lamnidae > Carcharodon > Carcharodon carcharias. Next base: position 122,924,480 of record NC_054470.1, read on the forward strand.
ACTGGAACAGAGGCCTAAAGGTATATGTACACAATTTGTTGAAAGTGACAGAGCAGGTTAAGAGATTGGTTAAAAAGGCATAGGATCCTGGGCTTTATAAATATTGGCATAGAGCACAAAAGTAGAGACGTTCTGATTTATCTTTAAAAAAAACACTGGTGTGGCCTCAACTGTCATATTGTGCCCAATTCTGGGCACTGCACTTGGGAGCATGTGAAAGCATTAGAAACGATGCAGAGAAGATTTATGAGGATAGTTCCAGAGATTGGAGAAGCTGGGGCTGTTTTCCTTGGAGAAGTGAAAGTCGAGAGGAAGCTTGTTCGAGATGTTCACAATTAGAAGTTTAGACAGTAGATAGGGCCAAACTGTTCCCATTGGTGGAAAGGTCAAGAACCAGAGAACATAGATTTTAGGTGACAAGAAGAAATGTTTTTCATGCAGTGGGTGTTTGAGATCTGGAAGTCATTGCCTGATAGTGTGATGGAGGCAGATTCAATCAGCACTTTCAAAAGGGTATAAGCAACTGAAGAGGAAGAAAGATGCAAGATTATAGGGAAATGGACTAAGTGAGTTGTTCTTGCAGAGGGCCAGCACAAAAAATGACTGGTGAATGACCTCCTCCTGTGCTGTAAACCAATCATTTCATGATCTGGATATCTATACCTGTGTGAAAATAGACATGATAATTATAACAACTTGCAGCTCTGGGTAATCTAGAACTCCTGTTAATGCCATTTCTTCAAAATGAGAACCTATCCCCAAGTCTAGACTAGTTTTCAGTTAGAATAGCTGCCATAGAATGCTTATAACTTTAATATTACTATATTACCCATGAGTCAATATTAATTTAAAAAGTTATTTAATTTTTCAGTCCATTTAATTTGACTTTTAAAATCCCTTCAATGCTAACCTAATGCTGCTAATGTGTACCTTCATATCAGGTAATATTTAAACTTTTAGATTTGTTTTGAGGCAACTTCTGTAGTTGCCATGGCCTCCTCCACAAACCTCCATATTTTTAATTCTTTCATTATTCCATCTGTCAAACTTTTAATGTTCGTCTCTCCATTGTGCACAATGAAGCCAATACTTTATGACTCTGTTGGTTTACTTTTATTTATTTGATGTAAAACCTGTATTCATTATCCAGCCCTTAGCTGTTATCCTAACTTGTTCTATTGGCATTTAAAGATTCCACTCAGTATTTGAAGATTAGAGAGCACTCCCATAGCCCTGATTAATACTCCTTCTCAACTACTCCCATCAAAAATAAATTAACCAGCCATTCATTTAATTGTTTGCAACACATCATTGGCAAAGAATATCAGCTACATTTCTCTACATAAAAATCAGTGATTCCAAAACAGATTCATTGTGAAGCTCCTTGAAATGTTTCAATGATATAAGGCACAACATGAATTCAAGTTATTTCTTTCTAAACATCATGTTTAAATATGAACTAAACTGATAAAGTATTGAAGTCCCAGTGAAGTCACAATCCAACTCCCTTGCAAAGGCCATAGGATTGCTGCACCCTCTTACCCTGGCTTTGCACAGGAGGCCATTTATCCCCTCTAGTTTTGTTCCCCAACGAGATCATGGGCAACTTAACTCCATATACCTGCCTTTTCCCCACATCCCTTAATACCTTAGGTTAACTAAGACGTATCGATCTTAGGTTTGAAATCAACAACTGATCTAGCTTCAATGTCAATTTTACAGAAGAAGGTTAATTTCGCTCCTTAAAGGTCAGACTCTATTTTTTAGACTATGCCCCCTTGTCCTAAACTCCGCAACCAGCAGGAATACTTTCTATATACCCTGTCCAATCTGTTTAGTATCTTAAACTTTAATCAAATCATCCCTTAACCTTCTATATTCAAGAGAATAGAACTATCAGGATAACTTGTTCAGTTATGACTGACATGGTCTGCTTTACATTTTAGGATCACAGTCTCTTTGAGGGTGGCTGGACGTGTTGAGAAGGCTGTTTAAAAACAAAACAAAAGCTTGAAGTAAGCTAAAAATTTATAAATCATTGGTTAGGCACCAGTTGGAGTAGTGTGTTCAGTTCTGAACACCATGCTATTATGACATAGCCGCTGGTAAAATGAGTTGTACAAATCCCAAGGGGAAACTTGAAACAATGGTCACACCCATATCTGCAATTTGTTTGTTTCGAGATGCAGGCTTTGAATTCAGTAGTCATAAGATCACTGTGTCTCAAGAGAGTTTTTATAAAACTAAATTAAACATTTATTAATACAAGAAAGATTGTAAACACCAATAGTAGTAGTAATTTTGGAGATGTATGTCACTACAAAAATCCCCTAATTAATCCGACTCTCAATTACACCCTGGTTAAGGCAACAGTAAATCTCAGATTTAAAGAGACACCTGACAGAGCACAACCTGGACAGTCACATTCAAAAGGAGTTTCTTTCAGCTCTGGGTCCTTGCTGACAGACTTGAGGTTTACAGGCTGGAGGCTTCACACACTTGTTGGATCTTAAAATGCCTCTGCCTTACCCACATACTCCTTTCTCCTTTATACATATCTTTCTCTGAATGTAAATTTCCCATTGTATCATTAAGCTTTTAACATTACCTCTTCTAACAATAATATCCTTTCATTCCACTAATTTTATTCAAAAACACAAATTGCCCCTTGACACCTATGACCTGAATTTTTCTTGCGTTGGGCGGGCTCGGCAGGAGTGGTCGTGGAGCTGACTGTCACCCATGATCAGCTCCGCACTGCCAGTTTACACCGGGGGGGGGGTGGTGGGGGGGGGGGCAATTAAGGCCTGCCCAGCATAATAAGCGAGTAGCGCTGAGCGCTGCCTGTGCAGGCAGGAGGGGAAGGGAGAGTCGGGTCCAGCACTCTCTTGCGCACATGCACGAAAGAGCGCTTCAATCTCCAGAGGCACAGAGTTACCTCGGAGTTTGAAGCGCTTTTGAAAAAAATAAATGAATGTAATAAAATCTGATAAAACATGTGCCCTCATGTGACTCTGTCACATGAGATAGGACATGTTTTTATTTTTCAGAAAAAGATTTTATTTAATTTGTAAAAGCTTTAGGAAACTTCATCCCACTCATGGATGAAGTTTCCTAAAAGGCCACTTGTCCTTTTTGCCTGCCCACCATCTGTAAGGATGGACAGCCAGCATAAACTTGAAATTACTTCGTTAATGGCCTATCAATTATTGGCAGACACGCAGCTGACTCCGGTGCACGCCCGCTGAATGAACCTTCACAGGGCAGCGCGATGACGTCAGGATGCACGCCCGATGTTATCACACATCATTTTATGTGCCAGCATCTTGAACCACACCACCACCACCGCCCCCCCAACCACCAACTGGAAAATCCTGGCCTACGTTTCTAAACTTCCCCATCTTTATCTAATTATCATTTCAAACCTACTTCTTTCTATACATCAAAACCTCTAGAGCAGCTGGCTTTAATCCAATTAAGACAGTTTAGTGGTGTCTGTGTCTATTTTAAAAATAATTTCCAATAACATTATGGACATTAATTTCTTCATGACAACACTTTAGGAAGCATTTGAAGGTCTTACGGAAGGCACACTTACTAGAATGGTACTATTGATGAGGGATTTCAATTATGTGAAGAAAGTGGAGAACTGGTGGTGGGAGGGTCTCCTCAGGTTAGAAGAGAGATTTAGCAGAAGTTTTCAAAATCATGAATGGTTTTGGTACATAAGGCAAAACTAATTTCAGTGGCGGAAGGATCAGTAACCAGACAACACAGATTTAAGATGATTAGCAAAAGGCCTAGGGGGAAGATGAGCAGTTACTTTATGCAGTGCCTGAAAGAGTGGTAGAAGCAGTTAAAGAGCTTGAGGGAGAAAATTTACAGGGCTATGGGGAAAGAGCAGGGGTATGGGACAAATTGAACAGCTCAATGAACTGGCACAGACAGTGGGCTGGGTGGCCTCCTACTGCGTTGTATGATTCTAAGATTTTAAACAATAATACTGCAATTCTATTTTCTCTCTGCTTGAGACCTATGAAAAAAGGTTGACTTTCAAGAACATTCCATCTCTAAAAAGTACACCAAATCGATTTCATTTGCACCAAACAATGCTTTGAGCTGTTTAAGTCCAATGGCAAAAAAGTGTTTGAACTGTAATGGTCCATAAAATTAATTGTTGTGTTCTGCTGTGCAAACATCAGGAAGCATCAAGAACAGGAAATGACTCAAATGGAGAATGGAAGGAAATTCAGAGAACAGCACTGTATACTGCTTGGGTGGGGCCTTGTGGTGCAATGGGTAGTGTCCCTACCTCTTGAACCAAAAGATCTGTGTTCAAATCCCACTCCAGGTCTTGATGGCCAAGTAAGGTGTGTTCATAACTCAGCAAAATATCAACAGCAGGTGGTTAGAGCAGGAGAGATTCCTGATCATTCCTTGTGCTGGAAAGAATGATCTAGACTATAACATGCATGTAAAAGGCATGTTACCACAACAACTCTGGCTCCTTGTGTAACACACCACCATCTACTTGCTGCTAGCAAGCCTCATAGAAACAAGAGGACAATTTCTCTATTCTCGTGGTTAGGGGTTTTGGATAGCAAAAATAGAGAAAAAATAATTTATACTTTGAATTATTCCTTATTAGATCCCATTATTTGTAAAATATTGCAGAGCAAGGTCAGCGTGTTGATCTACATTTTCATCAGTTTTGTTAATTATTTATTCCCTTTTTTCAAATAATTATATAATAATAGTGCATAAATAGATTCGAATGCTTCTCTTTGCAACAACTTTCTAAGAATCCTTTGCGGTGGCTGATAATTAAAACACAAAAATAACATTTTAGCAATACGTTTTTGTCCCAGTTTGGAGATTAAACGTCGCTGACACTAACACTGCCATCGATGTTGGTCCGGTGTGTCTGCCGGTTTCATAAAGGCAAATAATTTGGTTCATTTCATAACGTTTGCGAATTGAAACTGCTCTACAGCTCGGTGATTTTAGCATTTTAGTTCTATTTGTGATATTGATACTAAATAAAGCTCACTAGCAGGAACATAGGTAAGCGTTTCTATGGTTACGGATTGCATATAGAACTCAATTCCCTTACAATGCAATTCCACCTGTCGCTAAATCCATAAACATTTTCACATTATCCAAGCTGGTTAACTACATAGGTTTGTTACTTTAGAGATTATATTTACAATCGAGTCACTAATACCATCCTCCTTCCATTTTCAATTTATATGTAACATTCTTAATTTGTAGCATCTGAATTTCTATATATCCTCTTGAATCTATTTATGTTTTTAAAAAGTGAAGCAGCCGGTTTATTCGGATAATTCCGAATAGCAAATCCCAACAGATAAATGTGCGCTATCTGGCAAAATAATCCTCAGTAATAGTTGCTAATCTGCAGGTTGTGTCAATTTACTTGCACGTTACTAATGTTGCACCGTTTCATTTATATTTTTATTAACTGAATGATGTCACTTCAAAGCCGTTGTAATATATTAACTTGTCTAATTTTAGCCGCAGTTCCATCGTCAGGGTCAGCCCAAAGGAGAATATATCTGTGAACTGTACATTGACCTACATACCCACAGGTGCAAAGCTCGCAAATGCATTTCCTCTTCATGGTGGGGCAGTGCAGTCAGTGTGAAGCTTGTTCTGCGCTTTGTGTTGGTTATAAATCTGTACGGGTAGCTAAGCAATCCGTCCCAGTAACAGGAACACCACAGCCTTGCATTACTCCGTGTCACATGGTGAACATAATCCCTTTCATTGGGATTGAAATAAAATAGCACCACAGCATGATCGGTTCACGAACAAAAACGATTCTTCCCCCTCTCCCAAATACCGTGTAAAGATTACAGGCTGTTTTCGAAACACCAAACTGCTTTTTAAATTTCGATTCCTAAAGTTATTTAAAAAACGCAACACGCAATGTGTTATGACGTTTTCCGGGTTACATTATATGCTTTGAAATCGAGTTGTGCCAACATAGGAAATAAATTTCATACTTTGTGCTGCACCTTGAGGAAAGCATAAACCGTTTTTGCTTTAAACAGCTTATGTTCCCCATTAAATAGCAAAGGAGCTTTTTAAATTCATTCATTAGGTTGTGGATGTCACTGGCTAGGCCAGCATTTATTGCCCATCCCTAGTTGGCCCTTGAGAAGGTGGTGGTGAGCTGCCTTCTTGAACCGCTGCAGTCCATGTGGTGTAGATACACCCACAGTACTGTTAGGGAGGGAGTTCCAGGATTTTGACCCAGCGCCAGTGAAGGAACAGCTGATATATTCCCAAGTCAGGATGGTGTGGCTTGGAGGGGAACTTCCAGGTGGTGGTGTCCCCATGTACCTGCTGCCCTTGTCCTTCTAGGTGGTGGTAGTCACAGGTTTGGAAGACAAATAGCATATTAATTTCTGACTGTCTTGTGATCAAGGCCATTGGATTTGTTCTGAAAAAGGAGAAAGTCTCAAAACAAAAATCAAAATCCAAAACCAGATGTAATAAAAAATCACCCATTTAGTCATCCAAATGGCCTGAATATTATATGGTTCTATTGTTGCTCTCCCTCCACCATCCCTTCAGATGTGATTAATAAGGCAATGACTAAATCCAAGTATGTGGAGTCAGAGGCCAAGTACCTGAATGAATAGCAAACTGTTTGAAAAAAATCAGAAAGTTGAAGTTAGTCATGCAAACTGGTAAAAGGCAGGAAGTAATATTCCACAAGGTTGAGAGCTAGGCCACTCTTGTTCACTATTTACATCAACAGTTTGAACTGGGGAATGAGAATCAGGATCTCAAAATGTGACATGTAGTTAATAAAAAGGTGCTGCACTGGATCCAGATCTCAAAAAAATAATGACTTCTGGAGGTGAGTATTTGCCACGTGTGGCAGCTCGTGAGCCAGATTAAGCATTAGTACATTTCTGGGTAGGCTAGGCCGAGTGAAGCAATGTGTAGTGTGTTGCCTCTGCTGGCCCAGGGGGCACCCACCAGTTTTTTTCTGAGAGAGATTCACCTGCCTTAACCTTGGTTCCAGTATTCAGATGTTGCTGGTGGATCAAAGTACAGTCAAAAGTGATGCAAAGATATTTTGGCATTGGGCTGTGGGAGAGGTTGGTCACAGAACTGGACACAAATTTCTTCTGTAGCTTTTGAGTTGGTGGAAGGCTCCAGGTGCAGCACATATTGAACCGATTGAGGAGGATGCTCTCTACAGCCAAAGAACACCACTGGCTGATTTAATGAAACACTCCTATTGACACAGGGCCTCAAAAATAAGCGCACACGCTCTTCTGAAAACCCATAGTGCCTATTAAAAAACACTCCACACCCTACAAACTAACAGCTCCACCTCTCAAACAACTGCTACTTGGTAACTGATCCAAGTGATGAAGTCCCAGGTTTCAAGCTTCCACAGAAAATTCAGACAACCTGCAATCACTTGAGGATGGGCCAGGGAGGATGTGGGCACTTGCTCCATAAGAGGGATGGTGAACAGCCCAAATTGTGACCGTGACATCTAAGTCAGGCCATCAGCCACATACTGAACTCCTATCCTGAGATCCATTCCTAGAAGCATCACAATCATTCACATTGCATCAGCTGAAGCTGTCAACATTGAGCTATAACTGCTTCCCCAACCATACAAATAAAAAGGAGAGCAACAAAATACAGGAAAGCAATGAACCTGAAAGAACGAGCATGCAAATAGCAAACTAAATTTGCCAATGTATAGACTGCAGTGGTTCAAAGCCGCAGCTCACCACCACCTTCCCCCGGACAATTAGGGATGGACAACAAACTCTGGCCCAGTGACACCCATATATTGGGAAATATAAAAAAATGAAGTGAGGTGGTGAATTTTGGTGAGTGTAAGGAAGTCTTAGAAAATAATTGTCCAAATGGGTTAGAGGAAGAATCTAAGGATACACATTCATAATTCCTTAAGAGTAGGAATCCAAGTCAATATCACCATTAAAAAAAAAACTAGGGTTTCATTTCTAGTGGAATAGAATTGAAAAGCAGAGAAGGTATGCTGAACTTGCATTGAGCCTTAGGAGTGCTGCAAACAGCACTGGTCTCCAAATTATAATTGATAAAGGCACTGGAGAAGGTGCAGAAAGAGAGCTAAAGGATGATACAGAACTGAAAAGTTATAACTATCAGGAAAGAATAGGCTGGGGCTCGTTTTTCCAAAAAGAGAAGGTTGAGGGAGGGGTGAGGCTGTATTTTATGTAAGCTTTATCTATTTGTAGCCAGAGGCTCACCTGCAATGGTTTCACTTTCTGCTTCTGCAATTACCTCTGGCGTCCAAGGATCTATCCTTGGCCGTTCCCATTTCTCACCTTTCTGCTGCCTCTCAGTGAGAAGATTCAAAAACACCATCAGTTCCCACCTCACCATCACCCCGCCACTCCTCCTTTGTCTCCAAATTATCAGAATACTTGTCTGACATGTAGTCTGTATGAGAAATTTCCAATTAAAATAATTAGACTAATGACATAGTCTTTAGGTTCTACCAGACTCTCATCCCATCCCTCTTCCTTGCAATTGTCTCAGGCTGAACCTGTTTTCAACTTTGGTGTCATATTCAATCCTGAAATGAGCTTCACACCATCGATAAGTGCCAATTGCCATCTCCATAGCATCAGCCAATAGTTAGCGTTTCAGGCTGGTGAAACTTTGTCAGAACTGGGAGTGCTTGAATATAGTTCTATTAATTGAATACATTGTATTTATTGCTCACAATGCCATCTCCTCTACTCTAGGGAGGCCAAACGCAGATTGGATGATGGCTTTGCAGAACACCTCCCTTCAGTCTGCTGGCACTGAGCTTCCAGTCGCCTGTCATTTTATTTCTCTGCTCCAGTCACACTGGCCTTTTTCTCTTCAGACTACGCGGTTTCACTGAAGCTCAACTTAAACTCATGAAAAAACACAATCTTTCAACTTTCCTCTGTCTCTTTTCAAAAGCATCAGCTATTGGTGATATTTCTGCCTTCCCACTATATCACCTCAAGGCATTTTTTATGACCTTTACTGGTTTCATTAGGATCTTTGGTAGCAAAAACAGGAAGGCAGAGTAGCTGAATGGCTATAGATTAAGGGGTGGGGGGGCGTGGGGGGAGGCGGAAATGTGCAACAAGACCTGGGTGTCCTCATACATCAGTTGCTGAAGGCAAGCATTCAAGTGCAGCAGGCAGTAAGTAGTATGTTGGCCTTCATAGCAAGAGGATTTGAGTACAGGGGCAGAGATGTCTTGCTGCAATTATACAGAGCCTTGGTGTGGTAAGACCACACTTGGAATATTGTGCACAGTTTTGGTCTCCTTATCTGAGGAAGGATGCTCTTGCTACATAAGGAATGCAGCAAAGGTTTATCAGACTGATTCCTGGGATGGCGGGACTGACATATGAGGAGAGATTGAGTCGCTTAGGATTATATTTGCTACAGTTCAGAAGAATGAGGGGGGATCTCATAGAAACCTATAAAATTCTAACAGGAATTGAGAGGGTAGGTGCAAAAAGGATGTTCTCAATGGTGGGGGAGTCCAGAACTGGGGTCATAGTCTGAGGATGTGGGGTAGACCATTTAGGGCTGAGATGAAGAAATTTCTTCACCCAGAGTGGTGAGCCTGTGGAATTTGTTACCACATAAAGTAGCTGAGGCCAAAACATTGTATGTTTTCAAGGACTTAGATATAGATCTTGGGGCAAAAGGGATCAAAGGATATGGGGAGAAAACGGGAGCAGGCTATTGAGTTGGATGGTCAGCCGTGATCATGATGAATGGCAGAGCAGGCTTGAAGGGCCAAATGGCCTACTCCTGCCTCTAGTTTCTATGTATGGAAGATAGTTTAATTTCCACCTCTATATGCAGGGTTACGGGGAAAAGGTCGGAGATTGGCACTAAGTTAAAATGCTCAGTCGGTGCAGACACGATGGGCTGAATGGCCTCTTTCTAGACCATGATAATTCTGTGATTCGTCTATGCCAAATGTTCTTCATGCTACCTGAGGGATTTCCTGATATGTCATGAACTTACCTTTACTAAGGCATTGTATGCCCCCTTGTCCAATTCCTACAATTAAAATTTATTTTCAACCTATTTACTATCTTGAATATGCAATTTGTTTTCAGAGCTAAAATGCCGGAGATTCCAGTCTTTTCTCATATCTTGGACTGCTGACAATAGACACAACATATGCTCGGGGCACAAATTGGACAGACAGGAAGGACTGCATATCCCCATTGCTTCACCTGAGTGTGCAGGCTGGTGTCATCTCCCTAGCTTATTTTCATGATCACATGTAGGAAAAAGTCAACCCTCCCATTTTTCTGGCTACCTGAAGTATAAAGGGTGAATGCACTTGAACAGAACCAAAGCCCTGGACATAGCTGCCTGGAAAAAAACAAAGAAAGTTGCTGGCCTATTGCTGCATTTAAGCATACCTTCACATATATAGCTTCTCAGTACCACCTTAACTCTTGTCCCTTTCGCCTAGGCCTCCTCAGCAACTGACCCTTCAGAAGATGCCTTGCATCGTCACATTCCACCCTCCAAGCACCAGCATACACTGGCGCTACTTGTGATTTTAAAGAGAGTGAATAATCTGCATGTGGTGAACCACCCAGCATAAGTAAGCAGTATCAGGTACTGACAGCAGGGACATCCTAGTTGGGAACTTGCCACAGCGAGATTCTCTCCTAAGGACTTCAGGGGCACACCATTGAAAGACAATTACTTGCTTCAAACCTGTTATACGAGGGTCAGATGGTCCACTAAGGAGGTTCAGCCCTACAGAAAGAATGGAAAGCCTACCGTCAGGCTTTATGATGCTGCCTCACACTGCAGTACATTTTGGAAAGTATGACCACCCTCAGACTGCAGCTAGACTCTCAACAACCAATGTCACCAGCCTTTACAGCTTTGGCAGAAACTCAGCTGCCAAAGTTCTGGACTCTATAATCAGAGGAATAAATACTCACCTTAGATGGCTGGATAGGTACTTTCAAGGAGCCACTCAGCTTCTCTTCATGTGGACACTTCTGCAGATCAGTGGAAGTGATGGGCCACAGGCCAATGAGAGCCATGCGCTCATGAATCATCTCTCACCATCCCCCAATCCCCCCAACCTTATAACCTCTGCCCTTTCACTGCCTCAACCATCTTGTAATCACCAACCATGAGCATCAAGGGGACACCAATTTCAGGTCTGAAGCAACTAGTGGTAGTAGTAATAGTGGTATACATTTTATAAAAAGGAATCATGGGTTGAAACTTAGGTGAGAAATGAATGGAAGTCAATTATTGTGTTGGAAATGAAATAAAGCAATCACATTTAGCACTCTGAACTTCACTGCAGTTTAACAGCAGTTTCTGGTCCTGCATCACCTATATACTGCTGCTCTGAATGGTTTCAATGCTCTCTAATGAAGGATTGAGCAGTGGGAAGATTGGAACAAAGGCTTAATGTAAAGCAGCTTTGTGATAGCAAGTAATCATTCTCAAGTCTGTGCACTTCCAGTGAGTGAAGATTTTATTCAAGCATTTGCTGGAAGAGATCAGATCTATCCTGGTTGCTTTCCCAAAGATGTCTCAATAATACAAAGTCTGTGTCACAACTTACAGTTCTTGGTTCTCATTGCAATACATTGGTACAGTCCTCAATCACTGCTGTTGCTTTAGAACACACATCACATAACCTAATCCATGAGTGGGACAATCTATCCTGCAGATGTTCCCTGTATCTCAGCTTTTGGCCCCAGGAGGTTTGTTAGTGTCTGAGGCCTAATGACTCCGTTTCTTTATCTCCTTAACACTGTTTACCCAAGCAGTGAAGGCCATTAAGTTTTATGCCTTGTAATTTTTTAGCTGGGTTCCCACAGTACTAGTACATACCCCCCATGCCTAGAGTGTTGGCTATATTTCCAATCATTTGCAGAAAAAGTGCTCATAACTACATTTGTCTATTCTATAGCTATTAATATTAAGATGTGAAACAAAAACAAAAATACCTGGAAAAACTCAGTCATATATATGGACTCGAAACATTAACCGTGCTCCACTCCGCAGATGCTGCCAGACCTGCTGAGTTTTTCCAGATATTTTTGTTGTTGTTTTGGATTTCCAGCATTCACAGTTTTTTGCTCTTAATATTAAGATGTGCATTATTTGTTTTACATCAATTTGAATAAGAAATAATTTCAACTATCCCACTTCATTGGATTTTTTCAAGCTACAGGAACAAGCTGTTCAATTAACTCATCCCTCATATCACTTGGTGCAAGGTGGTGACATGGTCTTTGTCTACTGCTGTTTCTCTGCCCACTCCAAATGCAGGCTTCTCTATGATGAGGTTGTGGAGGATGGAAGAAATGACTATGAGGCATATTGTACGGAGCCCTACCGAAATGTGCATACTCCTAAACTGGTTCAACAGTCCTACAGTATGCCCGATTACTTGATTATACTGGTGTAGGTCTCTTAGCTACCCAATCACACTTCTCACTTTTGGCTATAATTTTTTACATTCCTCTCAATAAATCCCTTCTTGTTGCTTCCTGCAGGGATTTGAGGTGATTTTATTAGCTCTTATCAAATCACATTACGTCATGTTTGCTTAATCAAAACATATGGATTTTCATTATCTACTCACCCTACATGTTCAACTCATCTTAAAAGGCATTTAATTCAAGTTTGAATAAGTACTTATCAATTTAAATAAATAGGTTATATCTGTGTGACTATATCAATGATAAGATTTGCATGTAAGGTTACAGCATTAGATTGCAGTATTGTTCAAAAATAAACTGCCAATTTTATATCTGAAAGAGGTACTCTGCTGCAGTTCAAGAAAATCTCAGTCATTATTACTAATCCAGCATTCACAGGGCTTAAACCATTGGCAATGCATTGGAACAAAGCCTTCCATACCTGTGGCTTTACGAACAAGATGAGAGAATTCATTGGAAGTAAATAATGCAATTAATTTATATTTTTACTTTATTATAAACTATAAAATGTTTTATTTACTAATTGCAAATACAAAAGATTAGTCTCAAAATATTGAAGGAAGTAGGGAGCAAGAAAGCGACAAATGGATTGCAAGATGTTTAACTTCTTTGGGATGAATCCTAATGTGAAGGATGGCATTACCAAAGACACATTTCCAAATTTTACATTTAATGTTAGTGCCCAGCATGTCCAGGAAAGCTATAGATGGTTTACAACTGGAAATAAGTGGTCTAGACTCTGCTCCAAGAACATGTCTGAACTCGAAACTACCAAATACCCCAGCCACTGTGACATTTCAAAGACTACCAACTACTAGTAAAATGGTAGTCTTTCTGTACACACTTATTTGAATTGGATAGGAGGCAATCACAAAATTTAACGTTGAACATATTCATTCCATTATCCTCGACTAATCAGAACCAGAGTCAGAGATAAAAACAATATTGAGCCACCCAAAGTTGATTTAAGGCAAACACCATCTGCTGGTCAACAGAATTCATTTCCATTTCAGGTATCCAGCCAACAACAGATGGTCAGCTCAGGTGAAGGATAGCCAGATGCAGAGTAAAATTACCTCTGGCCTACTTCCAAGATAATTTAGATTGGCTCATCCCTCCTGGGAGTGGCGGACTGTGCGAATATTTTCCTTTCATCCCAACAGCTTGGGTTAGTTTGGATCTCAGTCCCTAAGGTGAAAAACTAGTGCTTAGCCCATCTAAGAAGTAACTGCAGAGAGAGAGGTGACACTGGTTAGGATTTTCCTAAATTACCAAGAATCTGGAAAAGTCCAGGTGAGTTTGAAAGTAGCAAATGCAACATCACTATTCAAGGGGGAAAAGAGAAATCAGGGGAGTACAGACCAGTTAACCTGACGTTAACCATCAAGAAAATGCAATCTATTCAGGAAGTCTTAGCAATGCACTAAGGTCATAATAAGGTCAGACAGTTGACATGGCTTTATGAAAGTGAAATAGCGTTTGATTAAATGTTTTTTGTTTGAAGATGCAACTAATTAGGTAAAGGGGAGCCAGGGAATGTAACATACTCGGAATTCCAAAACACAGCTGTTAAGGTATGACACAAAAGGAAGCAGAAAATAAACAAGGCATTTGCAAATTGGCAGGCTGTAAATAGTGGAATCCCACCAGGGGCCTCAGCTTTATATAATCTATAAAAATGACCTAAGAGACTAAGTAATGTATCCATGTTTACTGATGATACAGGCTAGGTAGAAATGTAAGCTTTGTGAAGGACACGGGCTGCAAAGAGATATAGACAGGTTAAGTCAGTGGGCAACAAGATGGCAGATGGGGTATAACGTGGGAAACAAAGGGCAGGATTTTCAGCACCCACCTGCCACCGGGATCTTCCGGTCCCACCGCAAGTCAATGGACTTGATGGGGCCGGCCAAGGAGGTTGTTTACTTTGGAAATAATAGAAAAGCAGGTTTTTTAAAATAGTGTGAAGTTTTGAAAAGTTAGGTCACAGACTTGATTGTACCCATACAAGGGAAATAGAAAGTTAGCCTGCAGGTGCAGCAAGCAATTAAGAAGGTAAATGGTCCTTATCACAGGAGGCTGGAATACAAGGAAGTCACACAACAACTGTAAAGAGCTTTGGTGAGACCACATCTGAAGTATCATGAACAGCTTTTATCTCCATATGCAAAGTACAGCTAAGGTTCACTAGGCTGGTCCCTGGGATGAGAGGGTTGTCCTATGATGAGAGGCTGAGTAAATTGGACCTATACTCTCTGGAGTTAATAAGAAGTGATTTCATTGAAACATACCAGATTCTGAAAAGGTTTCACAGGGTAGACATAGCTGGGGAAGCAGAGCATGGGGCAGTGTCTCGAGCTAAGGGGATCAATCATTTACAACCAAGATAAGGAGAAATTTCTTCACTCAGAGGATCGTGAACCTTTGGAATTATCTACTCGAGGGCTGGGGATGCTTTAAATCATACAGTGTATTCAAGGCTGGGATAGGTAAAAATTTCCTGAGCTCAGGTAATAAAGGGAAATGGAAAAGGGCAGGAAAGTGATGAGGCAGATGATCAGCCTTGATCGTATGCAATGACAGAGCAGGGCCAAGGGGCCATATGGCCTATTCCTGTTCCTAATTCTTATTGCAACATTCAGATCCTTCTAGAAGTTTATTAACTGTCCCACGTAGATTGAAAAATTCTCTCAGAAGCACTTTGAGATTCATCTGAAAATTAGAAAGAGAAAGAAAATTACTTAGAAACAAAAGTTGTTTATCAGCAAGAATCATTTAAAAAGCACCACCACCATAAGCAGTGAAGCTATAATACATTAAATGCTTACGGATCAGTTATTGGTCATTGGACCAAGTTGAAGTAAGGGTGTTGGAACTTGAAGTATTACATTGCATCTGTCATAAATGGTTCACCAATGGACCATTCACATCATACTCAATTTTTTCATGGATCTTGCTTCAATCTGGAGCAACTCTGAAGAGTGCTCCACTATTAAATTTAATGCAGGAAACACACAGTTGACCATCCTATTTATATAGGACACTAACAACTGGCACAGAATAAATTGCTTGTCTCAATCCAAGTGTGCATCAGTCCTTAGATATGGAGACCAAAGCTGTGCAGAGTGTTTCACATGTGGTTTAACCAAAGCTCTTTACAATTGCAGTGAGACCTGCCTTGTTGCACTCCCACCCCCGCAACCTAGCAATAAGGGTCATTTACCTTCCTAACTGTTGCTGTACCCACAAGCTAACATTTTGTTGTTCTTTTACAAGTACAACCAAGTCTTTCTGAACACAAAAGAAAAAAATCACCACAGAAACTAAAATGGACCCGATTTATTTCTGTGCAGCTCTCAATTTGCCACTTCCAATTTGCCTTCCAATACGATGCAACTATGAATCTTGGGGAATATTAGATAACAATGTTGTTTGGCTCAAAATGCTCTATTCAGACAATGTAATCCAAGACAGAAAATCTAGAATCATCATGCTTTTTAGTTAAAGTGAATACCATATACAAGCTCACTGTCAAACCCACAAGTATATGGTTCAGATCCATTCCTGGTGGCACCACAACCATTCAGTCAACAGAAGCCACTGAATGGATCATCAACCTTAATTTCCCCAACTATATGAATATAAAACAAACGTGGAAAGAACAACAGTCTCAGGCTTGGAACCAAAGCTGCAGGTAAATTGAATTTACAGAATTAGGCAAGTATTACCTATTCAGCCTTTTCAAATTGAAAACACCCTAAAGCACTATATAGAAGAGAGCTTGTACCATGGTGAGGGTGCAGGAGAGGGAGTGAGGAGAGTTGGGAAAATTACCCAAAGCAGCTTTGGAAAATAGAGAGATTTGAAAGTAGGAGACTGGGAAGAGAGTCCTGCAGTCAGTTCTTGTTGAAAATAAGAGTGACATCACAAGACAGCGTGAGACAGCAGTGGAGAGATCAGAACCAGCGTGAGTGCGGGGAAGCTTCAAAAAGTGACGTCAGCGCAAAGGTGAGAGCTGATTGTTCAGTAGTGGGTACATGTTTTTCTCCAGTTTAAAATAGATTAAGCTAAGGAGAGGAAAGGGTTCTAGTTTTTATTTAAAGTACATAAATAATTTAACTTTTATTTTTAAACTGTGTTTAATTTAAAGTAAGGCTTTTTTTCCAACTAGAGGCATGGCAGGGCAGCTCAGTCCTGTGTTATGTAC
Source organism: Carcharodon carcharias (assembly GCF_017639515.1). NCBI lineage: Eukaryota > Metazoa > Chordata > Chondrichthyes > Lamniformes > Lamnidae > Carcharodon > Carcharodon carcharias. Next base: position 122,941,223 of record NC_054470.1, read on the forward strand.
CGCCTACAACAGGTGGGAAGACCTAGATGCTCCTTGCGCTCTGACTTGACGATGTGTGCAGAAAGTGCCACCAGCCGCAGCTACTTGAGCTCCGTGTTTCAGAGCTTGAGCGGCAGTTGGAGGTACTGAGGTGCATCCGCAAGGCTGAGTGTTTAGTGGATAGCACGTTTTTAGACATGGTCACCCCACAGCTTACAGAAGTGCAGACAGAGAGGCAATGGGTGACCAGTCAGAAGAAAGGTATTCAGGAAATCCCCAGGGTGCATCTCGCTCAAGAACCGTTTTTCAGTGTTGGAAAACAGTGAGTGACGGTTCCTCTGGGGAGTGCAGCCACGCTCATGGCACTGAGTGGCTCAGCTGCACATGGGGGCAGGGGGAGGGGGAGGAAAAAGAGGGGAAGAACAATAGTGGTAGGTGACTTGATAGTAAGGCAAACAGACCATCGTTTCTACAGCCATAGACGTAACTCCAGGATGGTATGTTGCCTCCCTGGTGCCAGGGTCAAGGATGTCACTGAACAGCTGCAGGGCATTCTAAACGGGGGAGGGCAGACAGGTAGATCATGGTGCATATTGGTACCAACGGCATAGGTAGAAAGAGGGATGAAGTCCTGCAAGCAGAATTTAGGGAGCTAGGAAACAGATTAAAAAACAGGACTTCAAAAGGTAGTAATCTCTGGATTACTTCCGGTGCCACGTGCTGGCGAGTGTAGAAATAGGAGGTTACTCCAGATGAATGAGAGACTGGAGAGATGGTGCAGGAGGGAGGGTTTAGATTTCTGGGACATTGGGACAGTTTCTGGGGGCGGTGGGATCTGTACAAGGCGGACGGGTTGCATCTGAACCGGAAGGACCAACATCCTTGCGGGGAGGTTTGCTAGTGCTGCTGGGGAGGGTTTAAAACGAACTTGGCAGGGGGATGGGTTCCTGAGAGGAGGTTCAGCAGGGGGAGATGCACAGCCAAAATTAGGAGAAAGAGCAAGTGAGTTTGGAAGGCATAGAAATTATAAGCCAGTTAAGACACAAGGGAGTTTGGCAAGGTTGGATGGTTATTTATTTTAATGTAAGGAGTCTGACGAATAAGGCAGATGAGTTCAGGGCACAAATTAACACATGGAAGTATGATGTCATTGCTGTCACAGAGACATGGTTGAGAGGGGGCAGGATTGGCAGCTCAATATTCCAGGATATAGGGTCTTCAGGCAAGAAAGGCAAAGAGGGGGTATCATAATACTGATCAAGGAATTAATTACAGCATTAAGGAGGGATGACATCTTAGAAGACTCCTCAAATGAAGCCATATGCATAGAACTGAAACAAAAAAGGAGCAATCACATTGCTGGGTGTGTACTATAGGCCCCCAAACAGTCAGAGAAAATAGAAGAGCAGATATGTCGGCAAATTTCAGAGAAGTATAAAAATAATAGGGTAGTAATAGTGGGGGAATTTCAACTTCCCCAACATTAACTGGGTTAGTCATAGTGTGATAGATTTAGAGGGAGCGGAATTCTTAAAATGTATCCAGGAGAGCTTTTTAATCCAGTATGTAGAAGGTCCTACAAGACTTAATTTTAGGGAATGAAGCTGGGCAAGTGGTAGAGGTATCAGTGGGGGAGTATTTTGCAGATAGTGATCATAACTCCGTTAGATTCAAGGTTATGGAGGAACAGGACAAGGATGGGCCAGAAATCAGTTCTAAATTGGAGGAAGGCTGATTTTAATAAGGTCAGATATGATTTGGCCAGGGTGGACTGGGAGCAGCTACTTTTAGGTCAATCTGCATCAGAGCAGTGGAATTTTTCAAAGAAGGAAATAGGGAGAGTACAGGGCCAACACATTCCAGTAAAGACAAAGGGTGGGACCAACAAATTTAGGGAAGCCTGGATGCTGAGGGATATACAGGATTGGATAAAGAGAAAAAGGGAGGCTTATGACAGATACCGAGGGTTCAAAACAGCAGAAGCCCTAGAGGAGTATAGAATGTGTAGGGGGGGGGGAACTTAAAGAGGAAATTAGGAGAGAAAAAAGGGGCATGAAAAAACATTGGCAGGTAAAATAAAGGAAAATCCTAAGTTATTTAACAAGTACATTAAGAGTAAGAGGATAACTAGGAAAAGAGTAGAGCCCATTAAGGACCACAATGGTAGAGTGTGTGTGGAGCCAGAAGACGTAGGTAGGGTTCTAAATGAATACTTTGCGTCGGTGTTCACAAGTGAGAGGGATGACGTGGGTATGGAAATCAGGCAAAAGGATTGATGTAATTGAAAAAATTAGCATAGAAAGGGAGGAGGTTCTAATTGTTCTGGTAGGCTTAAAAGTAGATAAATCTCCAGGTCCGGATGAAATGTACCCCAGGCTTTTGAGTGAGTCAAGGGAGAAGATAACAGGGGCGCAGGCAATTTTCAATACCTCTCTGGTCACAGGAGAGATGCCAGAGGACTGGAGGGCAACCAATGTGGCACCATTATTCAAGAAGGCAGGAAGGGATAAACCAGGGAACTGCAGGCTAGTCAGTCTAATCTCAGCGGTGGGGAAACTATTGGAAGCAATTCCGAGGGACAGAATTAATATACACATGGAGAGGCCGCGAGTAATCAAGGACAGTCGGCATGGTTTTGTTAAGGGGAGGTGATCAGGTGTATAGATGAGGGCAATGCATTTGACATAGTCTACCTGGACCTCAGCAAGGCTTTTGATAAGGCCCTGCATGGCAGACTGATAACGAAGGTAAGAGCTCATGGGATCCAAGGCAATTTGGCAAATTGGATCCAGAATTGGCTGAGTAGCAGGGAGCAGAGGGTAATGGTCAAGGGGTGTTTTTGTGACTGGATGCCGTGTCCAGTGAGGTTCCACAGGGATCAGTGTTGGGTCCCTTGCTGTTTGTGGTATTATAAAACGATTTAGACTTGAATGTAGGAGGGTTGATCAGTAAGTTTGCGGATGAAACGAAAATTGGTGGGGTGGTAAATAGTGAGGAGGATAGCCTTAGATTACAGGAGGATATAGATGGGCTGGTCAGGTGGGCTGATCAGTGGCAAATGGAATTTAATCCGGATAAGTATGAGGTGATGCATTTGGGCAGGACAAACATGGCACAGGAATACACAATGAATGGTCGGACCCTGGGAAGTACCGAGGATCAGTGGCACCTTGGCGTGCATATCCACCGGTCCCTTAAGGTAGCAGGACAGGTAGATAAGGTGGTTAAGGCGGCATATGGGATACTTGCCTTTATTAGCCGAGGCATAGAATATAATAGCAGGGAGGTTATGCTGGAACTAAATAAAATGCTGGTTTGGCCACAGCTAGAGTATTGTGTGCAGTTCTGGAATCCACGTTATAGGAAGGATGTGATTGCACTAGAGCGTGTGCAGAGGAGATTTACCAGGTTGTTGCCTGGGCTGGAGAGTTTTAGCTATGAAGAAAGATTGGATAGGCCGGGGTTATTTTCACTGGAGCAGAGGAGATTGAGTGGACGGGGGGGGAGGCATGATTGAAGTGTATAAAATTATGAGGGGCATGGATAGGGTGGACAGGAAGGAGCTTTCCCCCTCGGTGGAGGGATCAATAACCAGGGGGCATAGATTTAAGGTAAGGGGCAGGAGGTTTAGAGGGAGAATTTTTTAACCCAGAGGGTGGTGGGAATCTGGAACTCACTGCCTGAAAAGGTGATAGAGGCAGAAACCCTTATAACATTTAAGTAGCATTTGGATGTTCACTTACGATGCCATGGCATACAAGGCTATGGGCCTAGTGCTGGAAAATGGGATTAGAATAGATAGGTACTTGTTTGATCAGGGCCTTTTTCTGTGCTGTAGTCCTCTATAAATATGAGATGGGGCAAAATGGAAAGGTTTGAGAAGAAAATGTTAGTGTGGAGGCAAGGTGGTTGAAGGCTGCAAATAATGGTGGATGAGGAGGAAAACTAGAGGTCAGAAGAGTGTAGTGAAAAGGAAACTATGGATGGCCAAAACTGCACGCGTATAGTCAAAGGTTGAAAATTCTTTGAAAGGCATTGTAAAGTGAAGCAAGCTTACGTTAAATGGATAGGCTATGAAGAATATTTTTTTTTAAATTAAAGTTCTCAAACACTGTGCAAATCACAGGTCACAAATGAAATAGTTTGTGCAACTTTCAAAAGGATAGCGCTGGAAAATTTCAGAGCAATAAGCACATTTCTGGGACTCAGATCAACAGAATACAATCTATATGTCATTTGAAATAAATGATATTGATCATCGATGTTGATGAGTATACTGAAACAAGGAGGGTAACAAGGAGTGATTTGATCGAAGTTTAAGATATTAGGGAGAACAGATAGGGTAAATTGGGAGAAAATATTTCTGCTAATTGGAGATTGCCCTCAGCCCTTGGAGAGTCAAAGCCAAAAAATTAGAGCCTGGCCTTTCAGGACTGAAATTAGGAAAATGTTCAGATAGAGGGTTATAAAAATTTGGAGCTTTCTCCAACAATAGCAATGGCAAAACCAATTGTTAATTTTTATTCTGGGATTGATGGATTGTTAGTCAAAGGTATTAAGAACTTTTGGGCTAAAGGCAGATCCATGGAGTTAAACCCCAGTCAACCAGGATTCCATTTGAATGGTGGGACAGGCTCCAGGGACTAAATAGCCTTGTCCTGTTCCTATGCTGTATGAAATGGATCACATTGTCCTCAAAAACACTTTTTAAAAACAATATGGGCATTTAGCAATCACCCAACATAAAGAAACAGGCTTCCACTCACCTACTGAAGCAAAATCACAACTATTTATCTGCTAACATTATATGCTAGTAATCAAATTCGTAAAAGACAAGTAGGGACAGAAACAGGAGGAGTAGACCATATAGCCTGTCAAGCTTGCCCTGCCGTTCAACATGATCATGACTGATTTTGGGCTTCAACTCCACTTTCCTGCCTGTTCCCCATTTCTCTTGATTTCCTGAGAATCCAAAAATCTGTCTATCCCAGTCTTAAAGTAAATATACTTACTGTTGGAAGGATTGAGCTCGAAGATGACCTCTTTGGCATTTCTAAGTCCTGGGTCATTCAATGGAGAGCTGCCCAAAGAAGCAGGAAATAAGCCAAGCTTTTGGGATTCCACAGACACTGGTGAAAGATCTTTCAAAAACTGTGCTTCCAGGGAAAACAGTTTATCTGTTTCAATTTCCTCACTCATATAATTTATTTCACCATAAAGTTCTGGCTTATATTGGTCTTTATCTTCACTGTTACTATTGAAATCAGAAGCTCCCATAGGTTCAATTAAGTCTTTTCTTTCACTTCCACCATATGCTGTGGTCATATTTTTATACACTTGCGCCAATCTACTGCGCAAATTCTGTATGTCCAAATGGGAATCATCCAGTTGATCGATCTCCATGCTTTTAGAACTGTTCAAACTATCATTGCCAAGTACATCAGGAATAGTCTCCTGCAAAATGCCAAACATAAGAGGCTTTGTTGAACTGGAAAGGTTAGCAATAGAATTCTGTGATCCGTTCCAAGGTAATGTACGGTCTGAGTCACATTCAGCAAAGGATGGAAAAACAACAGAACTTTCCAATGTTTTATCATTTTTGCACAGTTCCATTACAAAACTTTTAGACAGTTTCTCCTTCTTAATTGGAGATTTGGAGCTTAATCTGTCGAGTGTCAAAAATTGCAGACAGTGATCAGATTCAGTCTCATCTGAGAAAGCTGCATTGCTAGAGACACTTGTTTTAGAAGTGACGTGACAATCCTCACCAACATCTAAAACTTGGGAATCAGAAGGAGGGGGGAGAATTTTACTGGCCAATGCATCATTTGCATCACCATCTGTGACTTTATTATTGAAGCAATGTGGTTCATCTTCAGATCCAAAATCTGAGCAATCTATTCTGGATTCCTCCCAATTTCTACATTTGTATTTGTTTTTTTCCCATAGGGGTTCAGCTTTCAGACACTGGCTGTTCTGCTTTTCATTTCTGATGGATTGACAGTTTGAGCTAGTTGATTCTGCATCAAGATTAGGAGCATTTTCACTCCAACAGGTCCTTCCTTTGACAGATGGCAATGCTTCTCTATCAGCTGACACAATCCAGCTTTCCTGTGTTTCATTAAGACAAAGAGCAGTTGCAACTGGGGGAGTATTCTTATCGATAGATCCAGTTAGGTTTACACATGTAATAGATGAAGATTCTTCAGGCTCTAATAGAACTTGGCCAATGGTATTGTTTCTGTATTTTGGACACATCGAGACAGACTCTTCCTGGTGTTTCCTCTGCGCAAGTTCCGATTCTTGAACTGCACATCTCCAGGAGTTCCTAATATCTGTAACTGTAACAAATTAGTTTTAAAAACAAAAATGACTAAACTAAGGAGTGAAACTTGGAGTTGTAAAATTTCTTACAAGGGTGTGAAATTCAGCAAATCAACTTTACTCAAACCAAAATATTCATTGCACAGGTCTTCCTTAAAAGGCAAGATCAGGGTTGGTGTTCAGTTTTTCATGTTCACTTGCTTATATAGTTATGATTTAATTTGACATTAGGCCCTGGATTAACCTTGCCTTATCTTGTATAACTCCAACTTCTTTCCATTCATTTGCTTACTTGCAAAGTTCAGAAGTGTTTTTCTAAACATTTTCTTGTAATTTAATCTTCTGACACCTAAGATTAGCTTCATTGAGCAAGTCCATCAGGTCCAAACACTGTACTCGAGACAAGGCCTGAGCATAACCATTGGATATCAGAGCTGCCTCAGGCTTGCACTGATGTAGCAGTATAGCGCCGCAATTTTTTTAAACCTTTTATCAATTGTTGTTCTGCAGAGACTGACATGGCAAACGTTGAAACAAACAATCTGCAGGTGTCAACAAGTTTGTAGTTCCCAACTCCTTGCGGTGTCTCAAATAGCTAGTTTCATAACTTCATTAAAAAAAGGAAGAACTGTGCAACACAAACTAGATTTCTTCTATGATAGTTCTGACTTTTACAAATTTAATTTGCATACTTCTGCAGGTATTCATCCAGCTGCCAACCTTTCACACTCCAATAACTTAAACTTCATTGGTTAAGGTGAAAAGCTTAAAGACCTGAATGGTTAACGTAAAGCTCTCAAGCTAAACAGTTTATAAAATCAGGCTACTGAGAGGAAAAAAAATGCAACTCTAAGTTTTGTGCTTGAGAAACATAAATCATCAATAAGCACCTCCTGCCGAAGCTCAGCCTACATAATTCATGAACTGAAAGTTACTGCTGCCTACACATATGCTCAGTCTTAGGGCGATTCGAATGCTCAGTCTTAGGGCGATTCGAATGCTCAGTCTTAGGGCGATTCGAATGCTCAGTCTTAGGGCGATTCGAATGCTCAGTCTTAGGGCGATTCGAATGCTCAGTCTTAGGGCGATTCGAATGCTCAGTCTTAGGGCGATTCGAATGCTCAGTCTTAGGGCGATTCGAATGCTCAGTCTTAGGGCGATTCGAATGCTCAGTCTTAGGGCGATTCGAATGCTCAGTCTTAGGGCGATTCGAATGCTCAGTCTTAGGGCGATTCGAATGCTCAGTCTTAGGGCGATTCGAATGCTCAGTCTTAGGGCGATTCGAATGCTCAGTCTTAGGGCGATTCGAATGCTCAGTCTTAGGGCGATTCGAATGCTCAGTCTTAGGGCGATTCAGTCATGATGTTACCTATGGAATCAGCATGGATATTGTATACTCCTTCCTTATTGGAAGCAACATTTACAGGGTTGACGCTCAATAAATTAATATGACCTTTCATGTTCCTAGAAAACAATTCCATATGCCCCAAAAGTATATGGGTCACTAGTGTGGAGATAGGGCAATGCAGATAAGGTAACTGAATCTGGACTAGCTGAAATTAATTTAGCAGTGACTTTATTCTCAGCTAGAATCCACAAGTCAAATTTGATGATCTTCCTCTCTGTTCAAACACGGGATTTAGCAGCCAGTTACTAGCTTGTATATGCTCAATAATAGTGTCCATTAGAACACTTTCCAATAGTTGCTCTGTTTCTTTTTACTCATCTCAATTAGGTGTATTTCCTAATGTATTCCCCCAACTTCCAGCAAAGGATTTACTTTCCCAATTTAACTTACACCATGTCAAGTATGCAATCAGGATGTGTGAACAATTCATTGATGACAGGTTTCAAAATGGAAGGCCAGTGGAACAAATACCACCCCATGAAACAGCAATTCTAACTTCCTGCTGCCCAGTTTAATTCATATTTATAGTGCAAATGCAGCAATTTCTTTACACTCTGGTGTCAGTGCACTGCTATTTTTTTTTTCAGTCAACATCACAAACTTTCCAGCAATTTGTGGCACATCTCTTTCTCAAGCTGTTAGGTTTTTATTTTGCAGCAAATTTTAGGCTATTGGTCCTCCAACTGGCCTTCTCTGCATTGTCTTGACTCTGCATCATTGGGGAGATAACCCTCGACCATCTACATTACATACTCTGGAAAATCTGGCTCAAAACTCTTCACCATAAAACCCACGTCCGGATAAGCTGTTGGTCACCTTTCCAACTAGCTCCTTTTGCTTAGTGTTTTTGATTTTACATCTGATATACTATATAAATGCAAATTGTTATTGTATTAGCTTCTCATGTAACTTTATCAAGGCCATCCTTGAAGTTTAGATGAACTACATTTTGCAGTATTCTAATGTCCTAAAGGTCATTCAAAGAAAGTCAACAAGATTGCTCAGGGAAGATCATCTCCTTCTGAAGCTATTCTGAAATAGTGCTATGAGGAATACTGCACTTGGGTGAGATATCAAACAGAAGTCGAATCTGCCCATTTCCCCAATACTTCAGACATAGCCAATGATCTGCCAAACATTCATCCTTCAATTAATGCTACTGAAACAGAACAACATGCAATTTCTCATTCTTGCTTTGATGACATTGTTGTAAGCTAGCTGCAAACATGCTTCTTTACATTAGTAACAATCTTTTAAAACAATCAATTTGTTATGAAGGGTTTTGGGACACCAGGGCATGATAGGAATGCAAGTTTGTTCTCTTTGTACCCATGTAATTTGAAGCTTTGATTTGCTAAAGCTGTGCAAACTGACATCTGCTTCCACATCACAAATTCAAATTCTTGGCTATTTTAACAATAATTTTACAAGTAGTCAGCTGCAAAAAACCAACAAATTTAGGATACTGAAAAACTAGTAATTATAGTGTTCACAACTCGGTATCACTGAGTGTATGACTAAACTTAAATTCAACTACAAAACAGAAGATTATCAGAAAGCTTACTCAAATGTTCAGGTGTCCTTGGTAACTCAGTTTGTGCAGTGAACGGATTGCTTGCTGGCGAGCCAAATAAGTCAAGGGGCACATCTTCCTTTTCAAATAATCCAGATGAATCTTTGATGACAGTATCTGCTACCTGTAGTAGAAAATCATTCACCAATAAATATGCATTTGGTCCTCAGTGTGAGAATGAATCCAGTTGGAGCCTTGAACAAGCTGTACATTGTAATGAGTAATACTCTTCTACAAACCTAAATTAGATCATCTGAATTAATTACCTCACTTGACCCAAATAAATGCCCCTTCCAGATGAGGTACTAAGCCAGGAGAGATTTGGCATGCGCTTTGACTAATATAAATGATTATGTATATCAGAGGTGCCTTCAAGGAGGAGAGTGCTTGGAAACAGGCCACAGACATTACTGAGGGGTAAAAGATGGGCATCCAATACTGGAGCTTCCTGGTCACTAAAGAAATAAAGAATCTCTTTTGTTTCATTTTAAATAATTTGAAAAACTACAGAGAACCAAAAGGGGAAATGAGAGGACCAATGAATAGGTTAGCAGGTAACACAAATGGGATGTCTTTAATAAACAAATAATTTTAAAAAGTCAAAGGAAGGTTGGGGTTGATTAGTGATCAAAAAGCAGATGGCATGGCTGGGGCATTGAATGAATACTTTGCACCTGTCATAGTAATGGAGGCGGGGGTAGAGAAATTGGATAGGTTGAAACATCAATAAAAAAGGGAGGCACTTAAATGCTGGCAATAGACCAAGTAGAAAAGTCATCTGGCTCAGACGGTCTGCATCCAAGGTTGCAGAGGGAATAGTGAAAGCTTTGACTATAATCTTTCAGTCTTCCTTGGATGGAGTAGGTAACTACAAGCCAGTCAGCTTCACATCTATAATTGGGAAAACTGAGACAACCTGGGACAAAACTGCCACTTGGAAGAATGCAGATTAATAACAGCCAACATAAATATCAAAAGGTAAAGCACAATGAGTTCTTTGAAGTAGTATCAGAGATATCAATGAACATAGTACCATTGTGCATATATGGACTTCCTGACAGTGGGAGATAAAAGTGCCATGTAATAGACTTGCTCGCAAAGTTGAAGCTCATGGAATTGCTAGGGCAGTATGGATATGAAATTGGTCGAGAGAAAGCAGGGTAGTGGTGAAACTGTTATTTCAAGTTGGAGGAAGTATACAGTGGTGTCCTACATGGACATTATGACCATTGCTCTTTAATCTACTAATGGCCTGGACTTGGGTATAGGTGGCATAATTTCAAAGTTTGCAGTTGACACAACGTATATAAATGTATTAAACGGTGAGGAGGATAGTAGATTTAAGCAGTGCACAGACTAGTGAAAGGGGAAAACACTTGGAAGAAATTTAATTCAAAGTGTGGAGTAATGCATTTTGGAAGAATGAATAAGGAAAGAATTAGTTAAAAACAGTACCATTTTAAGGGGTGCAGGAACAGGGAGACCTGGTGGCTCCAATGCACAAATTCTTGTGGGTAGCAGGGCAAGTTGAGAAGGCCTTCAAACAAATTGCAGTATATGGGATCCTTCGCTTTATAAAAAGGCACAGAATTCAAAAGGTAAGAAGATATGGCAAAGCTGTATAAATTACTGGTTAGGCCCCAGCTGGAACAGTATCCCCAATTCTAGGCACACGCTAAGGCAGATATCAAGACTTGAGGGCGCAGAGGAGATTTACCAACATGACACCAGGGTTATGAGTTTTTGATGAACATAGGCTAAAGTTGGGATTGTCTTCCTTAGACTTAAAACATTTAATTGAAGATATCCAAGAAAGGGTAGATGGCAAGAAACTTTCCACTTGCAGGAGGGCCAGTAACCAGAGTTCACAAATTTAAGATAACTGGCAAAAAAGCCAAAGGGGAAAAAGGAAAGGTTTTCTTTTTAAAGGTGGAGAGTTATCACCTGGAATAGACAGCCTGAAAGGGCGGTGGAATCAGGTTCAAGAGTAACTTTCAAGATCACACTGAATAAATACTCGACAGGGAGAATTTTGCAGGCTATGGGAAAAGTGGGAATAATTGGATAGTTCTTGTAAGAGCCAACATACATGTTGGACGGAATGGCCTTTTAGGTTGCATGACTCAATGGTTATTTTTTTTAAAAATGGGATGTTTACTAACCTCTTCTGCCAACTTGTCAACAGCCTTCTGGAGATGTTCTTCTCTTATCTTAAAGCGATTTTTAGGTTTATTCAGAAGTGCTGGACTTTGAGCCTTGTCCCTTTGCTGTCTTCCCATCATATTTGCATATGGAGTCTGCAACTTACTTCCAAGAGGATGCATATTTACCAATGGCAATTCAGATTCCTGAGAATAAACATTTTTATATCAGTTTAATACTGGTAAGATGCCCACTTGCATCATTAGAGGCACAATTCTAGTACTGAAAAGATTTCTTACCTCTCCAAGATATGAAAATTGTATTTCGTCAGCTGGATCTCCAACTGCAATGCTGCACCTACAAGATCAAAAGCTTGAATTAAGCGAATATTTCCAGTCATGGTTCTGAGGTGGAATTCAATCTTAAGTGAAGGTCAAAGCAGATATTTAATGAAATATAGATAAACCATTAATATTCAAATTTAACAGTACTTTGGGCTGGTGAGCAACATTTGCAATGATCTCTCCTCAGTACCTGTCTCCAGGTCATTCCACTTAAAAACCATCCTTCTCTTTGCATCTACCCATGAATACTAGTTCAAGGACTATTGAAAATCAGATCACTGTGTTTTCAATTTCAGTAAAACCACCCTTCCCTATTTTCACTACCACCATAGGCAGTTTTCAACTATCAGTAGCAGTGACTCATTTAAATCTATTATCCTGGTCCTCTGCTCTGAATCTTGGCCCATCATACTAGCTTGTTAAAGCTTGTTTTTTTTTTTAAATTTTCTAGTAGGGGTTAGAAAAGCAAGACCCGTAGATCTGGTGTACTTGGATTTCCAAAAGACATTGGATAAGGTACCATATCAAAAGTTAATACACAAAATAAAAGCTCATGGTGTAGGGGGCAATATATTAACATGGATAGAGGATTAGTCAGCTAACAGGAAGCAGAGAGTTGAGATAAATGGGTCATTTTCAGGTTGGCAAACTGTAACCAGTGGAGTACTACTGGGATCAAAGCTGGGGCCTCAACTATTTATGATCTATATCAATGAATTGGATTAAGGGACAGAATGTTTGGTTGCTAAGTTTGCTGATAAGTAAGAAAGTAATTTGTGAGGTGGACATAACCTGTCTATATCCCTTTGCAGACTGAGTGGCCAAAAATTTGGCAAGTGGAGTATAATGTGGGAAAATGTGAACTTGCCCACTTTGGCAGGAAGAACAGAAAGGCAGCATAATATTTAAATGGAAAGATTGCAGAACTCTGCAGTAAAGGGGGATCTGGGTGTCCTGGTGTGTGAAACTCAAAAAGTTAGTATTAAAGGTATAGCAAGTGATTAGAAAGATAAAGAAAACTGTTTATTGCAAGGAGAATTAAATATAAAAATAGGGAAATTTTGCTACAACTGTAAACAGATATTAAAGAACATTCAGTTTTTCTTTCTCACTGGAATGCATCTTTTCTAAGGGAAGGACACACCATCCATGGCTAACTAAAGTTGTTAAAGATGGTATCAAATTGAAAGAAAAAGCGTTTTAATTCTGCAAAGATGAACAACAGGTCAGAAGGTTGGACAGAATGTGAAGAACAGCAAAGAACTGCTAAACAATAAGAAAGGAGAAATTAGAGTACGAAAGAAAGCTGGCTGGAAACAAACATAGGAGTTTCTATAGGTATTTGAAAAGGAAAAATGTAAAGTGAACAGTGGTCCCCAGTGAATGGGGAAATAATAATGGAAAATAAAAAAACGGCAAATGAACTAATCAGATAATGTGTCTGACTTCACTGTAGCACATGCAAACAACATCCCAGAAATAACTGAATCAGGAGGTAAAAGGGAGGGAGGAACTTAAAACAATTAGAATCACCAGGGAAAGAGTAGAGAAAATTATTAGAACTAAAAGCTGACAAGTCCCCAGGCCCTGACAGACTTCATCCTAGAGTCTTAAAAGCTGCTGCTGCTGAGACAGTAGATGCATTATTTACCAAAATTCCCTAAATTCTGGAAAGGTCCCATCAGTTAGGAAAATAGCAAACGCGGTTCCACTATTCAAGAAAGGGAGGAGATAAAAACAGGAAACTACAGGCAAGTTAGCTTAACATCTGTCATAAGGGAACTGTGGGAATCTATTAAGGATGTTATAGCAGATTTATTGGAGTTCTTTGAAAAAGTAAAAAGCAACTTAAAGGGGAACCTGTGAATGCGCTGTAGATTTCCAAAACACATCTGACAAGGTGCCACATCAAACGTTACTACACAAAATAAGAGCTCATGGTGTAGAGGGTAACATATTAGCATGGATAGAGGACTGGTTAGCTAACAGGAAACAGATTGTAGGAATAAATGTGTCTTTTGGGTTGGCAAGATGTGACGAGTGTGGTGCCATAGGGATCAGTGCTGGGGCCTCAACTATTTACAATTTGTAATAATGACTTGGATGATGGGACTGAATGTATGGCTGCTAAATTTGCAGATAGCACAAAGATAGGTAGGTCAGTAAGTTGTGAAGAGGACATAAAGAATCTGCAAAGGGACACAGATAGGTTAAGTGAGTGGGCAAAAAAATTGGCAGATGGAGTATAATATGGTGAACTTGTCCACTTGACGGGAAGAATAGAAAAGCAGCATATTATTGCAATGGAGAGAGTTTGCAGATCTTGGAGGTACAGAGGGATCTAGGGGTCCTGGTACATGAATCAGGAAAAGTTAGTGTGCGGGTACAACAAATGCTTAGGAGGGCAAATGGAATGTTATTTATTTCAAAGGGAACGGAATATAAAAGCAGGGTTGCTTTGCTACAGTTGTACAGGGCATTGATAGGACCACATCTAGAGCATTGCGTACAGGTTTGGTCTCCTTACTCAATATAATTGCATTAGCAGTTCAGAGAAGGTTAACTCGACTGATTCCTAGGATGAAGGGGTTATCATATGAGGAAAGATTGGGCAGGTTGGGCCTGTATCAGTTGGAGTTTAGAAGAATAAGAGGTGATCTTATAGAAACCTACAAGATTCCAAGGGGATTTGACAGGGTGAATGCTGAGAGTGTATTTGAACTAGGCCATGCAAGTTTAAAAATAGGTTGCCTCCCAAAGCAGTGACAGAGAAGGACTTTTTTTTTCTCTCAAATCATTAGTCTGTGGAATTCCCTTCCCCAGAGAGGAAGAGGCAGGTTCATCAAATATTTTTAAGGCTGAGTTAGAATCTTCATTGGCAAGAGGGTCAAAAGATATAGGGGGTAGGTAGGAACAGAGAGGTCACAATCAGGTCAGCCATAATCTCATCCAATGACAGAGCGGGCTCAAGGAGCCAGACGGCCTTATCCTGCTCCTAATTCTTAAGCACTTCAAATTCCCTCCCTCCCCCAAGTCACTTTCTGATCAAGTTTGTCAACTACACTACAGACAAATTTGCACTATTTAATCCAATTCAAATAACCAGTCTTCAGCAAGATCCTCTTCATCAGTCTACAACTCCACTTCAAATTAATTCAGAACTTAAAACATGTACTTCTGCTCCTGTCAGCTTTTTTTTTTTGCCATCAAGGCTTCCCTGATACGTTTTTAAAAATTCATTAACTGCCCTCCAACAATCACAACCCCATCTTCCCGTGCGGTAGGTATGACTCCAACTAGCGGAGTTTTCTCCTATTCCTACTGGCTTCAGTTTTGCTAGGGCTTCTTGATGCCACACTTGGTCAAATGCTGCCTCAATGTCAAGGGCAGTCACTCTCACCTCACCTCTGCAGTTCAGCTCTTTTGTCCATGTTTGAACCAAGGCTGTAATGAGGTCAGAAGCTGAGTGACCTTGGCAGAACCCAAACCAAGAGTTAGCCAGCAGGTTACTGCTAAGCAAGTACCACTTGGAAACATTTTTAATGGCCCCTTCCATCACTTTACTGATGATTGAGAGTAGAGTGATGTGTCAGTAATTGGCCAGGTTGGATTTGTCCTGCTTTTTGTGTACAGGACATACCTGGGCAATTTTCCACATAGTCAGGTAGATGCCAGTGTTGTAGCTGTACTGAAATAGCTTGGCTAGGGTCATGGCAAGTTCTGGAGCACAAGTTTTCAGTACTATTGCTGGAATGGTGTCAGGGCCCATAGCCTTTGCAGTATCCAGTGCCTTCAGCCGTTTCTCGATATCACGGAGTGAATCAAATTGACTGAAGACTGGCATCTGTGATGCTGAGGACCTCCAAAGGAGGCAGAGATGGATCATCCACTCAGCACTTTTGGCTGAAGACTGCAGCAATTGTTTCAGCCTTACCTTTTGCACTGATGTGCTGGGCTCCTCCATCGTTGAGGATGGGGAAATTTGTGGAGCCTCCTCCTCCAGTGAGTTGGTTAATTTTCCACTGTCATTAGGCCACTTTGTGTCAGCTGTTGCCATTGACTGAACCATCCCACACCCCTCCCTCCAGCCTATGGACTTCTCACTTCTTTCATCAAGAACATCATCTGAGATACCAGCCACTACAGTATCACCATTGAGCAGAAATCTCACTCTCTTGCCACCCCTAAAATATCTAAACAGAAACATTGCAACAACAGCATGAATCTCATTTGGCAAATTAACAAAATCATTGTGCACACAATTATTTCATTAGTCCACTTATAGGGAATAAACTACTTATGAATAGCTCATTTTTCCACTCTGATTGTAATTCATATCAGTTGTTAGCCCCGTATCTGTCCGCTCCGATTTCTCTCAAGTCGGCTCAGTCATCAAAAGGCTCATTTTATTCTAGGGAGATATTGGTGGCAACTAGAGAAAATTTGACTCTAGTTGTGTATCAACCTCCCAGTAGATTAGGAATATACAACAGGAATAGGCCATTCAGCCCATTGAGCTGGTTAACTGTTGTGTGGATTCAAAATTCACATGTTGAGGTAAAGATTTTAAAAATGTGATGCACATATTGTAATCTGAAGTAATATTTTCTTAGGAAGTTAAAATGAGTATTTTCAACATGTCTAATTTAAGCACTACAAACGCTAGCAGTCATTTTTCCCTAGGTTTATGATTGGGGAACTGCAATGACCTCATCGTCCACCCAAGTTTCTATACAATATGCTGCATGGTTGCCTGCATGAGTGCTTCCAATAAATTGGATTCTGTACCAACCAGTTCCACAAATAACCTCAACCCCAATGACGAGGGTGCCTAGCACAGTGCAGGAGTTTCTAAAGGTATTTAAAAAAGGAAAAAATGTACAGTGCTGGAGTCAGGTGGTGAGTTACTCATCACACGATTCCCAGCCTCTGACCTGCTCTTGTAGCAGTATTTATTTGCTATTCCAGTTCACTTTCTGGTCAATTGTAACCCTCAGGGTGTTGATAGTAGGGGATTCAGTGACGGTACCATTGAACATCAAGGGGCGATAGTTGGATTCTTTCTTGTTGGAGATGGTCATTGCCCAGCACTTGTGTGGCACGGTGTGCTCACAACCCCAATAGATTCAAGGTTGTTAAAGGAAAAGGACACGGATGGGCCAGAAATCAGCGTTCTAAATTAGGGGAAGGTCGGTTTTAATAAGATTAGATATGGTTTGGCCAGAGTGGACTGGGAGCAGCTACTTGTAGGTAAATCTGTTTCAGAGCAGTGAGACTTATTCAAGCGGGAAATAAGGAGACTACATATTCCAGTAAAGATAAAGGGCAGGGCCAACAAATCCAGGGAGCCCTGGATATTGAGGGATATACAAGAATGGATAAAGAGAAAAAGGGAGGCTTATAGCAGATACCGGGGCTCAAAACAGAAGCCCTAGAACATAGGATGTGTAGGGGAGAACATAAAGGAAATTAGGAGAGCAAAAAGGGGCATGAAAAAACATTGGCAAGTAAAATCCAAAGTTATTTTACAAGTACATTAAGAGTAAGAAGATAACTAGGGAAAGAGTAGAGCCCATTAAGGACCACAGTGGTAATTTGTGTGTGGAGCCAGAAGTCATAGGTAGGGTTCTAAATGAATACTTTGTGTCAGGGTTCACAAGTGAGAGGGACGACATGGGCATGGGAATCAGGCAGAAGGACTGTGATTAGCATAGAAAGGGAGGAGGTTCTAAATAGTCTGGCAGGCTTAAAAGTAGATAAGTTTCCAGGTCCGGGTGAAATATATCCCAGGCTGTTGAGTGAGGCAAGGGAGGAGATAGCAGGGGCGCAGGCAATAATTTTCAATACCTCTCTAGCCACAGTAGGAGGTGCCAGAGGACTGAGGACAGCCAATGCGGTACTGTTATTCAAGAAGGCATGAAGGGATAAACCAGGAAATTACAGGCCAATCAGTCCAACCTCAGTGGTGGGGAAACTATTGGAAACAATTCTGAGGGACAGAATTAATCTACACTTGGAGAGGCAGGGATTAGTCAAGGACAGTCAGCATGGTTTTGTTAAGGGGAGGTCATGTCTGACCAATTTATTGAATTTTTCGAAGAGGTGACCAGGTGTGTGGATAAGGGCAATGCATTTGACATGGTCTACTTGGACTTCAGCAAGGCTTTTGATAAGGTCCCCCATGGGAGACTGATAACGAAGGTAAGAGCCCATGGGATCCAAGGCCATTTGGCAAATTGGATCCAGAATTGGCTGAGTGGCAGGAAGCAGAGGGTGATGATCGAGGGGTGATTTTGTGACTGGATGCCTGTGTCCAGTGGGGTTCCATAGGGATCAGTGTTGGGTCCCTTGCTGTTTGTGGTATATATAAATGATTTAGACTTGAATGTAGGAGGGTTGATCAGTACGTTTGCTGATGACATGAAAATTGGCAGGGTGGTAAATAGTTAGGAGGATAGCCTTAGATTACAGGAGGATATAGATGGGCTGGTCAGATGGGCTGATCAGTGGCAAGTGGAATTTAATCCAGATAAGTGTGAGGTAATGCACTTGGGCAGGACAAACAAGGCACGGGAATACACAACGAATGGTAGGACCCCGGGAAGTACCGAGGATCAGAGGGTACCTTGGTATGAACATCAACTGGTCCCTTAAGGTAGGACAGGTAGATAAGGTGGTCAAGGCAGCATATGGGATACATGCCTTTATTAGCTGAGGCATAGAATATAAGAGCAGGGAGGTTATGCTGGAACTGTATAAAACACTGGTTAGGCCACAGCTAGAGTATTGCATGCAGTTTTGGAATCTGCATTATAGGAAGGATGTGATTGCAGTAGAGAGAGTGCAGAGATTTACCAGGATGTGGCCTGGACTGGAGAGTTTTAATTATGAGGAGAGATTAGATAGACTGGGGTTATTTTCCCTGGAACAGAGGAGATTAAGGGGGGACATGATTGAGGTGTATAAAATTATGAGGGGCATAGATAGGGTACACAGGAAGGAACTTTCCCCCTTGCTGGAGGAATCAATAACCAGGGGGCATAGATTTAAGGTAAGAGGCAGGAGGTTTAGAGGGGATGTAAGGAAGAATTCTTTCATCCAGAGGGTGGTGGGAATCTGGAACTCACTGCCTGAAAAAGTGGTTGAGGCAGAAACCCTCATAACATTTTAGTATTTGGATGTGCACTTGTGATGCCATGGCATACAAAGTTATGGTCCTAATGCTGGAAAATGGCGTTAGAATAGTTAGGTACTTGTTTGACCAGCACAGACTCAAGGGGCCAAAGGGCCTCTGTGCTGTAGGCTTCTATGACTGAATGTTACTTGCCACTTGTCAACCCAAGCCTGGATATTGTCCAGGTCTTGCTGCATTTGGACGTGGACTGCTTCAGCATCTGAGTCGTCGTGAATGGTGAACATTGTGCAATCATCAGCGAACATCCCACTTCTGACCTTATGATGGAAGGAAGGTCATTTATGAAGTGGGGATGTACTTTTCATGTCAGCAGTCTGTTGTATGTTTTATATAATTGACTATTCAAATACAACCAAAAGCTCATGCAATACTCTTCAAATCTGTCCTTGCCCTCACCACTTTCCTAGCCCTACAACCTTCTGAAATCACTGCATTGCTCCAATTCAGGCCTCTTGCACATCACCAATTTTAATCATACACCGCTCGCAGCTGTGCTTTCAGCTGCATAGGCCCTTTATTGCCAGGGAATGGGGTATAAAAGTAGGGAAGTCTTGCTGAATTGTACAAAGCATTGGTGAGACCACACCCAAGTGCTGCAAACAGTTTTGTTCTCCTTATGTAAGGAGGGATGCACTTGCATTCAAAGCAGTTCAGAGAAGGTTCAATAAGTGGACTCCTGAGATGAAGTGCTTGCCTTATGGAGAAAAGGTCGAGCAGATTGGGCTTTCACTTTCTGAACTCCAATGAGTGAGAGATGATCTTGTTGAAACATAAAAGATCCGGAGGAGGCTTGACCAGGATGGATGCTGAGATGATGTTTCCCTCGTTTCCCTTATGGGGAATCCAGAACGAGGGAGCACAGTTTCAAAATAAGGGGTCTCCTTTTAAGACAGAAATGAGGAGGAATGTCTTCTGAGGACAATCAATCAATCTTTGGAATTCTTCAGCCCAGAGACCAGCGGAGATTAGGTCATTAAATATATTCAAGGCTGAGTTAGACTTTGATCTATAAGGGGGCCCAGGGTTATAGGGGACAGGTAGGAAAGTGGCACGTCCATAATCATATCAAGCACGAGTTTACTGAATTGTGGAGGAAACTTGAGGGGCCAAATGGCCTATGCCTTGTTCTTATTTGTGATGTTCTACTTTTAAGACGTATTTACCTCACATGAGCTTCAATACCTCTTTGTCCTTTTGTCTATGACATCTTTTGGTTATCTCCACCTATCACTAGCCCTCTATCCAGCTCTTCTTGTCCCACCCCCCCTTAAACCAGCTTATATTTCACCTCTTTTCTATTTTTACTTAGTTCTGTTGAAGAGTCATACGAACTCGAAACATTAACTGTGTTCCTGTCCGCAGATGCTGTCAGACCTGAGTTTTTCCAGATATTTTTGTTATTGTTTTGGATTCCCAGCATCCACAGTTTTTGCTTTTATCTTAATGAATGTCATCTTAGGCAAGGAACCTGTTGAATTATACCCCCAATAAGGATTAAATGCTTTGCAGAGAGAAGAATGGTATAGAAAAAGTTGACAAGATAGATAAAAAACAGAATTGAAACTGCTTCAGAGCAGATTTTAAGAAGCATAAGTTGCATTCTATTCTGAGGAAAAACATCTCAAAGCACAATAAGGAGCACAAATTAAACCACCAACGAAAGAAAGCAGCCAAATGGAAATTCAGGTATGCCAAATAAATTTTTTGCAAAACGCAACCACTATAGGCCACATACTGTTGAAAAGAAACATGGATTCTAAAATTCCATGTTAAAAGTAATGATATAAGATGAAAATTACATTAATTAGAACATGTAAAAGTTGCAGCCTTCATTGGATTCAAGGATATAGCTTGATTGAAAAAGTAGTGAGGGCACAGAACATACCTTCCAGAACACTGCAATTTTGATGTGCTCAGATCATTAAAGCTTCTCGTAATGCTTTCTATACCACTGTCACCTTTTTCTGAACCTCTTATACATGTTTCTTCAGGCCCTAATGAAAATGGAGAATTACAAAGAGTTAGGCCTCAAATTGCTAGTTGCAGAATGGATTATCACAATCTAAGTAATAAATTAAACCACACTCTCTAGTGTAGGTATTTTCATGTGTGACAGAAGTATAATAATTTTCATAATTTTTTCTGGTTTAGTTTGAAGTATGTTTATGGATGTGATTATAGTTGGGTCTGTGTGAGATTGAATTACATTTGGAGTTAAGTAGACTGCAAGCTTGAAATCAAAAGAAGCTAGGTGTAAAAATGTGCTTCACATGCTAATGATTAAACATGAATGCTGGCTTAACATGTAAGGTGTGAAGGGAATTTGCATTTTTAGATAAATGAAAGGATTGTTGGATTTCAAAGGATGTTGGTGTTTACAACTAGCCACATAAGGCTAAGGAGTGTGTTTATTTTTCCCAAAGGTTACTGACAATATTGGCAACATGAAAATTTCTATATTATGAGGGAGATATACTTTCAAAGGCTATGGAACAATAGAATTTACATATTAAAGAGAAACATATAAAGGAGTATGAAAAGCTGTGTGAGAGAAAGCCATGTAAGATTTAACAGGAAGAGTGTGTGAAAAAGCCTTCAAGAGGCCTCCAACCATGTGTATATAAGTCTAGGTAACTGAAGTTGGAGAAAAAAAATTTGGAATTCCACTGTCAAGTGGGTACTGTGTTAACTTGCTGGGTTTGTTTTAAATCTAAAATCTATTTTGGACTGTTGCCTTAACAAGGTGTATAACTGGGAGTCAGGTTAGTTAGGAATTTAAGGATTTGTTATAGTAGTAAGTAATTGTAGTCTTGTGCTTGAAATCTTTTGTTAATAAATATTTTAACTTAATTTTTAAAGTCTCTAAAGGTCTTGGTGGACTCATTACTTCTGAATTCAGTGCACACATCTCGTAATAAATTCAAATTGCAAAACCATTCTGATAGCATGACCAAGTTTCCCTTGTGGATTTGGTCCACCTGGCACACATCTGCCACGTCACTACATGTGTTTGTATAAAAAGGAGTTAATTTCAAGTTACAGAACTCAGTATTAAAATTTGCACTTCCTTGCATCCAATTTGTTTTAAAAAGGTAAATCCATATTGTATTTCCATGATGAGGCAGCAAGTAATCTGCAGATTCCCTCGATTGCTGCTCTGAAACCAACTGATTGAAAGACATGAAATGAAATGAGCAGGAAAATAAGACGTGGTAGGTCTATATAATTAGAATTCCGATAACAATTCTCTAAAACATCATGAAAATAATTGAACTTTTCAAGACAACTTAAAAACTGGATTTTCATTATAGGATCATATTTAATGTTCTCTAGACTATGCCAAACTAGGAATGAAAAAGTGGTACTTCCGCTGTAAAGGGCAAAGAAACAGCTATGATATCATTTAGCACAAAAATATGGACACTGACCTTGCTGCAACTGTTCCAATTAACATCCAAAGAGGCAAGGTTGGGAAGGTGTGCATGCGTGTGCACGTATGTGTGGTTGGAAAAGAGGTAACAAGATGGAATAGTTTAGGTAGTGCTCTAGAATCTGGAGCCCAGGTTCTTGAAGGTTGCCACAGATGGTGAAATTCAAGTAAGGTAGAGAGTACAAGTAAGGCCAGGGTTTGAAGAACATATTAGAACATAGAATTGAAGGAGACTGAAACCAAAGCCTGGCGCATACAATTTTTAGAGAAGCCTTTG
Source organism: Carcharodon carcharias (assembly GCF_017639515.1). NCBI lineage: Eukaryota > Metazoa > Chordata > Chondrichthyes > Lamniformes > Lamnidae > Carcharodon > Carcharodon carcharias. The sequence goes on from NC_054470.1 coordinate 122,963,895, forward strand.
GTCTGGTTGATGCTAGCTTGACAATTCTGGTGAATTCACTCGATAGTAGGAAAGCAGTCAGACAGCACAGTGCAGTCAAGGGAGGTGGCAGCGGTGGAGAGTTAGAGCATCAATGTTTCAGTGTTGACAGTGAATACTGATGATATCACATCAATAACAAATGCAACAAAGACACAATGAGAAATAAGGACAAGGAATTTTAGCTATGTTGGGAAAGGCTGGAATGGAAACTAATGGGCGACAGTGCTTGACAGCACTTAATGCCATGTAAACTAAGTAAAATCTTCCATAAATTTAGCAATTACGCTTTTACCATAACGTAAAGCAGCAGAGGCCAGTTGGGATGTTCACCGGGTACTCCTGTCCCCTCTTAAAAGGTAGAAGTCACACTACCACATTTGTCAGCATTGGATAAAAAGGGAATATTTATTTATACCACTCAGGTGAATGATATAAAAGCAGCAATATTTTTGACTGGTAGTCATTAAGAAATGCCACAATTAATGAATGAGTTCCACATACACCTCAGTGACAAACTTGCGTACATCATTTCAAGAACTTCCAACAATAGTCAAACAAGGTTTATTCGATTAGGTTCTAATTAGTCAGTGGCATCAACGGTGGGCCACCATTCCTTGTAACTTACATTTGCAAAGAGTTGTTTATAGCTTTTCTTTCCCTAAAGCACCTTAGGAGGAGCCTAATTGAAATCAATTGTCTGTGCGCACAAGCATTAAGTTACTTTATATAAACTATACTAGGCTGAAACTGCAAGATGGATTAACTTAATCTTGTTTTCAATTGTTCAACATCACACCAGGAAAGGAAGAAATTCAGCTGGGAAAGTGGGATAATCTAATTAAGAACTGAATTTATGAAGTCATCCTGTTTATAAAGAAAAATACATTTACCATGGTCAGAAGTTGAGATGGGAAATGAAAGTCAGCAAGAAGCTAGTTGACACACTCTTCAAACTCAGTTCAGGAAGGCCAACAATGCAACGCAATGCAAGTTGAGCAGTAGAAAGATGGACAGGCAGATTTAAAAATCTCAACTGAAAGTGCAACATTAACACATTGTTGTATAGAGTTAGGAAAGAGAGCCGTAGGCGGAGGAATTACAAAAATGGGCTTTTGTTTGACTTATAATAAAAGGATTTAAGGCACTGAAGGTGCGCAAAAAATATTTATTACAATCTCTTGGTTCTGATAACATCCGCTCCATCAGGAAAACAGAGCCCCAGCCGATTAATTCTCCAGAAAAAAAGATCAAGGGAAAAGGCTTGCTATCAAGTCATGAAGATTATGAAAAGGTTCCACAGGTTGGATGCAGGAGATGCTTCCACTTGTGGGTGAGACCAAAGCAAAGGATCGTAATTACAAGATAGCTGCTAATAAATACACCAAGGAATTCTAAAGAAACTGCTTTATCCAGAGTGATTAGAAAGGCAGAACTCTGCCAGAGGGAATAGTTGAGATGATTAGTGAGGTGACTAGTGCAGATACATTTAAGGCAAGTTGCATAAAATGAGGGAGAAAGGCATAGAAAAATATGTTCATGGGGCAAGATGAAGGAGGGCATTGGTATAGAACAAGATGACCGGTTTGGACCTATTGGGCTAAATGACCAATTTTTGCTCTGTACATGGCTTCTTGAGGCATAGAATGACAGATTATAGTTATGTCAGAAGTAAAACAACACCTTCAATTGGAAAAAGAACAAGCAATTCGAAATGTGGTCAGGTAATGGAAAGATCAATTTTTAGAAGATATATATCTATCATCAAGTCAATCAAAAATAAGTTCAAGTAAACTTCAAGGTGGTTCACAGAAAGGTTATAAAGAACTTTAAAACCAAGTCACTTAAGGAGACAGTAATCAAAAGCTTGGTCAATTGGATGGGCATCTTAGGAGGACAGAATTCCAGAGTTTTGGCCCTAAGCAGCTGAAGGCACATCCAGCTATTGTGGAAGGATTCAAAACCAGATGCTCCAGAGGTCAGAATTAGATGGGGCAGATATCTCAGAATGTTGTGGACCTGGAGGAGATTAGAAACAGGGAAGGGCAAGGCCATGAGAATTAGAAAAGAAATGCAAATTAACTCTTAAATCTAGATAAAAAAAAAGGAATAAAAACAGAAAATACTGGAAAAACTGCCAGCACTCATGGAGAGAAACAAAGTTAATGTTTCAGGTCAATGACACTGCATCAGATCTAGAGACCTGAAACAACTGTTTCTCTCCACAGATGCTTCCAGCCCTACTGAATATTTCCAGCATTTTGTATTTTAATTTCAGAATCTTCAGCATTTTACTTTAATGTTAGAGGCAAATTATAGAGAGTGCTCAATGGTGTAATTTGTACCCTTGCTGAACCCACCTGGAAGTGTCGCAGAGTGTGTATAAAATATACTGCTTTTGTAAGCTTCTTCTGAGGCTGGTTCAAAAGACAACGGTGGCATGGTTGGTAGAAGATCAAGGACCTATAAAAATGCAACATGTCCCCATTAATTAAACCACCATAAAACAGTTTGTTTTGATGCATCGGGATCACAGTAAATGACAATTACATAATACACAAAAACCATTTGAAGGCAACGTGCTAATGAATTGGCAGAATTGAAAAGATCACAATAATCAAGCCAAGGTTGCAAAATTGTCTTCAATTCACGATTCATTTTTTGCCTTGTCCAACTATCTTATTTCACTCAAATTTTACTGTACAATCAAGTTTAGTAGGGTGTGAAACAAATCATGTAATTTTGGAGGAGCATTCCAGCTTGGAGAATTTTAAGAAAAAGAAGTTACCACTTTTAGAACAGTCAAGCATTAGAAAAGACCACTAAGCCCATTAAAGCTTGTCTCTCCAATAGCCCAACTTGCTTAGGGTGGCAATGAATCTTACAGCAAAGGAAGCCATGTTGGTTCTTTGAAAGTTGGCCAATTTTGTCCATCACCCAGTTATTTCCCCCACAGCTCTGCAAATTACTCCTCTTCAAGTGTATGTCTATCTGCATTCTGTATTCCTCAATATCTGTCTCTACTTAAAAATACCTAGGGGGGGGGGTTATTGATAATGATTAATTATTGATAATCACCAGCATTTGAGCAAAGAACATATTTCAAAAATGTCTCACATCTCACATAGGAGTCGAAGTGCCAAAGATTTTATGCACTGATAACATTGTCCCTTCTTGTACAACTTCTCTCTAGGCTACTGAATTTGAACTTCATTCTTTCCTCACATCAATACACATCATTTTGTTCTGATACACATTTTATCTTTGGATTCAATCATACAGGAAATCTATTTATGCGCTCAAAAATTGTAAAAGTTTTGACATCACTGATACAGGAAAACATTCCCACTTTGCTACTTACAGGATATTTTCTCCTCACTGGGGAATAACCAGTTCTACTTGTGTACTGTTCCCATTTCTTATCCCACGCGCTTTCCATTTTGCCGACTGACACTTTCACAGAAGGGAAAACTTCTTGTGTTATTTTCTGGCTGTAAAAAAAGTTTCAATACAACTGGAAGTTCAGCAGCTGAGTATTACTGAGAAATAACATCTTTTATATATTATTACCTAAGAATGCTTATGGATTACATGCAAATTAGGAAGTGGTTTCAATGAATTTGATCACAAATTGACCAAATGAAATAGTAGCAGAATGCACTAACAGGCAGCTACTGCAAAATTACACCATTATAGTCTCAAAGCAAGGTCCTTGCTAACTACTTAATAAATAGCATATTAAATGGGAATTTTACAGTTTGTTTTTAAAGAGGATGTGTTAAAATGTACTAGCAAAATTATATAACACCAGAAGTAGAATTTTAGTCTTGGTAATGTCAATGTTGGTGAATATTACTGCCATGTAAATAAAACAAGAAAAAATGACACCTTAATTCTATGTAGTTTTACTCAAAAGATATTAGAGAATTTGTATTTTAAGCAACTATATTAAAAAAATTGAGGAAAGAGTTGTTAAGCCCAGAGAAGTCGGTCTATGGATAGTTTCAGATTTCCCTGTATGAGGGTTTGAAAAGTAACTTTCTAAATATGAACTTAAGATTTATCACTAGCTATTTCTCCAATTCGCAAATATGCACAAAAATTTAACAGATGCAATTATGTCAAGTTGTTACTCCCCTAAACAACAATTTATCAAAATAGAGCCCAAATAAGAACTCATAGGGAAGTCTGGTAATTGCAAATAAAATACAGTTCATATTGTGCAACCAGGTAAGAGAGAACAGCTAGTACAATCCAAAAACGAAAAAAAAAAACTAGTCCAATTTCTAGGTCTGGAGGTGGGAAAGGGTCAAGGCAGCTTCAACAATTTGCTTCAAACGCCTAAGATAACAGGCCTTAAACAATGACAGCACACAAACATTTGTGAAACAAACAACTGAACAATATAAACTGGTATAGTGTATTAAAAGCTTCCTGAATTTTTATTCTAAACAATAGATGTTAAAATACATACTGCCAATAAAATGGAGGATTAGCTTTTAAAATAGAACAATACTGCAGACGTTGGAAATCTGAAATAAAAATAGAAAAGGCTGAAAATACTCAGCAAGTCAGGCAGTAAATGGGTAGCGAGAAACAATTATATTTCACGTCAATGAAGGTTCATCAGAATGTGGAAAACCGAAGGAAACTCCCCTAAACAACAAGTAAAAAAAACAAAGGTTTTAACAGAAAATGTTGGAAATACTTATTCAGATTTCTTGCCCTTCACAGTATTTTGGCTTTGTAAACAGAAGTTTTCTAGAGGAAAGTATGATTAGTTGCTGTTCAAAAGCAAAAAAGGGAAAAAACGGGAGTAAAAAGATAAAGGAAATCAATTTTTTTTTATTTGTTCATGGGATGTGGGCATCACTGCCTGGGCCAGCATTTATTACCCATTCCTTGTTCAGGGTGCATTTTAAGAGCTAACCATATTGCTGTGGGTCTGGAGTCACATGTAGGCCAGGCAAGGATTTCCTTCCCTAAAGGACATTAGTGAACCAGATGGGTTTTTACAGCAATGGTTTCATGGTCAGGCTTTCAATTCTAATTTTAAAAAAAAATTAAATTCAAATTTCACCATCTGCTGTGTTGGGATTTGAACCCTTGTCCCCAGAGGACTCTGGGTCTCTAGAATACCAGTCCAGTGACAATACCACTACGCCACGCCCTCCCCAAACTGGGGCAGAGATTTTGACAGGCAATCATTGAATTCAATGTTGAATGGGGAAAACTATAGAGCACCTAAAACATAAGATGCTGTTCCTCAAGCTTAGGTTGAGGTTCACTGGAACACTGCAGGAAGCAAAGGTCAGCAAGAGCAAGGTGGAGAAATAAAATAACAGCTGACCAGAGTTTAGAATCACGCTTGTGGGCTGAACAGAGGTATTCCACAAAGTGGTCATCCAATCTGCATTTGATCTCCAGTGTGGAGCAGACCACATCAGGGACAACAAATACAGTATATTTGCTGTTTCACCTGGAAGGAATGTTTGTGGTCTCGGTCTGCAAGGAAAGGAGGTAAAAAGGCAGGTGTTGCATTTCCAGTGCTTGAACGAAAAGATGAAGGGAAGGGGAAGAGAGAACCAGGGTGTCATGGAGGGAACAATTCTTTCAGAGAGGAAGAGAAGGGAAGAGGTGTCTGAGGTGGCAGAAATGGCAAGGATAACCAGTTGAATAGAGGCTGGTGGAGTGAAGGATGAGGGCAAGAGGAACCCGAGCATGGTTCTGGAAGGGATGGGAAGAGGTGAGAGCAGAAGTGCAGGAAATGGGATGGCCAATTCGAGGGCCCCATCAATCACAGTGAAAGAGAATCCTTGGCTAAAGAAAAAGGAAGTCATTGTGTTATGTCTGAATGGAAGGTTGCAACGGAGATCAGGACAGATGCAAAGGAGACCGAGAAACAGGGAGAATGGAATGCAGTCCTTCTTGGAAGTGTAGTCATGGCAGCTGTGGGAGTCAGTAGGCTTATAGCGAATATTCAAAGAGGTCAAAGAAAGAGTCAGAGATGGACTATGTGAAGGTGAAAGTTGGTGAAATCTTCAGTTCTGTGAAAGAACAGGAAATGGCACCAAAAGTCATCAATATGTGAGAAAAAGAAGTGAGAGCGAGGGGTAGGCCCTCCCCACTCCCCAAGTAGAGCCAAAGGAATATTCCACATATCTGACAAAAGGCAGCCATAGCTAGGGCCCATATAGGTACCCATGGTCATCTTTTATTTGGAAGTGGTGAGGGAAGTTTTTTTTTAATTTAATCATGGGATGTGGGCTCAACTGGCTAGGCCAACATTTATTGCCCATCCCTTGTTGCCCTTCAGAAGGTGGTGGTGAGCTGCCTTCTTGAACTGCTGCAGTCCATGTGTAGGTACACCCACAGTGCTGTTAGGGAGGGAGTTCCAGGATTTTGACCCAGCAATATATTTCCAAGTCAGGATGGTGAGTGACTTGGAGGGGAACTTCTAGGTGGTGGTATTCCCATCTATTTGCTGCCCTTGTCCTTCTAGGTGGCAGTGGTTGTGGGTTTGGAAGGTGCTGTCTAAGGAGCCTTGGTGAACTCCTGCAGTGCATCTTGTAGATGGTACACACTGCTGCAACTGTGCATGTGGTGGAGGGAGCGAGTTGTGGATGTGGTGCCAATCAAGCAGGCTGCTTTGTCCTGGATGGTGTCAAGCTTCTTGAGTGTTGTGGGAGCTGCACTTATCCAGGCAACTGGGGAGTATTCCATCACACTCCTGACTTGTGCCTTGTAGATGGTGGACAGGCTTTGAGGAGTCAGTAGGTGAGTTACTCACCGCAGGATTCCTAGCCTCTGACCTGCTCTTGTAGCCACAGTATTTATATGGCTACTTCAGTTTCTGGTCAATGGTAACTCCCAGGATATTGATATTAGTTGGTAAAAAGGAGAAGTTACTCAACGTGAGAATAAGTTCAGCCAGGCAGAGGGTGGTGGTGGGCCTTAGTTCAAGCAAGGAGTGGAGAGCCCTCAGGCCGCCCTAGTAGGGATGGATGTCCGTGATTTTAAAATAATGTTAAATTCCTATTGGTTTTAATAGCTCTTAAGAGTGCTAGAGCAAAGCCGGAGGCTAAGAATTGTGGATGGAGAAGACGACTTGAATGGTCTCATCTTAGCAATAAACAGAAGGAAATAATTAGGGTGAGAAATTAAGTGAAAACTAAGTGCTTGTGTATCACATGCTTTTCAGATTAACCTTCAACTTTCTCCTGAAGATTGATCCGAACAGGCTGATTCACATCTAAGCCAGGCACTCTATTCCTGTTTCCCAACATTGTCTTTCATTTTAGTTTTCACAGTAACATGTTTTTTGTTATTAGCCATTTTTTTGGCACTTTTAATTGTTTCATGCTTTTATACAACCTCTACATCCCTTTAGTCTTACAATTAAAACTATTGTAATATTCACCTACAACTCCATTGCCTTCCCAATCATCCTTAGGTTATTTGCTCAGGTTTGTTAAATGTTTGTTTTATCTTCCATTTATAACATCTAAAAGGTTAGAATGGACTGATGCTGTCCATTTGACATTAAACCATTAGTTGCTTAAATGTTATATTTGTTGCACGTTGCTTCCAAAAGTTAGGTTCAATAATTGGTGACATTTAGCAACTTTCATTGGGCACTAATGAATTTCACCTCACTAAGTAGCACTATAAGACCATAAGACATAGGAGCAGAAATGAGGCCATTCGGCCCATCGAGTCTGCTCCACCATTCAATCATGGCTGATAAGTTTCTCAACCCCATTTTCCCACCTTCTCCCCATAACCTTTGTTCCCCTGACCAATCAAGAACCAATCTATCTCAGTCTTAAATACACTCAATGATCTGGCCTCCACAGCCATCTGTGGCAATGAATTCCATGGATTCACTACTCTCTGGTTAAAGCAGTTTCTCCTCATCTGTTCTAAAAGGTCTTCCCTTTACTCTGAGGCTGTGCCCTCGGGTTCTAGTCTCTCCTACTAATGGAAACATCTTCCCCATGTCAACTCTATCCAGGCCTTTCAGTATTCTGAAAGTTTCAATTAGATCCCCCCTCATCCTTCTAAACTCCATCAAGTATAGACCCAGAGTCATCAAACATATGTTAAGCCTTTCATTCCTGGGATTGTTCTCATGAACCTCCTCTCCAGGGCTAGAACATCTTTCCTGAGATACGGGGCCCAAAATCACTCACAATATTCTAAGTGTGGTCTGACCAGAGCCTTATGAAGCTTCAGCAGCACATCCCTGCTTTTATGTTCTAGTCCTCTCAGAATAAATGCCAACAATGCATTTGCCTTCCTAACTACCAACTCAATCTGCAAGTTAACATTAAGAGAACCACTATGTCAAGTTTCACCATCAGTAGCTGGATTGAAAAAACCCCACCCCTAATTGGCTGTACATTTACCTTTTTTCCTTCATTTCAATCAATTCATTTTTCAGGAACTCTGCCAGCTTTTCCAAGGTAAGATGATGTTGCTCCAGTTCTGCTGGGCCCACTTGATTGTGCTGGTCACCATGAAGTCTGAGACACCAATTACATAGCTGGATTATTGCTGCAAGATTCAGTTTACCAGCTTTGTACAGGTCACCAATCTGTTAATAAGCATTACAGATGTTAGGAAAGGATTCAAATTAAGAAGGACTGTAGTGTTGAAGGTTTTTTAAAAAAAAAAAATAAAATAATATCACTAAAATTTCAACCACCCACCCTTCAATAAATATTTGTAATGTTAAACAGGCCATGCTTAATGACTCAAATGGATTTGACAATATATTACAATAAAATATTCATATTTCCCCACTCTATATGGAGTGAGTTTCTGAATTCAAGTCACTGATATAAATCAGAACCAGTAGTGCTTCCAACACCAAGCACACTACCACTCAATTCAGAGCTCTCTCCTTCCCAACATAACAAGGTACCTTCGCTAGTCCTTTTTTATTCTTCAGCCACCTTATCCTTTCCAGGTTTGCCTCAGCTTTAAACTTTTCCATGCGAAATGCTATTGGTTCTTTTGTCAAATGCCTTTTGATGGTCCAGGTACACCAATTGCTTGGGTGGGGGGTGGAATGCCCTATCACTTCTGTGAAGTTGAGGAGATTGGTCAAGTGGGATCTTTTCCTTCTGATTCCATGGCAAGTTTAACAAGTCACAATGACCTAAAAAATTTAACATCTTCACCATTTCTCTCTGAATACACAAAAATACAAAAAGGCCATTCAACCCAACTTGTCTATGCTAGTGTTTATGTTCCACAAGATACTACTCTCAACCCACTTTAACCTCACCAGCAAATCCTTCTATTCCTTTCTGCCATGCTTATCCAGCTTTCCCTTAATCTATGCTATCTATGGAGAACTGTGCACCCCTCCTGTCTCCCACTAAGGCAAAGTTTGACATACCTTCTGCTTTTTAGCTCTGTCCCTCTAGAAATGAGCCCCACTGTTTGATTTATGCAATTTATGGTCTTAACTCGCAACACTACTTTTATATACATGTGAACATATGAATTAGGAGCAGGAGGCCATTCAGTCCCTCAAGCCTGCTCCGACATTAATGAGATTGTGACTTAGTGCTTTGTGCATCTGTAGCACTAGATCCCTTTGCTCCTCTACTGCATTCATTATCCAAGCAGTCTGCAGCCTCATTCTTCCTACCAAAATCTACTGCCTCACCTTGTTTATTACATATACATTGTGCTTTTTTTTTTTTAATATCATCACCCCTGTGCTTGCTGATCTATATGGACAATTCACCTCTATTAGTTCTACAATTCAAATAATCGCTTATAAAAAAATTGAGGTACTTGTTGTATTCATCACTTACTCACTTCCAATTTTGTGACCATCTCCTTGCAGCCTTGTCCAAACCAAGACAATATGGCTACAACTAAATTCTATTTTCTTGCTATTTTCCCCCTTGCATTTTTAATTTGGGCTTTCCAAAGTCCTAGATTCAAAACTGTCCTAAAACTATCTACCAGGATCACTAAATACTAAGTTTCACATTTGATCTATATTTCACCTCCAAAGGCTCAGATTTTCTCGGCAGACTCCTTTATTCAACATTTATTTTAATCACAAAACATTTTCCCTAATTCACCTTTCTGGGCTCAGTCTGGCTTCTTCATACACAAGATTCGAGTGTTCAAAATATATAGGATAAGGAGAATCTACTGTCCCTGTCCCAGTCCCAGCTTATGATGGAAATCAGCTTGGATCGCCAGTCAGAGTTATTTACAGCAGAGGAGGTGGTCATTCGGCCCATCAACTCCACACATGCTCTGCAAGGAGCAAGCCAGTCAGTCCCACACCATTCAGTCCCTGTAACCCAGCAGGTTTATTTCCTTCAAGTGCCCATCCAATTTCCTTTTCAAATCATGGATTATTTCCACAACCACCACCCTCGTGGGCATTGGGTTCCAGGCCATTACCACTTGTTGCATAAAAAAGTTCTTCCTTGCCTCCTGCGTTTCTTGCCCAAAACCTCAAATCTGTCCCCCATAGTCCTTACACCATTAACTTAATGGAAACTGTTTTTCTCTTATCTATCTTACCTAAGCCTGTCATTATCTTGTATACCTCTATCAAATCTCCCCTTTGTTCCAAGGAAAACAAACAGCCTTTCCAAACTAACCTTTAACTAAAATTCTCCATCTCTGGAACCATTCTTGTAAATTTCCTCCACACGTTAGGAAAGATATGTTGGTCCTTGACAAAGTGTGACGACCAGAACTGGCCTGCACTGGAGTGCTGCTTTGGGCTGCATTAGAGTGCTTCAGTTGGAGTTTGGTAAGAGAGGGAGTATTATGACACAGCCAATAGTAAAGGCAGAGTTGTTCAAATCCCAGAGGGAAACTTGAAACAATTGTCATAGCCCATTTCTGCAATATGTATATTTTGAAATGCAGGCTTTGAATTCAGACCTCTGAGTCTCAAGAGGGTTTTTATAAAACTAAATTAAACATTTATTAGTACAAGATCACATTGTAAACACATACATATGTCTACAAAATTACTGTAGTAACTACAAAAATCCCAGATTTAAAGAGACACCTGGCAGAGCACAACCTGGACGGTCGCATTTAAAATGAGTTTCTTTCAGCTCTGGGTCCTTGCAGGCAATTTCTTTGAATGTAGCATCCTTTCATTCCACCAATTTTATTAGAAAACTGAAAAAATAACAGATTGCTTGGCGTCTTCTAGCCAGGTGCAAGATTTCACCCATTCTTTTGAATGGTTTAAAAAATGCAAATTGCCCTCCTGACACCCACGTTTCTAAAACTTCCCCACGTTTAAGGGCAAGTCCCACCACCCTGAATTGAACTCCTACCAGCGTCTTACTAAACAACAAGTATTTTAAGTATACACCTTTGCCTAGTGGGTTAATAAAGGTTTTCCACAAAGCGGAGATTGGATCCATAGTTTTTTTGGTGTTGCTGATACCAAAGTATGAGGTAAGGACCTTAGGGGGTAGCGAGACCCCCTGTTGAGTCTTACACCCCATTCCCCCCACCCACCCTTGGAAGTTCTGCAAAAAAGGCACAAAGATGTTAGAATCTGCCTGGCTTCTGCACTGGGTTTGCCACATTACAAGCAGAATTTTGATGTGTTATTTTAGTTTGTAACTTCAAATATGTCTGCTCTGATCAGAGCTATATTTGAACCTGTATCACATGGAACTATGGCAATACAAATTTAACAGACTGCCTTGAATATATCTCAATGATTGAGCATCTGCAACCTTTTGGAGGTAGAAGATTCCAAAGCTCCAGAGTGAAAAAATTTCCCATGCCAGTCTTGAACAGTTGACCTTAATCTGATGTTGTGACCCCTCGTTCCAGAACCTCCAAGCTGGAGGAAAGATTCTTCCACCATCTACTCTGTCTAGCCCCTTAAGACGACTGTTTCAAAAGAGATCCTCAATTTTTTTGTAATTCTAGAAAAATATGCTTAGTCTACTCAATCCCTCCTCATAAAACAATCTCATCATCGCAGGAATCAGATTGGAAATCCTTCATTGCACTCTCTCCAAAGGTAAGGAGGCTTAATCTGTGTATATTGCTCTAGGCATGGTCTCACCAAGGCCCCACACAGGTGCAGTAAAACTTCTTTACTTTTGTTTGATTTTTTTTTGTAAGACATGGGCTCGCTATCAAGACAAATATTTGTCGGCCATCCCCAATTGCCCTCGAGATCGCGGTGAGGCCATGCGACCCCTCCCACTCCCCCGACCCTCTCGTTTGCCGCTTCCCGCTCCTAAACCCTTGCTGAGAGAAAGGAATTGGTGACGAGTGGGCGGGACTGCTCCAAAATGGTGCCAATCAGGTCACATGACGCTATGGAAAGCGGAAGCCCCAGTGCTAAGTGCACATACTGGTCTCATTAATAACTTAAAATGGGGCAACTTAAAAGGGTACAAAAATAAAAACAAAAAACTGCGGATGATGGAAATCCAAAACAAAAACAGAAACAGAAATACCTGGAGAAACTCAGCAGGTCTGGCAGCATCAGCGGAGAAGAGTACAGTTGACGTTTCGAGTCCTCATGACCTACTGTTGAAGGGTCATGAGGACTCGAAACGTCAACTGTACTCTTCTCCACCGATGCTGCCAGACCTGCTGAGTTTTTCCAGGTATTTCTGTTTTTGTTTTAAATGGGGACACACTGTACTGGGTTTCAGTACCTATTTAACCAGGATAAAATTGGCACCTTTGGGAGAGATAAAAATGGGGAGGGAAAGCTTTAAAAAAATTTAAGTTCACTCACCTCGCTTCATGGACATGAATTTTCCATATTAAACAACTAGAATCACCCAAGCTTCACCCCTCTTTTTAAAAAATTCTGTTCAATAATCTGGAATTTTTATGCAGCGAAAAACTTCCTGAACAAGCACAACATTTGCGATACGATGAAGTGTACTGACCTGATCTGCTTCATCCTCAATCTTAACTATTAATTGTCTTGGGATTTTTAAGGTCACATCTGTTCCATCAAGAGTGTATAGATCCACTCTTCCCTCCACTAACGAATCAATTACTTCCTTCTCTTTTTCCAATTTGGACAAAGTGTCCATTACAGTATTCCACATCTCACGGAGCTGAATGGAAAAGATTTGTGATGTAATAAATTAATTCTCAACAGCACTCACATTAATTCAATGTTACCCAAAATAAAATAAATCTTTCCTCGCATAATATCACAATTGAGTGACCACCAATGTGGCTTCAAATGCAACAGCACAAAAAAGACTATTTGGTCAAACCACATTGCTGATTGCGGGAGTTTGCTGTTTGCAAATTGGTCACCATGTTTCTGACATTAGAACAGTGTTGGTTAAGCTCTCTGGGATGTCCAGTGGTCATGAAAAACACTTTATAAATGTAAATCAGTATTTTGTTTCATGCACTTACTATAATTCAAAACTTATCTGAAACAATCTAATCGAGAACCTCAACAGGAAGTTTCTTTGCCCAAAACTTTTGGATCAATCTGAAAAAACATTACTGACAGGAGTACCAGACGACAAGGTGCAAAAATCTTCTTGGCTAATGTTATGTTATTGAGGGGAATCAGGTTCTCATAACTTTGAAGGCACTAAGATAAACCTAAAAAGTAGTGAAAGGATTTATCCAACTGTAACTGTAACATAAATATAAAAGTTAGTGATCTTGAAATATTTCAAGAACATGACTATGAAATACAAGCAAATTTCTAGACATGTCTTTGGTACTTCCACGGTACCTCAGTTCAGGGCAAGGATTTTTTTTATTCTTTCACAGGATTGAGCATTACAGGCTGGGCGAGCATTTATTGCCCATCCCTATTTGCCCTCGAGAAGGTGGTGAGTGAGCCAACTTCTTGAAACACTATAGTCCATTTGGTGTGGGTACACCCACAGGGTTTTTAGGGCGGGTGTTCCAGGATTTTGACCCAGTAACAGTAAAGGAACAGCGATATAGTTCCAGATCAGGATGGTGTGACTTGGAGGGGAACTTGCAGGTAGTGGTGTTTCCATCTATCTACTGCCCTTCTCCTTCCAGGTGGTAGATGTCACAGGTTTGGAAGGTGCCCCACCCCTGGTGATTCACGAGTCACTCCAAGATGTACATTACACAAAAAAGAAACAACACAGACTGGATAGCCTGGCAGGTAAAAGGCTGCGCACTCCACTAGCAATAATACCAACAGCCAATTTTTTAAATCAAAAGAACATTTTGTGAATACTCTATTTTTTTTTAAAAAGTAGAGTAAGAACACAAAAAAAGGGCCATGGGATGCACACAATAAAAATGCTCTTTGGACTTTCTTGAACTTCAGCTGCAGGTTATTGATCAACAATCTTAAAAAACATCCAAAGATTTTGTAGCTTGTCTAACAAACTAGAGTAGAATGACTTAACACAAGTTGGTCATTTAAGCACTAGATAAAAGGTAAATTATATTCGTCATTTGTTTATCCTAGCAACAGGCAATGATTCACCTGCCAATTTAATCCAGGTACAGAAATTCACAAGTTAAACACACATTATTTTTTCACTACCAAGATCCTTGATAGTATCAAAGGTTTGATGTTAGGTAAAGATTTTGTACAAACCTCTTCCTGTTTCTGAATACGTGCTTCTGCGTAGTCACAAGTGCCTCTAGCAAAAGAAGTCAAATTGTAAGAATTTTGCCAAATTAACTCAAGTGCACAAAACAATTCTTATCTGAGCTATTGCTGATTAGTAAGAAATTTCTGATGCAACGAGATATTTCAGGCCATCCTTTTCAGTCTACTTCAAGGTGAATTATTTGAGACTTGATTGGTAATTACTAGGGACTTGAGCAGTGACTGGGAAAATCATGTCAATTAATAAAATGCCAGATATTTGCCGGCTGCTACCGCATTATAAGTGCTGTAAACAGCCTATCTATTGCAAGAGATATTAGCAGTCTCACCATCCTTTCCCCACAGATTATAGAAATGATCTTTACACTTGATGTTATTTCATGGAGGTGTTACACATTATACAGCAAAAGTTTGAGAGCATGTCTCATTTCACTCTTTCATGCCAAGCACAATTACAGGTTAAATTTTGTTGTGAGAACTAGTACTTGACAATCTCAAAATTCCCTAGCTACTAATCTGTAACTGATCCAGTTGAATCGCTTCCCTGCAAAAATTGGGAGTAGTCTTAAACAGGACAAGTTAGCAGCAAGACATCACAACCGTCTCCAGACTGAATATCACAAGACAATTAATGTTAAACATACAACATATCTAGTAATGCATGCTACACAAGTAATCCCTTAAACCACCAAGTTGAGAATTCTTTGGGTTAACCATGTTACTATTTCCCGGTTCTATGGTGACACTGAAATAAATACTGTGCTACTGGAACTATTCAAATATCACGGTTAGCTTTATTTCTGCAAAATTAACCCTATACAACACAGCTTTCAATTTCCTGTATCCTCCCTTTCATTTCAACTAACTTTTAGATACTATAAATCCTATTTTAATCATTTACCCTTAAATACTGCATAAGTCCCAGTTCAGTTTGGCTATCAGGCAAATCAGGGAAAAACAAACATCAACTGAAAACATTTTTGAAAAAAAAATGACAAAGATCATGACATGGCCAGATGAAATATCAATATTGTCGTTTTGGTATGTAGACTGACATATATATCACTGGGTCAACTATCCTTGAAAATAGCTTTATGATCTACTACAGACCTACCAGTGGAGTAAAACCAAAATAGCATTACTAGAATCTTACTTTTCCAGGCGACTCCTCATTTCTACATAATGTTTCTTCAAGATTGAATTTTCTTTAATCAATAATCTAAAAACAAAACAAAAATAAACATGCAATGGTTAAAAATGTTTTCAGTTTATTACAAATGAAAAGTTAAGTCAATGTCATAAGATTAGGAGTAGCGGACCATTCAGTGCCGCGAGCCTGCTCTGCCATTCAAGGTTATGACTTTAATCTGATTAAAGTTAAGGCCATACTTTCCTACCAGATCTTTCCTCCCTCCCCTCCCACAATACCCTTGACTTGTTGATCATGTCCTAGTCACCCACTAGAGAAATGAAAACATTTATGATATTTTTAATGTACTAGTAAGTTAAGTGTTCTAAGGTGCTTCACAGAAGCAGAACCAATGAACACCAAAAATGTCCATTCTTAGCCTGCTGCATCGTTCCAGTGAAGCCCAATGCAAACTGGAGAAACAGCACCTCATCTTCCAATTAGGCACTTTTACAGCCTTCCAGACTCAACATCAAGCTGGAGGGTAAAAGAGGCCGGGGGAGAGCAGCGCGGGAGGCCGGGGGAGAGCAGCGCAGGAGGAGAATGGGAGGGCAGAGCTCTAGGGTGCTAAGTATAAAAACCTGACCTCGGGTCTTAAAAAAAAAAATTAAAAGTGGCGTCACGGTAAATCTGTGACCTGATTGGCTGGTAAAGAATCTACACTGAATTTGAAACTAAAACATTGTTAAACTAATTAAACCAAATAAATTAATCACTAATTAATAAGTAGAGGGTATCTAGACCAGAATCAGGGGATTACTGTCCTTAGGATTTAGCATTTATAGTAGAAATCTAGCCCTAGGGAACATATAGTTAATAAGGAGTCAATAGGCAATTATTAGATTTAAATTAATTTATTAGATTGTTCTAGAAATGGCAGTTGCTGGGGTGAAGTGCTTCACCTGTGGGATGTGGGAAATCTGTGACACTGCAAGTGTCCCGGACAACTACATCTGCAGGAAGTGTACCCAATTGCAGGTCCTCACAGACCACACGGATCGGTTGGAGCAGCAGTTGGATGCACATAGGAGCATTCAGGTGGCGGAAAACGTCATTGACAGGTGTTTTGGAGACGTGGTCACACCCAAGGTACAGAGAGATAGATGGGTGACCGCTAGAAGGGGCAGGCAGTCAGTGCAGAAATCCCCTGTGGCTGTCCCCCTCTCTTAACAGGTTCTAAATGGCTCAGATAGGCGCTTTTGTGGTCGTGAAAGAGACACCAGGATGGTATGTTGTCTGCTGGTGCCAGGGTCCAGGATGTCTCTGATTGGGTACAGAACATTCTGAAGGGGGAGTGAGAATAGCCAGAGGTCGTGGTACACATTGGTACTAACAACATAGGCAGGAAGAGTGACGAAGTCCTGCAGCAGGAGTTCAGGGAGTTAGGCAGTAAGTTAAAAAACAGGACCTCTATGGTTGCAATCTCAGGATTACTCCCTGTGCCACGTGCCAGTGAGGCTAGAAATAGGAAGATAGTGCAGCTGAACACATGGCTGAACAGATGGTGTAGGAGGGAAGGTTTCCAATATCTCAATCAGTGGGATCTCTTCCGGGGCAGGTGGGACCAGTACAAGAAGGACGGGTTGCATCTAAACTGGAGGGGCACCAATATCTTGGCTGTGAGGTTTGCTAGTGTCACTCGGGAGGGTTTAAACTAGTATGGCAGGGGGGGTGGGAACCAGACCGATAGGTCAGCAGGTGAAATAAATGACTGGGAATCAGTGAATATGGCCAGTAGGACTAAGAGGAAGGGTAGGCAGGGAGAAATTACTGAACACAGTGGGACTGGGGGTCTGAAATGCATTTGTTTCAATGCGAGTATAACAGTCAAGGCTGTTGATCTTAGAGCTTGGATTAGTACTTGGGACTATGATGTTATTGCTCTTATAGAGATTTGAAGGATGGACAAGATTGGCAGATAAACGTTCCAGGATTTAGATGTTTCAAGCAGGATAGAGAGGGATGTAGAAGAGGTGGGGGAGTTGCACTGCTGGTTAAGGAGAATATCACAGCTGTACAACAGGAGGACACCTCGGTGGGCTCATGCAGTGAGGCAATATGGGTAGAGCTCCAGAATAGGAAGGATGTAGTCAAATGTTGGGGGTTTACTATAAGCCTCCCAATTGCCAGCGGGAGATTGGGGAACAGTTATATAGGCAGATTTTGGAAAGATATAAAAGCAATAGGGCTGTTGTGGTGGGTGATTTTAAACTTTCCCTATATTGATTGGGAATCACTTAGTGCTAGGGCTTTGGATGGTGCAGAATTTGTAAGGTTCATCCAAGAGGGCTTCCTCAGACAATATGTAGATAGTCCAACTAGGGAAGGGGAAATACTTGTATTAGGGAATGAACCCAGCCAGGTGGTCAAAGTTTCAGTAGGGGAGCATTTCGGGAAAAGTGACCATAATTCAGTAAGTTTCAAGATACTGGTGCATAAGGATAACAGGAGTCCTCAGGTTAGGGTGTTTAATTGGGGGAAGGCTAATTATAACAATATTAGGCAGGAACTGAGGAATCTAGACAGGAGGCGGATGTTTGAGGGCAAATCAACAACTGACATATGGGGGACTTTCAAATGTCAGTTGATAAGAATTCAGGACCGGCACGTTCCTGCTAGGATGAAGGATAAGCATGGCAAGTTTCAGGAACCTTGGATAACGAAGGATATTGTGAGATTAGTCAAAAAGAGGGAAGCATTCGTAAGGGCTAGAAGACTGGGAACAGATGAAGCCCGTGGAGAATATAAAGAAAGTAGGAAGAAACTTAAGCAAGGAGTCAGGAGGGCTAAAAGGGGTCATGAAAAGTCACTGGCAACCAGGATTAAGGAAAATCCCAAGGCCTTTTACACATATGTAAAAAGCAAGAGGGTAGCCAGGGAAAGGGTAGGCCCACTCAGAGACAGAGGTGGGAATGCGTGTATGGAGCCAGAAGAAATGGGAGAGATACTAAATGAGTATTTCTCATCAGTATTCACCAAAGAGAAGGACTTAGCAGTCGATTTGTCTAGGGAAGAGTGTGTAGATAGCCTGGATCATGTTGAGATCAAAAAAGAGGTGTTAGGTGTCTTGAAGAATATTAAGGTGGATAAGTCCCCAGGGCCAGATGGGATCTATCCCAGTGTACTGAGGGATGCAAGGGAGGAGATTGCTGGGGCCTTGACAGAAATCTTTGTATCCTCACTGGCTAAGGGTGAGGTCCCAGAGGACTGAAGAATGGCCAATGTTGTTCCATTGTTTAAGAAGGGTAGCAGGGATAATCCAGGAAATTACAGGCTGGTGAGCCTTACATCAGTGGTAGGGAAATTATTGGAGAAGACTCTTCGTGATAGGATTTACTACCATTTGGAAGCAAATGGGCGTATTAGAGAGAGACAGCATGGTTTTGTGAAGGGGAGGTTGTGTCTCACTAACTTAATCGAGTTTTTCGAAGAAGTGACAAAGATGATCGACGATGGAAAGGCAGTGGATGTTATATATGTTATATGGATTTCAGTAAGGCCTTTGACAAGGTCCCTCATGGCAGACTGGTACAGAAGGTAAAGTCGCTTGGGATCAGAGGTGAACTGGCAAGATGGATACAGAATTGGCTTGGTCATAGAAGAGAGGGTAGCAGTGGAAGGGTGCTTTTCTGAATGGAGAGCTGTGACTAGTGGCGTTCTGCAGGGATCAGTGCTGGGACCTCTGCTGTTTGTAGTATACATAAATGAACTGGGCTAATTAGTAAGTTTGCAGATGACACTAATGTTGGAGGAGTGGCAGATAGTGAAGAGGATTGTCAAAGGATACAACAGGATATAGATTGGTTGGAGACTTGAGCGGAGAAATGGCAGATGGAGTTTAATCCGGACAAGTGCGAGGTAATGCATTTTGGAAGGTCTAATACAGGCAGGAATTATACAGTAAATGGCAGAACCCTTAAGTGCATTGATATGCAGAGGGATCTGGGTGTACAGGTCCGCAAGTCACTGAAAGTGGCAACGCAGGTGGATAAGTTAGTCAGGAAGGCATATGGCATGCTTGCCTTCATTTGCAGGGATATTGAGTATAAAAGCTGGGAAGTCATGCTGCAGCTGTATAGAACCGTGGTTAGGCCACACTTGGAATACGCGTGCAAATCTGGTCACCACCTTACCAGAAGGATATGGAGGCATTGGAAAGGGTGCAGAGGAGGTTTACCAGGATGCTGCCTGGTCTGGAGGTTATTAGCTACGAGGAGAGGTTGGAGAAACTTGGATTGTTCTCACTAGAGCGACGGAGATTGAGGGGTGACTTGATAGAAGTTTACAAAATTATGTGTGGCATGGACAGAGTAGATGTCAGAAGCTTTTTCCCAGGGTGGAAGAGTCAATTACCAGGGGACATAGACTTAAGGTGAGAGGAGAAAACTATAGAGGAGATGTGTGGGGCAAGTTTTTTTTTCGCAGAGGGTGGTGAGTATCTGGAATTTGCTGCCAGAGGAGGTGGTGGAAGCAGGTTCGATAGTGCCGTTTAAGAGGCAGCTTGACAAATACATGAATAGGATGGGAAGAGAGGGTTACAGACTCGGGAAGTGCAAAATGTTTTGGTTGACGGGCAATATGATCGGCACAAGCTTGGAGGGCCGAAGGCCCTGTTCCTATGCTGTACTTTTCTTTGTTCTTTGTTCAACAACTTCAGACCATGAACACTTTCCTCCATCCTCTCCCCTTTCTCAATATTAATTTTTATTTTTATCCACTTTTATTTATTTTCATTTTTATTCATAGTTTCATCCCACCTTTTATCCTCTTTGATCTTTTTTCCCACCACTGTCCCTTCCCTCCACCCCACAGGCCATCTGTTACTTGTTCTTTCCGGAGCGCTTACCCTTTTCCTATTGTCACATTCTGCTTTCTTACCTTAATCATCAGCGCCTCCTTTAGCCATTACCACTACCATTAACACCCTTTTGTCCATGACACCTTTGTCAATCTCTCCTTTGCCCTACCTATCACTGGCCTTCTATCCAGCTTCACCTGTCCCATCCACTTAAACAGTATAAATTTCATCAGATCTTTACTTCTCTTTAGCTCTGAAGAGTCATATGGGCTTGAAACATTAACTGTTTTTCTCTCTGCAGATGCTATTAGACATGTTGAGTTTTTCTAACATTTTCTGTTTTTGTTAAAGAAAACACTAGATGACTAAAAACTTGGTCAAAGAATGGAATGGACAGGAAGAAGGTAGAGGTATGGGGAGAATGTGCAAGAGGCCAATGTTTTAGAGGTAGAGGCAAAAAGGAAGCTGGAGAGTATAAGAGTAAAAAGGTCTTAAACAAAAAAAAAAAAGAGGCAAAATTGAGTTGGAGGCACTGGAGCTCTTCAAGGGCCAAAGGATAGTACACCCTCAACATCCCACTCAATTGGGATTTTCAAACTATTCCCCACATGCAGCCACTAGGGCTAAGCAACAAGTTTTGTGAGCTTTGAGGTTTGGAAGAGGCTCTGTCCAGCACTGTTGCTTCATTTCAAATTACTGAAAGTTTATCTAGCAATGTGTAACTCTGTTTGGAAGTAGTATTGAGGATGGCAAGCACAGAATGTACTCTGGGTGGGGTACATTAATGTCAGTCACCAAAAGTGACTTGGCAGCACCACAACTGACCAAGCCCTGAAGGACATAGCCGCCCAACGAGGACTGTGCAAGGTGATTACAGAACCAATAGCAGGAAAAACCTGCTTAACCTCACCCATGTGCCTGTCGCAGATGTATCTGTCCCTGACAGTACTAGCAGGATTGATTGGTGCACAACTAGGATTGATCGCTGCACAGTCCTTGGGAGACAAAATTTGGCTTCAGCAAGTGTATTGTTCATCATGTTGCGCAGCACTACCACTGCGTGCATACGATCACTTATTCATTTATGGGATGTGGGTACCGCTGGCTAGGCCAACATTTATTGCCCCACCCTAATTGCCCTTGGGTTGTGGTGAGCTACCTTCTTGAACCACTGCAGTCCATGTGGTGTGGGTACACCCACAGTGCTGTTAGGAAGGGAGTTCCAGAATTTTGACCCAGCGACAGTGAAGGAATGACAGTATATTTCCAAGTCAGGATGGTGAGTGGCTTGGAGGGGAACTTCTGGATGATGGTGTTCCCATGAATCTGCTGCCCTCGTCATTCTAGATGGTAGTAGTTGTGGAATTGGAAGGTGCTACCAAAGGAGCCTTCGCAAGTTTTTGCAGTGCATCTTGTAGGTAGTACACACTGATGCCACTGTGCGGTGGTGGAGGGAATGTTTGTGGAAGGGGTGTCAATCAAGCAGGCTTTGCCCTGGATAGGTGTCAAGCTTCTTGTGCTGTTGGAGCTGCACTCATGCAGGCAAGGGGAGAGTACTCCATCACATTCCTGACTTGTGCTTTGTAGATGGTGGACAGACTTTGGAGAATCAGGTGGAGAGTTACTCGCCATAGGATTCCTAGCCCCTGACCTGCTCTTGTAGCCACAGTATTTATATGGCTAGTCCAGTTCACTTTCTGGTCAATGGTAACCCCCAGAATGTTGATAGTGGGAGATTCAACAATGGTAATACCACTGAATGTCATGGGGTGATGGCTAGATGCTCTCATAGGAGATGGTCATTGTCTGGCACTTAAGCTGACAAATGGCAAGGTAACATTTGTGCCACACAAGTCTGGATATTGTCCAAGTCTTGAAACATTTGGACATGGACTGCTTCAGTACCTGAGGAGTCACGAATGGTGAACATTCCCACTTCTGATCTAATGACGAAAGGAAGGTCATTGATGAAGCAGCTGAAGATGGTTGGGCCTAAAACACTACCCTGAGGAACTCCTGCAGTGATGTACTGGAGCTGAGATGATTGGTCAACAACCACAACCATCTTCCTTTGTGCTAGGACTCCAACCAACAGATAGTTTCACCCCCAATTCCAACTGACTCCAGTTTTGCTCTGGCTCCTTGATGCCGCACTTAAATGCTGCCTTGATGTCAAGGGCAGTCAGTCACTCTCACCTCAGGAGTTCAACTCTTTTGCCCATGTGTGAACAAAGGCTGTAATGAGGTCAGGAGCTGAGTGACCCTGGCTGAACCCAAACCCAGCATCAGTGAACAGGTTATTGCTGAGCAATTGCTGCTTGGTAGCGCTGTTGAAGACCCTTTTCATCACTTTACTGATGGGATGGTAACTGGCCAGGTTGGATTTGTCCTTTGTGTGCACAGGACATAACTGATAGATGCCAGTGTTACAGCTGTACTGGAACAGCTTGGCTAGGGATGCAACAAGTTCTGGAGCACAAGTCTTCAGTACTATTGCTGGAATATTGTCAGAGCACATAGCCTTTGCAGTATCCTGTGACTTCAGCCGTTTCTTGATATCACGTGGAGTGAATCTAATTGACTGAAAACTGGCATCAAGGTGGCAAAGATGGATCATCCACTTGGCGCTTTTGGCTGAGGATTGTTGCAAATTCTTTAGCCTTATCTGTTGCACTAATGTGCAGGGCTCCTCCATCATTGAGGATGGGATATTTGTGGAGCCGCCTCCTCCAGTGAGTTGTTTAATTGTCGACCACCATTCATGACTGGATGTGGCATGACTGCAGAGCTTAGATCGGATTCATTGGTTGTGGAATCACTTAGCTCTGTCCATCACTTGCTGCTTATGCTGTTTGGCACACAAGTAGTCCTGTGTTGCAGCTTCATCAGTTTGACATCTTCTTATGGTATGCCTGGTGTTGCTCTTGGCATACCTTCCTGCAATCTTCGTTGAGTGAGGGTTGATCCTCCAGCTTGATGACGATCGTAGAGTGGTGGATATGCCAGGCTATGAGGTTACAGATTATGGTAGAGTACAATTCTGCTGCTGATGGCCCACAGCACCCAGTCGAGTTGCTGGATCTATTCAAAATCTATCCCATTTAGTCCAACTATAGCGCGTTCTAACATGGTTATAGAGCCCAACTGCAGACCTGCATGGTTTCCAGTGTGGGAAAAGATGAATTGTCTAATTTGTTGGGAGCCCCAGTCTTTCTAGCTTGCCTTTTGTCTTTGGCTGTCTGCATTCTTTGCTGTCCAAAGGAAACAACACCACTACAAGATCCCTCCCTAGGTAGTCTGTTCTTGTGCATTTTTCTCCCAGCCTGCAGTTTTCATGCCACATTCCTTGGGCCTCAATGTTGGCCTACCTTGCAGGTCGTATCCAAATTCAAGTTGCGAACATATGACCAACTTGGGGGTTTTATCTGTCATATATACATGGTCACTCTAATGAGTGCTCCAATTCCAGACATTTCTGCTTTGAAGTACTTCAGCATTGCGAACTTAATTCTCCCATTTGATACCCATGATGTTCCAAACATCTCATGGAATCTGTCCAACTTAATGTCTGGGGTACATAATCCATGTCTCATGGGCACAGAGAAGGGTAGGTATGACCAGTTTTGTATACAGCAAGTTTTGTTATAAATCAGATACCTCATTTCCTCCATGGTCTTTTGTACAAACAGACAAATGCTGAGCTTGCTCTGGCAATTATTTGTCACCTTGCTGTTAATGCAGGCATTTCTGGACATTGTACTTCCAAGATAGGTGAAGTTATCCATCTCCTGCTGAGCTGTGTCATGAATGGCATATGTGTATGTTCATAGGTTCATTGCTTTCATCAAACTAATCTTGATATTTTCTTTGGTATCCCAGGACATCTTTGGCAACTTCCAGAACTCTTCATCAGAAGGCTGGCCTTGCCACTTCAACATTACAACTTTGGTTTTCTAAGGGCAGCTGTTCATCAGTGCTAAGCCTGAATTGTTCACAGCACTCTGCAGACGACAGTTTCTGTACATCTCGCTTTCTTGGGTCTATAGCATATGTTGTTATGCTTTTCAGTGAGTTAGTAAATTTCATCTTCAAGTACAGCATCCTGCTGTTTGTAGAGCACTCCGCTTCACTCATAACTCTGGTGGTCAGAGCATCTCATCACCCAGCAGAGCAATATAAAGCCCATCTGTTGCCTGTTTTGGTGTAGGGTGCATCCAAGTGATTTGGAACTTTGCCTTCTGTCTAAAGATGGTGTTGGTGATTGAAATATTCCAGCGGGTGCAAAGACACAGGGAAAGCATGCCATCTCTGCAGGAGACCATCCCAAGCCTAATGGTCAAAACAATGAAACATAGAAAGAGGAGTAGGCCATTCGGCCCTTTTAGCCTGCTTTGCCATTCAATATGATCATGGCTGATCCTTTATCTCAATGTCATATTCCTGCTTTCTCTCCATAACCCCGATGCCCCTAATATCCAAAAATTTATCAATTTCTTTCTTGAATATACCCAGTCCCCGGCCTCCACAGCCTTCTGTGGTAGAGAATTCCACAGGTTGACCACCCTGAGTGAAGGACTTTTTCCTCAACTCAGTCCTAAATGGACTGCCCCATATCCTGAGACTGTGGCCTCTGGTTCTAAACTCCCAAACCAGAGAAAACATCCTCCCTGCATCTAGTCTGTCTAGCCCTGTTAGAATTTTACACGTTTCAATCAAATCCCTTCATTCTTCTAAACTCTATATACTGGCTCAATCAAACCAATTTCTCCTCATACGACAGTCCTGCCATCCCTGCTATCAGCCTACTGAACCTTCGCTGCACTCCCTTTGTGGCAAGTATATCCTTTCTTAGGTAGGGAGACCAAAACTGCATGCAATGCTCCAGGTGTGGTCTCATCAAAGCCCTGTATAACTGAAGAAAGACATCCCTACTTCTGAACTCAAATCCTCTTGCAATGAAGGCCAACATACCATTTGCCTTCCTTATTGCTCGCTGCACCTGCCTATTTACTTTCATTGACTGGCATACAAGGACACTTTGTACATCCACATTTTCCAACATATCATCATTTAAGTAATACTCTGCCTGCTTTTCACACTGAAGCGTATGACTTCATTTATCCACGTTATGCCATTTGCCATGTACACACACACACTGTCTAAACTCCTACTCTTGCACTGAAGTTCCCCTGTCACAATGAGCTTACCTTCTTGCAGTATTGACAACAGCTCTGTCCAGATGTTCTTGATATCATCAGGATTAGTCATTGTTGAGAGTGTATGCACTGGTGACTGTCACATACTTGCTCACAAAAGTAATGGGTAAAGTCATGAAGCGCTTGTGCACCTAAGCCCCAAACCTTTTGCAATGTCAGGTTTGATTGCAAAGCCAACACCTGCCTCACCCTTTGGCTTGCCTATCCAGAAAAGTGTGTAGCCTGCTGATAGCTGTCAGCTCACCCTTCTTTGCTAGATGGATTTTGTTTAAAGCAGCAATGTCAATATTGAATCACAATAACTTCCTGCCAATCAGAGTGGTTCCGTGCTGTGGTCAAGAGCTGCTGTCTTTATCAAGTAAAGCTCATATGTTCCAAGAAGCTAAGTTGAGTTCCTGTTCCTTCTTTTTGTCTCTCTCACAATATACTATAGTACATGTGCGAACACTAAAAGGAGTGCATTTTGGGATACAAGGAGATGGGCAAGATGCATAGACAAGAAACATCTGACATAACCTGATTACAGCAGGGATTACAGTGTGCCCAGTCCCACACTCGGTCTTACACATCTGTTCCCAGTGGCTTGACAAGTCAAGACAACTGGAGACTGCAATGGATGACCTGCAGCACCTTCTGTGCCTGTGGCAATGAGCTTTTCAGCTTTCCACACAGCAGTGCTGCAACACTTTCAATACCATTTCCTCTGCTACATCCATCAAGGTAGCTATTTTTGTGCACTTCAAAAAGGTTAGCTTGGAGAAAAGCATTCCCCCTCACATATGGAGGCCTGCCTGCAATCTAACCTCACCTGGTTTGACCTTCGAACCAACACTGTTACCAGCGTGTGGCCACTACATGGAGCAACAGGTGAGCTGCGTGAGTGTCAAGAACCAGGTGCAATTATCCATCCAGCTACGAAGTAGGATGTGGCCAGCTCCTGCAGAAGGGACAACCTCTGGTAAACAGCCCACACCCCAAGTACAGCTACCACACTAGGATGGGCAACAAATGCTGGCCTCACCAGCAATGCTCATTTCAGAAAGAATTAAAACACAAATTGGCAGAAATTTGGACTCAAGCATTGATGTGGCCCCAAGGTACACTGTCTTCCACCAAGTGCTTGGGCATTCTTATGTCAATTCACTGACATCTACACATATAAATGTCCTTTTCACCCAACAAGAACATGCACTCTTCAAACATCTGCAATCTTACTTGATTGCTATATTCACAAATCCAAATTCTTCCATGTTTTCTCAAAATAAATTTTTTCACAGCAAGACTGAAAGACAACATTCGTATAGGAAGCCTTTTTTCCTACACATTTGCTGAATTGGTGAAACTAATTACATCAATGGGTAGCAGAGTTTATTCCAAGGTCTCTGGTTGATACTTTAATGGAAAGATACCAGGATTAGCTTTTCAGTAAAGATCAAATAGTTGTAGGAATTTAAAACTTAGGCTGTGATCATTTTTGTTTTAATTAAATGGCTGGTCAATGTTCCGTGTTTCCCGTTAGATTCCAGAGGTACATCTGCACTGGATCAGGCTAAGGGAAGCAGAAAACCTTGGTATGCCCTTAAGATTCATGTGTATATATCCAGGGCTTTGCACATTGTAAAATTCAGACACCCAAATACACTCACGCTTCTCGTCTTTTATATTCTCCAACAACAAAAGCTTCTTTCTGAATTCCTTCTAAAAACCAGTTAGCTGCAATGCAACTTTTCATTGCTGTTAAATGGGGATCATCTTGTTTTCCTCGGAATGTCATGGTTTTCCAGGTACCATCTTCTTTTGTTAATCGCGCCAGGAGTAAAAAAAAAGAAACATCATACCAATTAATTTAATTCAGTGCCAGAGGTTTGACTCTAAATTCACAAAAGTAGAAAGAATCCATGCATGCATAGTAAACTCTCCTTCAAACCAAAGCAAATGCCAAAAATATTACTGCATAAATCTTTTTCAGCCCCCCTTAACAGATGTGCTAATTTGTGAACCTTCAAGAATTCATCAATTCAACATAAATTTTAATAAGAATGTCAATACATTAGAATTTTCAAATTACTTGAAAAACTAGTGATGTTCATAGTTCGGGGGTTTTTTACTCAGCGGGTTGCAAATTTTCTGAATCGTTTATCCAAGAAGGTTATCAATGCTCATATTGTCAAATATATTAAGGTCAAGATACAAATTTGTGGTCAGAGGCATTCAAGGGATATGAGGAGCAAGCAGGAAAGTGGAGTTGAGGCCGATCAGCCATGAATAGTGGATCAAGCTCGAGGGGCCATAACGTCCACTTCTACACCCCAACTATCACACTTAACAAGGACCATTGCTTTTAAAACAGAAATGAGCAGAAACACCCAGAAAGCTTTAAAGTGTAGGAGCAACCTATTTTTCCTGAAGCTATCATGCAATCAAAACAAAGTATTTTCCCACTCTACAGAAAATCTTATGCACAAATTGCTCTCATTCATAGAACTGTTTTATTTCAGGTTGATGAAGGTTACTTGCTGTTAATTTTTAATCTGCAATAGCGAAGAGAAAAGCTTCTGTTACAAGTTTCAGTTCCCAAACAGAATGAGAAATTTCTAAGCACTAGAAAACAGCCCAATAAGTTAGCACTTGAACAGGCTCATATAGAAAATAGTTCTGTACAAAAACAATCAACTGGTTAAAGAAAGGTTTCTGAGGAAAACACTTGTGCAGTTCAATTTGCTAAGTACTGGTGGACAAACAGCTGCCCTCTCATGGGTAGCTATATTAGGAGGTTGAAGATATCAGCTATGTAGTTAAGGTGGAAGCTAAAGTGGTGTCAACTTGTTTTAAACTAGACCAGAATTAAATCAATGATGCAATGGCAATCCTTTGCCATCAGATAGCATTTCAATTTTATATACTGCACACAAACAGCCATAACAGGGCTAAAAATCAAGCAGGACATCACACGGCATACACCATTAAGACATTTTGTCGACTCTCAGTTCTTTATTTTGCATTTTGCACCGCAACTTGTTGCAAGTGTGAAGCAAGAACAGCACGTTGAGGGCAATGGGACATCAGGCACAAACAAGACTAATTAATTTATTTTTAAACAGTTAAGTATCACCCAGGCAGCACACTGTGGAAGTTCAAGTAAATACCCAGGTTATACATTTGAAGATTACTTATCTGACAAGCAATCAACACTTAAACATCATGAAGAGAGAAGCTAGTCTGTGAAATCTACACAAAACAATGTGCCATGCAATCAAGGAGTGTAACAAAGTGCTGGCACTTATCCCTAAACAGGAGAGCAAAAAGGTCATTCTGATTCAACTCTACATATTGCAGTAACTACAGGGCAGTAAAAAGTTAGGAAAGATCAACAACTGGCCCTCTTGACAAGGCAAATCAGATAGATTTGTACAGTGCAAGCCTTTAAAACTGTTTTCAGTCAATGAAAGTCCATTTTAAAAGTTTTGCTCCCAATTCTCAAACAGGCAGTGGCACTGCCCAATAGGGCAGTGAATACAGGATTAGTGACATTTGAAAGGAAATTGAAGAGATACAAGGAAGGAGTGGCTTGAATCTAACCAGATGGCTCTTGAAAAGAGCCAATGCAGAACTTTTATACTATACTATGATTTTATGATCTCAGTCAGTAATGTTACTTTAACTTTTATTCTGTAAGAATGCGTATTACCAAGAACATTCCCTGCTACAGTCAGGAAAAAAATACGATTCATGAATGCAATTCAATAGTTCGAATGAAGTTATTACAAAGACCATTTTAAGACTAAAAAAAAAAACTTACTTTCAGTTTCATTAAACTTGTGCATGAGCACATATTTTATAAAATGGTACATCAGGTTACCAAATTTAGGGCCTCCGGGGGACAGGAATAACGATGCCGTGACTTGAGGAAACTCATTTCCAACTTCATCCTGGAGGAAATAAAGACAAATAAGCTAATTTAAGATGTTAACTTCCCCATTCCATGAATATAGTTCAATTTCATTTTAATCTACCACTGGGGAATACATCCCAGAATACTACCCCTATAACCACTGACAGGCTCTCGTTCGACATTACCTACAGTGCCCTCCAACATGAAATCACAGCATCAGATTCAAAGTCCACGTTGACAACACCCAGCTCTGCCTCACCCACACCTCCTTTGATCCCTTTATGTCACCAAAACATCCAACTGTTTGTCCAACAACTAGTCTGATGGGACAGAAACTTCCTCAAACTAAATATTGGAAAGAGGCTTGGTCTTGAACTCTGTTCCCAAGCCAGCTCCATCCCACTCTCTGGCAACGGTCTGAAGTTGAACCGGGCTGTTTGCAACCTTGGCGTCATATTTGACAATGAAGAGAGTTTCCAACCATATGTCGAACACCAAGTTCACATTTATACCTCTAACAGTGCCCAATTCCAGCACCATCTCAGCTCATCTGCTGAAATCCTCATCTATGCCTTTGTTACCTCTAGACTTGACAATATAAACACACTCCCCGGCATGCTCCCACTAGCTACCTGCATTAAATTTCAGGCCATCCAAAGCTCTGCTGTCTTAACTCAAACCAAGTCCTGCTCACCAATTACCCGTGCTCACAGATCTACATTACCTCCCAGTTGAGAAATACCCCTATTTTAAAATTTCCACCATTGGTTTCAAATTTCTACCCCCCTTAACTCCATGGCCTCACCCTCCCTATCTCCAATCCTGCAACCTTCCCAGACGTGTTTCTCCAATTTTGGCTTGAGCATCCGATATTTTAAAACAACACTGCACCATTGGTGGCCATACCTTCAGCTGACAAGGCCTTAGGCTTTGAAATTCCCTCCCAAAACCACTGTACCTTCTTTGAGACATTCTTTAAAACCTACCTCTTTGACTAAACTTTGATGATCTGCACTAGTTTCTCCTTATGCAACTGCTAAAATTTGGCTGGCAACACTCCTGTGAAGCAACTTGGGACACTTTACTACATTAAAGATGCTAGATAAATACAAGTTATTGTTGATCATAACTAAGAGAGGTATATCTGAGAAATAAGCAAGGGTATGCACAATAAAGTCGATTGTGTCATGTGCAAGAACAGTAAAACATGCAAAATATGGGAGATTTATCTGCACTAGCGGCAGTTATCTCCTGAGCCATCAAAAGGTGAGCACAATCACCCGAGAGGCCCTTGCCATGTGTCAGGATTAGACGGTTTGAAAGATTCCATTCTAAATTTCTCCATCACATTTGTTCTGATGATCACTTTCCATGCCTTTGCTTCAACTGGCTGAGTGGCAGGAAGCAGAGGGTAATGGTCAAGGGGTGTTTTTGTGACTGGATGCCTGTGTCCAGTGGGGTTCCACAGGGAACGGTGTTGGGTCCCTTGCTGTTTTTCATATAGATAAACAATTTAGACTTGAATGAAGGAGGGTTGATCAGTAAGTTCACAGATGACACAAAAATTGGTGGGGTGGTAAAGTGAGGAGGGTAGCCTTAGATTAAAGGAGGATATAGACGGGCTGGTCAGGTGGGCTGATCAGTGGCAAATGGTATTTAATCTGAGGTGATGCACTTGGGCAGAACAAACAAGGCACGGGAATACATGATGAATGGTAGGACCCTGGGAAGTACCGAGGTTCAGAGGGACTTTGGTGTGTATGCCCACCAGTCCCTTAAGGTAGCGGGACAGGTAGATAAGATGGTTAAAGCGGCATATGGGATACTTGCCTTTATTAGCCAAGGCATAGAATATACGAGCAGGGAGGTTGTGCTGGAACTGTATAAAACGCTGGTTAGGCCGCTGCTAGAGTATTGTGTGCAGTTATGGAATCCTCATTATAGGAAGGATGTGATTGCATTAGAGAGTGCAGAGGAGATTTACCAGGATGTTTACTGGGCTGGAGAGTTTTAGTTATGAGGAGAGACATGATTGAGGTGTATAAAATTATGAGGGGCATAGATAGGGTAGACAGGAAGGAACCAGATTGGAGAGGTAAGCTGTGGGGAAGATGGGTATGGATTTAGGAAGCAACAATCAAGCAATGATTTGAGTAAAGGGAGGGAGTTTAGAGCATACAAATGTATGAAAATGATCGACGTGACTAGATCAGCTAGTCTATCAAGCCTGACCCACAAGCAGAATGCCTTCAGCATCATAATGTCCAACCAACACCACATTAACCTAGACTCAACTATATGTAATACATCCCACCACTTGTTGCACAACTATTCTATTTACTTACCGCAATTTTCTTCATCCACTCAAAGCACACTTTTCTAAAGCATGCAGCCCTTTTCTTATCATAAATAGGCCAGCAATCCCTTGAGAGATAAACAAATGTTAAAAACTTAGACAAAAATTACCATGCAGTTATCTGAATTTGCTATAAATTCAAATGAGGATTTCTAATAATGACAATCCAGGTGTGCACACAAACTAATCTCCACATCTTAATCTAAATTCCTCGATGTCCGGGGGCTCTAGATTTGGTCATCCCACCCTTTTTCTTTCCGGGAACATACTTACTCTTAATCCTCTTGAATCTCCCCTTTGAATGCCTCCCACTGCTCTGACACTGACTGTTTCCAGTCCACTTTTGCTAAAATCACCCCTCAGCTTAATAAAATTGGCCCTGCCCGAATTTAGAACTTTTAACTCCTGTTTTATCTTTGTCCATTTCCATGATTATGTTAAAACAACTGAACTATGACCACTACCACCAAATGGTCTCCCGTTGTCACTCCTTCCACTTGCACAGCTTCATTTCCTAAAATGAAGTCCAGAATTGTGCCCTTGTTAAGTTCACATGCTCCCTGGAAGTGGTACATGATCCAGGAAACAATCAAATATGAATGACTCCAGTTAAGAACCAGATATGCTGGAATCTGATTTTGCCATTCTTTCCAGCAGGCTAGAAAACAAATACCAACTGAGCAATTCAGCCCATTTTTTATTTACAGCTGATTTCTTTTTAAAAAATGCAGTAAATGGATTTGAGCAACAAGGCTCAAATTTATAGGTCAGTAAAAATAATCTATTTGAATAAACCTTACCCTGCAAAACAATCAATTGAATGGTTGCGTAACAGCATGTCACTTTTCCTGAAAAGTTTAAATATCAACTTCCATTGCTTTAAGCTACAATTCTGTCCACAGACACCCAATTAAAGAGGGAACGGATAAGTAAATGGACAAGTACGCAAAATGAGCACTTCAAAAGAAAAACAGTTTACAATAAATCTGAAAATTAAAATGGTGAACACAATTGTGCCGGCAGCCTCAAATATTAACTCAGAGCCTGGAACATCTGTTATATGTGCAACAGTAAACAAAATGATTTTAAACACCTAACATTACTCAAGAAAATTGTTAAGAACAGACAACTCCAATATACTGTACATTGCTACAATCTGTACCCAGTAACATTTCCCTCCCCCCAACACTGTCAAAGCAGTTCACTCAGCTCAATAATTAAACTACATGCTCAACCTCATAATTAGAGTACATATGATCGAAGCACAGGAGTCCATTTTCACACTGCAAACTCTAAACTTAAATTATATCCCATTATAAATCTTCCACATTTATAAGACTAAATGCTGCTTAAATGTGTTGTACACAACTGGGCGGGGTTGTGAGGAGGATGCAAGGAGATTTCAGGGCGATTTAGACAAGTTGTGCATTTGGGCAAACACATGGCAGATGCAGTATAATATGGATAAATTTCAAGTTATACCCTTCAGTGTGAAAAACAGAAAGGCAGAGTATTATTTAAATGGCGATATATTAGGAAATGTGGATGTACAAAAGGGGTCTGGGTGCCCTTGTACACCAATCAATGAAAGTAAATAGGCAGGTGCAGCAAACAATTAGGAAGGCAAATGATATGTTGGCCTTCATTGCAAGAGGATTTGAGTTCAGAAGTAGGGATGTCTTACTGCAGTTATACAGGGCCTTGGTGAGACCACACCTGAAGCATTGTGTGCAGTTTTGGTCTCCCTACCTAAAAAAGGATATACTTGCCATAAAGGGAGTGCAGCGAAGGTTCAGTAGGCTGATACCAGGGATGGCAGGACTGTCGTATGAGGAGAGATTGGTTTGACTGGGCCAGTATTCACTAGAGTTTAGAAGAATGAGGGGATCTGATTGAAATGTGTAAAATTCTAACAAGGCTAGACAGACTGGATGCAAGAAGGGTGTTTCCCCTGGGTGGGATGTCTAGAGCCAGAGACCACAGTCTCAGGATACAGGACAAGCCATTTAGGACTGAGATGAGAAAAGTTCTTCACTCAGAGGGTGGTCAACCTGAGGAATTCTCTACCACAGAAGGCTGTGGAGGCCGAGTCACTGACTATATTCAAGAAAGAAATTGATAATTTTTTGGATATTAAAGGGCATCAAGGGGTACAGAAGGAAAGCGGGAATATGGCGTTGAGAGAGAGGATCAGCCATGATCATACTGAATGGCAGAGCAGGCTCGAAGGGCCAAATGGCCTACTCCTGCTCCTAGTTTCTATGTAATCAAAGGGGATGATTTCCTCAGAGCTTTTTTCTACTCTGCAAGTTTCCCCTCTGCCAAAGGTCCATGTGACTAGATAAAAACAAAAAAAAAAACTGCGGATGCTGGAAATTCAAAACAAAAACAAAAACAGATTACCTGGAAAAACTCAGCAGATCTGGCAGCATCGGCGGAGAAGAAAAGAGTTGATGTTTCGAGTCCTCATGACCCTTCGACAGAACTTGAGTTCGAGTCCAAGAAAGAGTTGAAATATAAGCTGGTTTAAGGTGTGTGTGTGGGGGGCGGAGAGAGAGAGAGAGAGAGGTGGGGGGGGGGCGTGGTTGTAGGGACAAACAAGCAGTGACCAACCCTGACATTGTCATCAAACCCGTGACAAGGGTGGTGCTGTTGTTGTCTGGCGCACTGACCTCTACCTCGCGGAGGCTGAGCGTCAACTCGCAGACACTTCCTCCTACCTCTCCCTGGACCATGACCCCACCACTGAACATCAAGCCATTGTTTCCAGGACTGTCACTGACCTCATCTCCTCTGGAGATCTCCCTCCAACAGCTTCCAACCTGATAGTCGCCCAACCTCGGACGGCCCGCTTCTATCTCCTACCCAAAATCCACAAACAGAACCGCCCCGGTAGACCGATCGTCTCAGCTTGCTCCTGCCCCACAGAACTCATTTCTCGTTATCTTGACTCCCTTCTCTCTCCCCTTGTCCAGTCCCTTCCCACCTACATCCGTGATTCCTCTGACACCTTACGTCACATCAACAATTTCCAGTTCCCTGGCCCCAACCGCTTCCTCTTCACCATGGATGTCCAATCCCTCTACACCTCCATCCCCCACCAGGATGGTCTGAGGGCCCTTGGCTTCTTCCTCGAACAGAGGCCCGAACAATCCCCATCCACCACTACTCTCCTCCGTCTGGCTGAACTTGTTCTCACGCTGAACAATTTCTCCTTCAATTCCTCTCACTTCCTCCAAATAAAAGGTGTGGCTATGGGTACCCGCATGGGCCCCAGCTATGCCTGTCTCTTTATGGGGTATGTGGAACATTCCTTGTTCCAGTCCTACTCCGGCCCCCTTCCACAACTCTTTCTCCGGTACATCGATGATTACTTCGGTGCCGCTTCATGCTCTCGTCGGGACTTGGAAAAATTTATTAATTTTGCTTCCAATCTCCACCCCTCCATCATTTTCACATGGTCCATCTCTGACACTTCCCTCCCCTTCCTTGACCTCTCTGTCTCAATCTCTGGTGATAGACTGTCCACCAATATCCATTACAAACCCACCGACTCCCACAGCTATCTCGACTACAGCTCCTCACACCCCGCTTCCTGTAAGGACTCCATCCCATTCTCTCAGTTCCTTCGCCTCCGTCGCATCTGTTCCGATGATGCTACCTTCAAAAACAGTTCCTCTGACATGTCTTCCTTCTTCCTTAACCGAGGTTTTCCATCCACGGTCGTTGACAGGGCCCTCAACCGTGTCCGGCCCATCTCCCGCGCATCCACCCTCACGCCTTCTCCTCCCTCCCAGAAACATGATAGGGTCCCCCTTGTCCTCACTTATCACCCCATCAGCCTCTGCATTCAAATGATCATCCTCCGCCATTTCCGCCAACTCCAGCATGATGCCACCACCAAACACATCTTCCCTTCACCCCCCCTATCGGCATTCCGTAGGGATCGCTCCCTCCGGGACACCCTGGTCCACTCCTCCATCACCCCCTACTCCTCAACCCCCTCCTATGGCACCACCCCATGCCCACACAAAAGATTCAACACCTGCCCCTTCACTTCCTCTCTCCTCACCGTCCAAGGACCCAAACACTCCTTTCAAGTGAAGCAGCATTTCACTTGCATTTCCCCCAACTTAGTCTACTGCATTCGTTGCTCCCAATGTGGTCTCCTCTACATTGGAGAGACCAAACGTAAACTGGGCGGCCGCTTTGCAGAACACCTGCGGTCTATCCGCAAGAATGACCCAAACCTCCCTGTCGCTTGCCATTTTAACACTCCACCCTGCTCTCTTGCCCACATGTCTGTCCTTGGCTTGCTGCATTGTTCCAGTGAAGCCCAACACAAACTGGAGGAACAACACCTCATCTTCCGACTAGGCACTTTACAGCCTTCCGGACTGAATATTGAATTCAACAACTTTAGGTCGTGAGCTCCCTCCCCCATCCCCACCCCCTTTCTGTTTCCCCCTTCCTTTTTTTTCCAATAAATTATAAAGATTTTCCTTTTCCCACCTATTTCCATTATTTAAAAAAAAAAACACCCCTACTAGAGCTATACCTTGAGTGCCCTACCATCCATTCTTAATTAGCACATTCGTTTAGATAATATCACCAACTTTAACACCTATGTGTTCTTTTGTATTATTGTTGTTGACATCTTTTGATGATCTACTTCTATCACTGCTTGTTTGTCCCTACAACCACACACCCCCCTCCACCTCTCTCTCTCTCTCTGCCCCCCACACACACACCTTAAACCAGCTTATATTTCAACTCTTTCTTGGACTCGAACTCAAGTTCTGTCGAAGGGTCATGAGGACTCGAAACGTCAACTCTTCTTCTCCGCCGATGCTGCCAGACCTGCTGAGTTTTTCCAGGTAATTCTGTTTTTGTTTTTGTCCATGTGACTAGGACTCTCACCAAACATCTACTGAAGTTAGTGGCAAAGTGAAAAAGCCCTAAGGGTATTCACCTCATGGTTGAAAATTATCTTATCAGGCACTCAAAAATGAGATATTTTCCACTGCTAGTATCTCAATATTTTATGGTGCTATTTTACAGCCACAATCTCAACTGCCCAATCAATGAAAGGATTCTCTGAAACGACCTAGCAATCCAGTCAGTTGTGCCAAACCATTACAGAAAAGTCAAAAAGGAATAAAACCAGACAGGCCACCTGGCATCATCTTAGGCACTGGAAACGACAACACACCCCACCCTGTTGACCTTGCAAAGTACTCCTTCCTAACATCTGGGGGCCTATGACAAAATTGAGAGACCTGTGTCACAGCTTAGTCAAGCAACAACCTGACACAATCATACTCTCAATCATGATGGTGATGGCTGCCCTTCAGAGTTCAACGACAACAATGGATCTGCAGACTCATCAACAATGAATATGGAGATGGTTACGGATCCCAATCTGAATGTAGAGTCAAACAGTTGGGGCATTGGAACAGACATGGACAGATGCTGCTCTATGACATTGTTCACAGACAGCATGACGTCAATCATTTTCAAAAGGGACAGAAGCTCTATGGATCAAGGCTCTCCAGCAAATTCCTTCTCGCGCTGAATCTTCCAGCTTATCAGGTTTGATGCCGCACCACTTCAGGTTTCCCTTAAGCATGCCTCTGTAAAATGCGTGACTGAACTTGACTTCTTTTGCCAGCTGCTAGCTCTCAGAATGGTCCTCCATTCTAATTATACACCCTACCCAGCACAGTTGGGCTCTCGGGAGCATTGCTACAATATTTTTTGTCTGTGTTTGATCTAAGATTTTGAGGTTTGCGATCCGGTCTTGCCTGTGGATGCCAAGAATGGAGAGAAGAGTATGCGCGTGAATTTTTTCCAACTGCCTTATGTACTTACAGTATAAAGTCCATGACTTTCAGCCAGAGTAATGACAAGAGCGTTGTACATCTTGATACATACAAACATATGAATTAGGAGGAGTAGGCCACTTGGCTCTTCAAGTCTGCTCTGCGATTCAATAAGATACGGCTGATCGGATTTTCGCCTCAACTTCACATTCCTGCCTACCCCTGGTAAACAACAGGGTGAAAGGTTGTCAAGAATCTATCTACCTCTGCCTTAAAGATATTCAAGGACTCTGTCTCAACTACTTTTTGAGGAAAAGAATTTCAAAGTCTCACAACCCTCAGAAAAAGATTTCCCTCAGCTGTCCTCAATGGGTGGCCCATTATTTTTAAACAGTGACCCTGGATTCTCCCACAAGAGGAAACATCTTTTTCACATCCACTACCAAGTCCCCTCAAAATATTATATGCTTCAATTAAGGCACCTCTTACTCAAAATTCCAATGCATACAAGCCTAGCCCATCCAGCTTTCCTCATAAGACAACCCACCCATTCCAGGTTTTGGTCTGGTAAACCTTCGCTGGACTGCTTATAATTCATTTATATCTTTCCTTAATTGAGAACAATACTGTACACAGTACTCCAAATGTTCTCTCACCAATGCTCTGTATAACTGAAGTATAACCTCTTCACTCATGAATTCAATTACCCTCACAATCAACGATAACATTCTATTGGCTTTGCTAATTACTTGCTGTACCTGCATAGTAGCCTTTTGCAACCCATGCACTAAGGCACCGAGGTCCCTCTGCAATCTCTCATTTAGACATGCGTCCTTTTTATTCATCCTGCCAAAATGAATTTTCCTCATTTTCCAGATCTTTGCCCACTCACCTAACCTATCTTTATCCTTTTGTAACCTGTCATCTTCACAACCTACTTTCCTACCTGTCATCCACAAATTTAGCAACCATACTATCAGTCCCGTTACCAAAATAATTTATATAATTTCTAAAAAGGAGGTTCTAGTACTGATCCCTGTGGCATACCACTTGTCACATCCTGCCAATCAGAAAATGCCCCATTTATGCCAACTGTTTCTTGTTAGCAAGCCAATCTTCTATCCATGCCAATATTAGCTCCTACACCATGAGCTTTCACTTTTTCCCCCACAATAACCCTTGTGGAGGCACCTTATCAAATGCCTTCTGGAAATCTAAGTACAGTACATCCACCAGTTCCCCTTTATCCACAGTTCATTACTTCTTCAAAAAACTCCAATAAATTGGTTAAACATGATTTCCCTTTCACAAAATCATGTTGGCTCTACGCGATTACCTTGAATTTAACTAAGTGCCCTGTTATAATGCTTTTAAGAATAGCTTCTAATATTTTCCCTATGACAGATGGTAAGCTAACAGGCCTATATTTTCCTGCTTTCTGTCTCTTTCCCTTTTAGGATAAAAGAGTTAAATTCGCTATTTTCCAATCTAATGGAACTTTGCCTGGATCTAGTGAATTTTGGAAAATTAAAATCAATGCAAACTATCTCACTAATGACTTCTTTTAGGACGTTAGAATGAAATCCATCAGGACCTGGGGACTTCGCAAATAGTTGGAACCGCGGGTTGACAAGTACCACTTCCCTAGTGATTGTAACTTTCTCTAGTTCTTCCCTCCCTTCCAATTCCTGACTTACAGCTATTCTGAGTTGTTACTTGTATCCTTTATACTGAAGATCAATACAAAATACATTGTGTTATGTGGCACTACTACCGTGCTAAATGGGATAGAATCAGAACAGATACATCATCTCAAAACTGCGCATCCAAGACGCACTGAGGGCCATCATAGCAGAATTACATTTAACCAAAATCTAGCCTCATGGCCCAACATATCTCTCACTCTACCATTACTATCAAGCCAAGGGGATCAATTCTGGTTCAATGAAGAATGCATGAGTGCAGGCTAGAAGCAGCACCAGCATACCTAAAAATGAGGTACCAACCTAGTGAAGCTACAACGCAGGACTACTTGCATGCCAAATAGCAGAAGCAGCATGTGATAGACAGAGCTAAGCAATCCCACAACCAGTGGATCAGATCAATGCTCTGTAGCTCTGCCACATCCAGTTGTGAATGCAGGACGATAATTAAACTAACCAGAGGCGGCAGCTTCAGAAATATCCCTATCCTCAAGTGCTGACCCTCATCAATCACTGCAAAAGTCAAGGCTGAAGCATTTGCACCCACCTTCAGCCAGAAGTACCAAGTGG
This sequence comes from Carcharodon carcharias, assembly GCF_017639515.1. Classification (NCBI taxonomy): domain Eukaryota; kingdom Metazoa; phylum Chordata; class Chondrichthyes; order Lamniformes; family Lamnidae; genus Carcharodon; species Carcharodon carcharias. The sequence goes on from NC_054470.1 coordinate 123,004,073, forward strand.
ATGATCCATCTTGGCCTTCTCCTGAGGTCCCTACATCACAGATGCCAATCTCCAGTCAATTTGATTCACTCCACGTGATATTAAGAAACAGCTGAAGGCACAGATACTGCAAAGGCTATGGGCCCTGACAATATTCCAGCAATAGCACTGAGGACTTGTGCTCCAGAACTTGTCACACCCCTAGCCAAGCTGTTCCAGTACAGCTACAACATTGGTATCTACTCAACAACGTGGAAAATTGCCTAGTTACGTCCTTTCCAAAAAAAAAAGGCAGGACAAATCCAACCCCACCAATTACCACCCCATCAGTCTACACTCCATCAGCAAAGTAATGGAATGTGTCATCAACAGTGCTATCAAGTAACACTTGCACAGTTACCTGCTCACTGATGCTCAATTTAGGCTCCACCAGGTCCATTGGCTCCTGACCTCATTACAGCCTTGGTCCAAACATGGACAAAAGCTGGATTCCAGAGGCGAGTTTCCCACACCCCCTATTCGCATTGACATTAAGGCAGCATTTGACCGAGCGTGGCATCAAGGAGCCCGGGCAAAATTGAAGTAAATGGGAATCGGGGAAGATTCTCCATTGGTTGGAGTCATACCTAGCATAAAGGAAGATGGCTGTGGTTGTTGCAAGTCAAGCACCTCAGCCCCAGGACATTGCTGCAGGGGTTCCTCAGGGTAGCATGCATCTTCAGCTGATTCAATGTCCTTCTCTCCAACATAAGATCAGAAGTAGGGACGTTTGCTGACCATTGCACAATGCTCAACTCCTCGGATACTGAGGTAGTCCGTGTCCATACGCATCAAAACCTGAACAACATTCAGGCTTGGATTGCTAACTAACATTCATGCCACATAAGTGCCAGGCATCAATAATTTCAACGAGAGAGAATCTAAAGATCACCCCATGACATTCAAAGGCATTACCATCACTAAGTCTCTCACTATCAACATCCTGGGGGTTACCACTGAGCAGAAACTGAACTGGACTAGCCATATAAATGCTGTGGCTAAAAGAACAGCTCATGAGGCTGTGAATTCTGCAGTGAGTAATGCACCTACTCCACAAAGCCTGCCTACCATCTAAGAGGCACAAGTCAGGGTTGCAATGTAATACTCTCCACTTGACTGGACAAGTGCAACTCCAACACTACTAAAAGGAGCTCGCCATCATCCAGGAAAAGCAGCCCACTTGATTTGGCACCCCATCCAGCACCTTAAATATTCACTCCCTCCACCTACAAACAGTGTGGCATGATATAGAAGATGCACTGCAGCAACTCACCAAGGCTCCTTCCAAACCCATGATCTCTACCACATGGAAGGATAAGGATAGGAGATGCATGGAAATGCAACCACCTGCAAGCTCCCCTCCAAGTCACACACCATCCTGACTTGGAACTATATCACTGTTCCGTCACTGTCCTCGACCAAAACCCTGGAACTCCCTTCCTACAGCACTGTGGGTGTTCCTACAACACAACTGCAGCTCTTGAAGAAATCAGCACACTACCACCGTCTCAAGGGCAAACAGGGATGGGCAACAAATGTTGGCCATTGCCAGCAGTGCTCATGAAAAGAATAAAAAAAATTATTGCAGACAGCTACTCGTGCCATTTTATATCGTTTTTCGTTTTCAAAGAGGTAATAACTAGTTACACAGACATTCTATCCACCCTTTCAACTGTAGAATAAAAGAATCTATTCAAGAAAAATTACTTCCCAATATAAATTCACTGCTTGGTTTGGAACAGAGTTAGAAAGAATAGAAAGGCGGCACCCCCCACCCCCCGACCTCAACGAGTGTGGGCTTCAGTAAAAGGGCAGGGATTATATTTTGAAGTGTTATAACCCCCACAGGCGACTAGTCTGACAAATAATTCAGTGCACACTCACATAAATAGCCTCTAGGGCAAGTTACTCAACACCCACCACCTATTAAACTGCACTTTACATCATGACTTAATATCTCAGAGTACATGAGAAGAATAGTTTTCACATTGCGATATTGTGAATACCCAGTTCAGTGATAATTATATTTATCTCTACTCTAAACTGTAGGACAAACAAACCTACGCAAACACAAAGTTGAAGTTCATTAGCATAATAAAAATTCAGTTTACCTGAAAAGAGAATTGGCACGAGTTTGGTCCAATTGCAGGAACAAGTAATGCACAACCACTTGAAATGCTTCCATATTTGGTTTGTCAAACATATCCCTGTTTGAAGAAATATGCAGCGATCTTTATTGTGGGGACAGTATATTGAAATTTCAGGCATATTCAACAGGTTTATTATACAGCATTTTCAAAGGATTCTGCACCAGAACACACCATCATCAATAGAGCATCACAATCCTGACTGTATAGCCAAGTTAATTTTCTGTTACACTTCAGTTATTAATGTAGATTTAAAAACAAAGCAAGGAAATTGTATTTCTAGAACTAAACCTGAAAAAGAATGATGCCATAGCAATAACAGAGACCAGGAGGAAAAGTAAACTTAATACTCCCAGCTACAAGCTATTCAGAAAAAAAATAGCTAAAGAAAAGGGAATAGTAGCATTACAGATCAAAGACACATGGTCAACCTTGAAAGGAACGTGCTCGAAAGGGCACAAAGTATTTCATAAATAT